>NW_026126511.1:7355000-7945000 GCF_943737965.1 Phodopus roborovskii | reverse complement strand
ATAAACAACAAATTATTTCTACAAAATACTTAGATGTATGAGTATGTGAGAGGGAGAGAGCAAGTTTCAAGCATTCTATAGTCTGAAAAAGAAAGATGAATAAGAAATCCAATGTAGGGAACTATTTCTGGAGACTGAAACATTTAGAAAAGATGTAAGACTTTAGGAAAGGGTCTTGGAGGTTGGGCAATATTTAGAGATCCTGTATAGTCGGGATTCCCAGAGGGTTTCATGAACTGTGGGGACCCACATTTATTTGATCAAGTACAGTGGGATTTTTATGATTCTTCATGTAGAGCTCATCTCCATGACTTTCATGGCATCCACAGAGTGACCAACCAGTGGATGGTAAGTTCTTCAGAGTAAATATTACTTAGGTATAGATTCACTTGAAGTTTCTTTGAACAGTTTAACATGTACTTCAAAGGTAAGGTAAGAAAGTGGTCTTGTTTATTTCATAGGATAGCTTTCCAACACATTTTTATATTCTCAAATATATGCCAAGGTGTCTGAAAGATTCTTTTAAAAGTCCTCTAGAAGTCAAGTTCAAAGAAGACTTTTAATCTGGTACTTGACCCCAAGCTCACAATTCTTTTTAAACCCGGTACACAGTTGCTCTGGGTCTTTTAAGGCCATGGAGAGGTATGCAGATAAATCAAAAAAGCAGACGGTAAATTAAAGGTAGTCTCAAGACAATGAAATTTAGGAAACACCACACCCACCCACCCACCCACACCCCACACACACAGGCATGCATGTGGCCACAGATGCTTGCTTTAGGACAATATGTGGTCGGAAAGCTCTGTTTTTCAGTCACCAATATCACCAGTATGAAATATAACCAGGAGAAGTAATATAAATACAGGCAAAGACTATGATACAAACAAATCCACTGATGGCCAGGACCACAGTATGGGATCTTCTGAGTAAGTCACGGGCTTAATCCCACAGTGTCACACCACTTCCTAGTGCCTGTATCTGTCTGTGTTTTCCTGCTCTCCTTTGCATTTTTTCATCTGCACAGCAGGGAAGTCCTCTGAAGGGATTCCATTGACAGGCTTGTAATCAAAGTGCTTTATTGATTAGCAACGGCAAAGGCCTTAGACGAGATATAGGTAAACTATGTCCCTCAGGCCAAATCGGCCCTCACTGCCTACTTCTATACACGGAATGGTAACAGATCACAGCACTGACTGTTGGTTTATATACTGGCTGTGCTGCTGTCAGGATACTGTAGCTCTGCTGACTTGATGTGACAGGTACCACTGTGTCTCGGGAGTCTAAAATGTCTCCTACCTTCCCCTTTATGGAAAAGGGCTGCCATCCACCCTTTTGGGACTGTAGGCAACTACAGGGTTCTAGTTTGGACAAACTCCAATTAGAGAAGTGGCAGGCCTTATCCTCCCACACTGTAAAAGGGAAAGCAAAGAGAACAAACATTTGTGAATGAAAGGATTAGCCTGCCTTCCCTCTCCTTCTCCTTGACAGACACCAAGCATAATAATGGCCCTTGGGGCAGAATGTAATTGACTCCTTAAGACAATAATTACTTCACAAGTTCCTTTTGGAGAGGAAAGGTGCAGCCATAAAGACATATAAGCTTCCTTTCCAATTCTCGGAAGGCTCGAAAGTAGCCACTCAATTAGGGAAAGAGCTAAATACCACCCTGCATAATGAGATGACTGACTGACTCTTGAACATTGGAAATAGTTTAGAAAGTATTTATTCCTCTCCTTTGATATAGAGGCAGACTAAAATCTGTGATAATTAGTTTGATTTCGTTTTTGGTTTTGTTCTTCCTTTTATTAATTGTTTTGAAATAGACACTCTCTCTGTTATCCATTCTGGCCTAAAACATATTATGTAATCCAGGGTGGCCCAAAACTCACGGCAATCCCCCTGCCTCAACGTCCAGAATCTTGGTCCTGTAAGCATGAGGCTAATTACCACAGCTAGTGGGCCTTCCTCGTGGCAGGTGGATGTGTATGTGTGTTATGGTTCTGCTCCTTGCTCCCGAAAGTGTAGAAGATGAAACAGACACACTGCAAAAGAGTGATCACAACCAGACTTTCATATGCAGAGTATGTCTGGACCCCTTCACAGCACTCACAAGCTGGTTCCAGAACTTTGGCATGGGAAGAATGGAGTCGGCATACAAAACAGAGATCTACCTATGGTTTCATAACTGATTTTTTTTTAACAAGACAAAACCACGTTTCATGTGCAGCTCTGTCTCTTTTCTTCGTTCTTTTGGGAATAAACTGTGGAAGACATAAATAGAACAAAAAGATTGCTAGGTTTCACAGTCCGTTTTCTGCTGCCATCACAGAATACCACACACTGAGCATATTATCCACAATAGGAATTTATTTGGCTTATGGTTCTGGAGGCTGGCAAGTCTAAGATCAAAGGGATGCATCTGGTGTGTGTCTTTGTGCTATGTAATCGCATGCAGAAGGCCCACACGCAAGCAGCACGTGCAAGACAAGAAAATCAGGCTAGACTCATTCTTTGTCAGCAGGAGCCCACTCATGAGATAAATAACGCGCTTCAACAGAGGCATCACTCCATTCAGCTCGAGGAAAGCTGAGCCTTTACAATGTGACGCTCCTCATAGATCCATCTCTTAATACACAGGCAGGAGAATAAAACTGAGACAGAGACCGGGGTATCTGAAGGTGACCCATGGCTTGTTACAATTGCAAAACATACATCCCTGAGTGGGGATTGAAGATGCCAGTGGGGCATTCAATGAACTATGTGTAATGGCGGGCATGTTTAGTCAACACTACACAGCTAAGCCTAGATACCTTCAGTGTGTAACTCAGAAAGCCCCCCAAGATGCACAGCATTTAACCTTCTAAATGTTCTCTCTGCCACATTTGATTGCCTACAATGGAACTGCATCTGTTTTCTAACTCTCAGGCTCTGCTGCCGTCCATACCTCTCCATTCAGTTTCTTCTTCCAGGATGCAGCAAACTGGAATCCCTCAGGAAATGCCTAATGAGCCCTAGTTTCCATCTTTATCAATACTGCCACATTGATGACTGAACTTCAACATGAGTTTTGCTGGGCATATCCAAACCATTAAACTCTGGGTATCACGTATGGAAAGTAAATATTGTCTAACATGTCCTTAGTGGCGATCTAAATATATGATACCGTACTTCTCACAGCGTGAGTCTCTTATAGCTCGGTGCATTATAGATAACTCATAGCAGTCAAAATGAAAAGACCATGCACATGCAAGTAACTTCCATTCACAAGAAAAACTCAGTTTCTCCTTGACTCGTATTTCAACCTTCCAATTAAAAAATAAGTAAATAATAGGAGAGGGTGTGAAGACAAGTGGTCATGATGCATGGTGTGCATGTGTGGAATTATCTGAGAACAAATTTAAATAATGAATATCAGAAGTGTAAGTAAATAATGCCAAGAAGTTTTGAATTGATTCAAATTCATTTCTGCACTGGTGATTAGCTTTGGTCTGTAGCACTTTAAATTTTTCCTTCTAACTCTTTAGATAAACTCTTCTTAAGTCAGTGATTCTTAGAAAAGAATGCTTACCGTGCATTCATTTCATATTCTGATATTGTCACGGAGTTAGAGTTTTAAAACTTATTTCAGGGTTGTCATCCCATCTTAATAAATTCCAAAGGAAAATATTTCTATTACCTGCCCAAAGGAACCAGTCTGTCTGGACTATGTGTCGGAGCAGCCAAGGAAAGACTAGGGCCCACAGAAGGGCAGGCACACTATATTAAAGTCACCAATCAGATGAGTACTTGGGAGCATCTTCAGCCCCCCCCCCTTTAAATCCTGCAGCTCAGGGACTGTATACTTGTACCTGAGTTACACCTGTGTAGAGACTGTCTATATGAACAAAGTGGTCTTATACATTAATGCTCAGTAGAAACACTTTTTGCTGAAACACTCAACACAGATGAGAAAACCTGAAATAAAAAGCGAAGTCACGTTGCGTGAATTAATAGTGTATCTCTCGTGCCAGAACCTGCGTACTCTGTGAGTCTATCGACAGACTGCCCTGGGAACTCAGCCGCTCTGTTTCTCACAGCCTCCTGGGCAGAGGTGCGTCTCTGCCATGCAGTGCCAACCATCTGTGGCTTTGATTACTTCTGAAAAAAAAAAAAAGTCCACAAACACAAAACTTTCCATGCTGGCAGCCTCCGCTAATGACAATGACACGATTGCTTTTCCCTGCTTAATCCTCACTGTGCATCTGCTTAGGCCTCCGAGGTATTCTCCCGCACTGATAAAAACTACACTGGAGACAAAAGCAGATGCCAGCCCTAACACTGTCACAGACTCCCAGACAAGGATGGCCAGATGCACCTCAACTGTGGCTGCTTCTGGCACTGTGGCAATCATCCAAAGTGTGCAGAAAGGAACCTTACGCCACGCCGCCTGCTTCCTTCCACACCCAGATAGAAACTCCAAGCTGCTCTTTGACCTCTCTGTAGAGATTTCAAATGCAAGTTATGGTCTCTGAACCATATGAGCTCATGCACCCCAGTCTGAGAGCAGGGAAACTAGCCCAGGACCCACCCAGACCCCCTGAATGTGGTGTTAGTTGGGAGGACTGGGCAGTCTATGGGGCCTCTGGTAGTGGATCAGTATTTATCTCTAGCATACAAATGGCCTTTTGGAGCCCATGACACACAGAGGGATACTCTCTCAGCCTAGGCACATGGGGGAGGGCCTAGGACCTGCCCCAAATGACATGACAAACTTTGAAGACTCCCCATGGAAGGCCTTACCCTCCCTAGGGAGCAGAAAGGGGATGGGCTGGGGGTTGGTGAGGGGCAGGAAGGAAGGATGGGAGGGAGAGGGAACTGGTATTGGCATGTAAAACAAGCTTGATTCAAATTTAAAATTAAAACTATATCAAAAGAAAAGAAAGTTATAGTCTCATAAATATAGAAATAGCATATCTATCATACAAGGTAATTTTCTATAAATCTAAATTTGGAGATAATTCCATAGAGTTGGATGGATAAACAAACACTGGAGGTGGCCTAAACCATGTTCTTGAAAGAGGGTTCCACTCATTTAGAAAATTAAAAAAAAAAAAAAATCTGAACTTGCCTGAACATCCTAATAGTATAACTGATGTGTGGTATTAACATTTATTGATTGTATAAGCTACAAATGCTGAAAAGTGGGTATTTCTGAGAATTTCCTTTCTAACTTTATTTAAAAATAATGTTGATAAACTAAAATATTTGAATGTCCATGGTTCGGAGCAGCCCTTTTACTAGAGATGCTGCATGATGAGGTAACAGGAGAAGGCATGGAAAATGCCTTTTATTTCTCCACTCAGACCAGAGAACAATGTTCATCCCAAAGTAAGGGTTCAAGAGGAGAAAATACATGACTATAAGCAGAAAATGTGTGACTGTCAACAACAAGTGTACTCAAGCCAAGGACTGCCTTACAGAAACTATCCTACTGGCCAGACCCTACATCCGGGAAAACTGAAAGAAGAGGCTGGAATAGCACAGGAATGTCACTTTCTAATGGATCAACTCTGGGTGAGTTCTGCACCCTTCCCAGGACCCTAACTTTGATGCAGGATGACCTGAGGATGTTGACCCAGAAACCAAACAAGCTTCTCTGACATTGAGTATCTGAAGAAAGGTCAAACCATGGCCTACCCATCAAACCCTGCCCCTCTACTTTTTTTTTAATTTTGAATTGATGTGTTCATTTATATATTGTCTATTGCTGCTAAAGGGGGGGGGCAATACCTGCTAATTGCTCCAGAGACCATCAGCCTCTCCAGAGACCATCAGCCTCTCTCTGCATAAAAGTGTCAATCTGCATCATCCATAAAACACTGATAAGTCTCGAGTTAGTTACAGTTACTGTGGCCAGATTGTCACCTTACCTGATTATTTTATTCTATGCCCAGCTTCATACGGCCGGGTACCAGGAAGTGTCCCCACCTCCCTTCTACTGCAGGTCAAACGTTTCTTACTGTCTAGAACTATCTAGGATCTATACCTCTCACCTGTTCAATGCACCAATGCAGATAGCAGAAGAATTTCTTGAAAATGTATAGAATCATGCATTAGTACAACTAGACTCAAGTAACTCTTACCTCACCACATTTTCTCATCCTAGAGTCATAGTAAGGCTTAAACTACACATCAGGCATTAAATTTTCCAGGGGAAAAATGAATTTTACATATAAAAATTTTACTTACATTCATTTTATATATATGTATATATGTATGAAAACTTTTTATACATATTCAAAATTTTAGCCCCTGTTTTAATATATAGTGGCCTACAGATATAAGTGGCAGAATTTGCTCCTGGCTCTGATTTTGGAACAATAATTTTGGACACTCTCATTCTCATGGGAGTGGAGTTGTGGTCTGACCTAAAGATAGAGATACCATAATCCCTCATAGGTTTACACTGGAAAGAGACAGTTTGAGGAAGCATCTCTGGATGGATGAGAGTGTCAGAAAAAAACAAACAAACAAGCAAACAAGCAAAAACAAATACCTAACTCCAAGTAAACATAGAGCGTAATCTGTTTTTAACACAAAGCCAAAATGTAAATAATATTGACCTTACGCCTTACTATAAATTATATTTGTGAATACTAGTCATATTAATATACCAAATAATTGGTTTTGGCGTGACATTCGGAAACATGTTTTCATAGAACAAGTATGTTTCAGATGAAAGGATGGCTTTGCACTAGATCTGGTACTACGTGAATTACATTTAGTTCTTCCTATGGCTTCCTTGGCTGTTGACACTTGGCTTCTCTACTTAAAAGAGGAGCCACTGACCTTCGTCCAATCATTGCATTATCTTCCCATGCCTGACAGAGTGTTGCTTTAGCACCAGCTCTAACACCATCCCTCTTTGCCTCATTCTCCTTTCCCCACACTCTAGCCTGTCTGCCAGTTTCTGTTTTCAGATTCATTCTACTGACTTAGTTTTAAAAAACAAAAACACAGTGGCTCACAGTTGGAGAGGCTGGGAGACACTTCAAGGTTCTGAACAGTTTGGGAATTCTGGTTCTAAGCTGTTGGCTTTGAATGTTAGGCAAACTATTCAGCTATATAACCAACCCTAGTTCTTCATAGTTGGCTTAATGACTTAGACCTTTATTAGCTGATGATTGTCACTCACTGCTGTATACACGCACACAGAAACACACACACACACACACACACACACACACACACACACACCACAGTGCATGAGTCACACCAGGGTCTCTTGGTTCAAGATTCAAAAAGTCCTCTGGGCAGCTCCTTGGCTTCCTTGACGAGACCATCAGAAGTTACTTTCTGTTGGTTTTCTTGACTTTGTCATACTCCTGGCCAACTCTCATTTCTTGTAAGAAGACATTTTTTCTTTTATTAAAAGTTGATTTTTTTTCTCACATAATATAGACGGATTATGTATTCCCCTCCATTTACCACCACCCTGTTCCTCCCTACCTCCCCTCTCATCCAGAACCACTCCTGTCTCCCATTAGAAAACAAACAGGATTCTAATGGATAATGATAAAAATAAGAAGAAGAAGATAAAACAGAAACCAACACAACAGCATTGAACAAAACCAACAAACAAAAGGGAAACAGCCCAAGAAATGGAACCCTACTCATTTGCATGCCCAAGCACCAAGAATCACATAGAGACACTAAGCTGGAATCCCAGCTTGGTTTTTGGACTTGTGCATACTGTTATTTTTGAACAATTTAGTGTTATTTCCAAACCCTCTTAGAAGAAGGGGGAAAGCTTTCAAGCCTTCATGTCAGGAAAAAGGGTATTTAAACACATTTCCAGCAAATAAACAGAAATTATTCTAGCCACAGTTGGTTTAGAAGACATTTATAGATATAAATAACGGACTCCATTCAACCAAGATGAGTGATGCATGCCGCGCTCCCGGGGAATGACACCTCTGGAGAGGACTGTTCTATAATGCCTCCTTTCAGAGTCTTTCTCTGGAATCAACATTGAGAATGCCTTCTGTATGATTCATGGTATTTATGTCAGATAAAAAGTTAAGAAAGCTTGATGTTGTGATGCTTCTACAATATGTCTTAATAAAAGTTCTAACTTCCTTCTACCTTTCAGTCTCCTCCAAGCTGTCAGTCAGTGCGGAAATCGAACGTTTTTAGGCAGTATCACATAATTAAGTAGAGGAAATGGCAGACTGTGTAGAACTGCACAAATTGTGTGAGGCTGCGGTCAAGCTTGTTTTGAGGAGCACTTGCTGCTGTGTTTGTTTTTTCCCTTCTCTGGGATTGTTGACAGGCACTGATGATTATTTTGGTTGGCAGATATCATGCACCAACTTAGGTCTCTGTCTTTATTCATTAACATTCAGACTGCTTCTCCAACTGAGTACTTAGGCATACTGATTTAGTGTGCATCCATGAAAGCACTTGTAATATGTACTGAGGATGTGTATTTCTTACGTACTGTGTCAAAGGTGTGGTATTGTTTGTTTTCTGAGACAGGGTATCACTATGCAATGCAAACTGGCTTCAAATGCACCCAACCCTCTTGCCTGGGCCTCGCAGCCTCTCAAGAGCGAGAATGCCAGGAGGGTCTTGTTTCATCCAATAGACATCTACTTTGTAAAATTTCTTATTTTACTATTTAAATAAATAAGGCAGGCAGGCAGACATACAAAGACACAAACTGTACAAAGAATTGACCATATGCAAACATAATTAAAATCACAAAAGTCTGCATGGTTACAATATGTTAATATACAAAATGTCAAAACAGTAGTGAATCCGTAACACTCTGAGCATGTTTATAATTATTGATTAGGCTGCCATCTTCATATTATGTAAAGATAAGAACTGATCTAGGTTCTTTGTAAAGAGCACAACTCAGGTTAGTGTTATGAGCAGATTTTCCCTGCCGGCCTGCCTAGTCCCAGCCCCAAATAACACACTGAGACGCTGTATTAGATATAATTCTGTTGGCCAATTACTAGTGTTTCTCATGGGCTAGCTCTGTCTTAAATATTAACCCATTTCTATTCATCTAAGTATTTCCACGTGGTCTCCTCTTACTGGAGAGAGGGGCTGGCGTTAGGCTGGCATTCTACTCTCTCTATCCTCCATCTTGGATCTCCTACCACTTCCTCCCTCCCCCTAGTCTCCTAGTCCTGCCTATCTTGCTTTCCTATTGGCCAACAGTGCCTTATTCATTAACCAATAGGAGAAACATATATACAGAATGACGTCTCCCATCAGGTTAGGATGCCAGGTTCTTCCCACAGTGTCCCAAAGAAACAGCAAAAGTCTTAAAAAGATCCCATGTCCATTGGGAAAAGTGAATCAGAACCCCCAGATGCACGAGGAAGATGAATAAAGAGAATATAAGATCCAGACTCATAAATAGTCTTATACTAACAGGCAAGAAACTTTTTTCCCTCTGTAAGTGCAAAGGAAGAATACAGCAGGCAGGGTTCCAGGAGACAAGAGACTCATCTGAAGCAATGCAGGTAATGGAAGTATGGGGCACAAGCGTTGTGTTCATGGGTTTCTGAATGCTTTGGGAGACAATTGTTCCCAGCTTGGAACACATCTAAATACCTGACCTCAGAGGACAACACCTCCACTGTGTGAACAAGCTATTCGGTCTCTCTCTAAAGTGGAATCTGAAAGCAATGACTTTTCTAACCTCTGATGATTCAAGTTAAATAATTACAGACTCTTCGCATAGTTTCTTTGTGCTAACAAAATCTGTCTTCAAAAGTTTAGAGGTTTTCTTCCTACCCTTTACAATGAAAAAAAATAATCTCCCAGCTGATGTAGCTTAAATTGGGTCAGAAGATAAATCTTGCTAGGATAAAATGAAAGGCAAGGACTTTTATTTAGATTCTGATACAATGCATTGTATTTGTAATTATACATAAAAAGAAAGAAGATGAAACCCAAACTTCAAAGTGAAGTTTCATGTAACAGTCAGGAAACACAAACATGGTCGCCATTTATCTGATGGCATTAGAGAAGAAAGTAGTTCCTAAATAATACACAGTTAGTCTGCGCAGGAGACAAGTTGAATTGTGAGTAAAAGCAGTTAGCACATGACCACAGATAGACACAGACAGGCAAGCAGATAATGTCGCTTTGCAAACTGGCTTTCTCAGTAGAAGTTTCAAACTGCTGGCCTTTGGGAACAGGATGCATTGTGGCATCAAATGTTTGCTTTAGTTTGCCTGATGCAAATCACTAATCCACCAGTTAACATAAAGCTAACTGTTTGTTAGTCTAAATAATCAGAACTCAGATCTTCCCTCTTGCCTTTGTACTCACTGCCGTGTGCTATCATAAGCGACCTGCTCTAAACACATGGAGGTCTGTGGAATGTGACAATCCTCCAAATGCCTTCCCGAGACTTGCGGCTGTAGCACTACCTCATAAATAACCACAAATGCAAATGCTTAGTTGCAGTTGAGAGCTGTTGAGTCAGAAACTCTAGGAAGCCTGGGGTGGAGCTTATTGACATGAAGTGCTTAACTGGCACTGATGAGGTCTTCAATTCTACCCAGCACTTTTGAAAAAAGAAAGGAATGTTCTTTGTGGCAATTGGTGGAGTCATTCACAGTCTTGAGAGCCACTGACGGTCATAACCATGCAGAGATCTAGCACAATGCCTGACACTGTGCAAGCAACTAGCATGTGAAATTAAGCTCATGGGTAAAGCTATCGTTAATGTTTGCAACACATTTAGCAGGGTTCTTCCCACTCCCCCAGATACCACCTGTCCAATGAAAAAGTGAAGTGTCAGCCTGTTCATGCATGCCTGTTCACACTACATTGCTCCTTTCCAGGACAGTTGCAAACACCAAGTGTCCTGATATGTTTTAGAATTCAATTCTAGTTCATGGCCAGGGGCATCAGAGAAAACTTCTGACTTAAGTAACAAACAGCCTGTGCTTCACTGCGGACTCCTTGAGGTCAGTTGTGTGCTCATGATTTAGAGGATAACCAAATTGTAAGACACTGATTGTAAATATGCAATATATATCAATAAGTGAATTCATTAACTCCAGAAAGTCAACTTGTGATCTATGATGTAACCAGGAATGAAGGTTATAAATAACTATTCTAGTCATAAGCTCCACCTTCAGAAGGTCCCCTGAACCAGTGCAGTTTGGTAAACATTAAACCAGTGGACACTCAACAATGTGCATGCCCCATCTTGTCAATCTATAGAAAACTATAGCCTTGAGCTCAGAAAATTAAAACTAGCTCGTTAAAAGGTTATTATTCAAGCTGGGAGCGGTGGCATAGACCTTTAATCCCAGCCCTTGAGGGGGAAGAGGCAGGCTGATCTCTGTGAGTTGGAGGTCAACATGGTCTACATAGTGAGTTCCAGGACATCCGGGATTATGTAGAGAGACTCTGTCTCAAACACAAATTTAAATAAAATAAAGGATTATATTTGTTATTACATATCATCAAGATGAATAAGTACTTTGAAATGATAAGCCAAGAGCCAGAAACTATACATATATATATATATTGCATATATGTGTGTGTGTGCAAAATATATAGCAATATATATAGCAATTGCTATATAGTATATTTATGTATATAGTATGTATACATATATTACAATAAAGGTACAATTTCACTGACCACCCCCACTTAAGCTCCTCGGCTTTTTAACACTGCAACAAGTTCCTAAGATCATGAACCCACAAGGAGAAAGCCTTAGTTTTTCTCCCTAGTTTGACAGGTCACAGTTCTTAACTGGCTGCTCATGCTGTTTTTGCCCCTGTGGCATTGCAGTACATCAAGGTGACTACAACAGTTTTGAAGGAAATCTCAAAAGCTTCAGAAACCAATGCCACTGGGATGTGGCTTTTAGAAGGTGAGGCTTAGTAGAAGGAAGATGCGGTACTGGGTTGGTTTCCTAAAGGGATTATTGGGACCTTACCCCTATCCAGTCTCTCTCATGGTGCTCAATGGCTGTCGTGCATGGAGCTGGTTTGTCCCATTACATGTTTTCCAATAAGGCACTACCTAAACTCAGCACAGAAAGGAATGAGCCTCCCAATGATGGGTGAGGCTTCTGCAGCTTTGGGCTCCTTAGCCTCCCCTCCTTTTCAGCAGTCTTCATGGTCTCCCATTACACTGATGGAGAGCCAAGATAATGGGAGAAACACAGAAGACAAAGATGTGTTCATCATCACACTGATGGAGAGCCAAGATAATGGCGTGTGTGCTGCAGTAAAGCCACTTACATTGAGGTTGGGAGGCAGACAGAAGATAGAGACATGGTCATCATCACATAATTCCCTTTGAGGGCACATGCCCAACGACTTAGAGACTCCCCACCAGGTGACACCTCCTAATATTTCTACTAACTCCTAATATTGCCAAACTAGGGACTGAGCCTTTAATGATGTGGGACTTTAAGGAACATTCTAGAAAAATTATGACAGAGTTCCAAAGAACAAAACAGGTCAGTTGGAGACATTCAGATAGACAATAGGTCTCTAGGTATGTTTTAGAAGGTTCATTGATCCCACCAGACTTTATTAGATCTGATTAACCATAGCAACCCTTTAGTTACTTTGAAATTGTATATCCTTCATTCCTTCATTTATATTCAAGGGAATATTAGAGAAATATTACAGAAGAGCTTCAAAGATCTTGACCCTCTTTCCCTAAAACCAACCCTCTGTATTGCAGAATGAATATGCTCAATGCCCAATATGGTAAAAAAAAAATCTATAGTTGTGTTGGACATAATTTCAGAATAGGCTTATAAAATTGAAAATTAGCTCTGACTGTTGACTCTCACACTTATTGTCAATTTCAGTTTATACTGTACATAGGCTATATTATCTTAAACACATGAAGCTAAACCTGCATTAAAAAACAGATTTCATTTCAGTTACAAACATACACATTACTTCTCCCCATTAATGAATTAAATATTTTCCAGCCTCAATTCTATGAATTTCCTTTATGCTATAGAAAGTAAGGTCCTGGAAAGGGGTTACTTTCAGCGAATTCTATCCACTCTATTTCAATTATTTTCCACATTGATTCTGAAAGTAATAGTTCTTTCCATGGAGGTACCTAAAATATTTTTCAAAGACTAGTTCCTTTTCCTGGGCTACTTTTTCTTGCCTGCCTGATACAGTTCCATCTAATCATTAAGTATGCAGGTCTGAGTCACTTCCCTTCCATGATGTCCTCTTCTGATCTAACCCATGGCGTAGGTATCATCTACCCAGTGATTTAAAATGCATGCTTCATCCCTCCTAAGATCCAGACCCATATAACCCACTTGCTATTGAACGTCTCAACACAGCTTTTAAAGCTCTTCAAAATCATGTTTGTAAAACTTGCTTCATGATCTACTCCCCCAAACTGTATTCTTTCTACTCAAGTCTTTCCAGATACATCTAGACTGTCCACAGATGTGGTAATTCTCTTAACCTTTACAAACAATTCCCAAATTCCAATTAATTACATCTTTTTAGATCATAAGCCCATCTAATTGTCTGTTGCCCCAGTACTACCATAATGCCCAAGCCACTGCCCGAGTCACTTAAGTGACCCAGTTGTCTATACTTGCATGTTGCAATACAAGATCTTGACATGTATAACAATAAATTTTATCATATCACTCTTAAACTTCTCCTACCCATCCTGTCCTCTTCCTCAAAGAAAGAGATATGTCTGTCTTCACCATAACCTGCAGAATTTGCTGGATGTCTGCCTTAACAGTTTACAGTTGCTTCTGCTTCATTTGCCTCTTGCTTTTTTATGATCTATGTCCAACAAAACTAGCTTTTGTTTCCCTGGTTATGGATTTCTCCATCCCAAGGTCCTTATTGGTCCTTATTCTTAGGGCTTCCTCTGACTACCTTGTGTTCTTCGAACATCACATTTATTGGACTCCAACAACTTCAGTTAATATCATTTTCTAAGAGATACTATGTCAAACTTAATTTTTTCTCAAAATGACTGAAGTACACTATATAAGTGTGTTTTATATATATACATATATCCATATATGTACATACATATTGCCGTGTGTTACTCACTTAATATTGGCCATTTGAGGGCAAGCCCTCACCTGTCCCTTAACCTAGGATGCTTTTTGGCTGTACCAACCAGAATATGTCATCAGTGATGCTATGCAACTTTAGGTGCTGAGTCACCAAGCAGATGTAGTTTTTGTCTGCCAGACTTGCCCTCTAGATGTTCATGTTTGGAAGTCAACCATGGTTTTATCAGTAGCTCAAGGCAGATGTATCATCCTTACACAGATGTATCTAGCTGTCCCGGCTAAAATTCTAATAGCTAGCATCATGCACCAGACATCGGAGTGAATCTCTTCTTGAAGATTCTAGCCTCCTTTCTAGGACTCCTCCAGCTGAGTTCCCAGACATCAAAGGCAAAAGGCCACTCATCTCACTGAGCCATGTTTGAATTCTTGGCCCGCTAAATCTGCGAGTACAATGGGTCATTCTGAAAGCCACTACATTTGAAGTTAATTTATTAGACTTTTCTGGTAGATGGGAGAAAAATCTTTCCTTGTCCTTTTCAGACTAGCCATTGCTATTCCAGATAAAGACATTGCTCTTGGGTCTTTGAATTTCTCCTTTAATGTCCGCCTTCCCTTCCACCTTAGACGTACAATGAGGTTGCGGACTGTGATACTGAGTGTTCAGTAAATAGCTGTTAAATTATTGAATGAAATTCTGTTAGAAAATGTTAAAGAAAGAGCAGCCTGATATTCAGAACTTGAAAGAGATGCTTAAATGAGTAGTGTGGGCACTGTGAGTGGCTTTTCAACAAATTCTTTCAAAGCAAATGAATAAGAGAAGCCAGAGTGTTGTGCAGCAGAACTGTCTCCTGGTGGGGTTTTGTGTATGAGCTGGGGATATCTCAGGCTGGAATAAGATGGACTAGTGACATAATTTATCCATGGAGGAATGTTGAAACCAAAACCGTGAAATTGATGAGAAACTTTAAAGAAAGACTTTGGTACATTAAAAAGGATAAAACAAACAACTGTCTTTGGAAAGAAGATAGCCGGGTGATTATGTCATTAGAGAAGTGGGGGAAGTGGCAAGTGGACATTTAACTGTCACAATGGAGCCTGTGTCACTTATGCCAGGAAACAAAGTCAAAATGTATGAGAGGCTACACTGAGGCCCACAGGAAGACACTGAAGAGATCCTGTGGTACAATGTCACGTTGCACAAATTACATCATCGAAATTGAAGGGGATAGAGAACTTTCTTCTCCCTAGTTAAATATGATAAGTAAAAGTTACTAGCAAAGATTTACAATCATATTATATGTAAAAATCACATTTTCCTGAATGGTGTTGAGCCTTCACTTTTGATCATTTTCTTTGTCAATATCTTAAAAATATACTTCAATCTACTCATTTCTTTGTTTATATCAGTGTCCATGCCCATACCCAGTACTCACGAAGGCCAGTAGAGGGTGCAGAGTCACATGGAAGAGGGGTTGATTGTAAACCACATGTGGGTGCCGGGAATTAAAACTGGGTCTGCTGAAGAGTGGCCAGTGCTCTTAATCACTGAACTGTCTCTCCAGTCAATCTTTTGTTAACATTTTACAGATTTTTTTCTTACTATATCCTTATCTGTAGTTCATTTGGGATACAATTATGCATTTTCAAAACTGATTTAATGCAGTGTTTAAAATTGAGAAAAACATTCAATGTAAAAAATGGACAGTCTGAAGACCTTATAAACAAAGTTATTTCCATAGCTGTAAAAATGCTACGGCACTGAAAGGTGATAAATAACTATAGGTACAGGGGAACTTTGTTAGAGGAAGTGAACATTATTTTGCACAAAGAAAGAAATAATAAGGTATTCCAAGGATTAGTGCCAAAATAGATTAGGTTTTAACTATTTAATAGAGGAGGGAAGGTACAATAAATTCCCTACAACAGCAGTTCAAAACCATGCACGTCGAGATAATAAAATCCCAGGCAGAATGGGCTTGTCACAAAAGATTTCTGCAGTGGATAGGAAAATGCCAGCAGAGCATTACTGTAAGCATGTGTGAGATAATGCATTAGGCAAAAGGCCATCCAAATCCCATTTACAATCTAATTGTGTCTGAGCTATCAGCAAAACTCAGGAAGCAGTCAGAGAGGCCTGTGCAGGCTAGCAGTCCCTGAAGGCATCCATGTATCTTGTGCCTCCAGCCATGCCTTTAAACAGGAAGTCTTCCAACAGCCACTCCGGAAAGGTACCAGGCATGTAGACTCTAGTCAACAGCTAATTCCCCAACTACCCAAATCAATCCCACGGCTCACGCGGTCTTTCTCTTATGTTACAGCTACAAGCCTCAGCATTCATTCCATGCATGATACTGCTCAGCTAATGCATCTGGCCACCAAGGCCATCATCAGCCCACAATCTGCCCACCTACCCACAGAAAATCGTTACCAGCAAACTCCTTGGTGCCTCTGTGTGACCCTTCATTCTGGGTAAGTAGTCCCCTGCTAAGCACAGACAGCTCCCAGGGAAAGCTAAACAAAATGTTCTGCTGTGGCTCCAAAGACCAACGAAGCAAGGAACAGCCGTATTATGTGTCCTTTCCAAGCAGGAACATAGCTCCTTTTCTATAAAGAAAATATTTATCTTGATAAATTATGACGGTATACACCCTTACTACGTGGCATCCGTGCAGGAAAAGTTATTTGAATTTTGCCTAATTTATGACATTTTGCACAAATATAAGTCTTTCTTGTTTCTCACTAAGTGCCATTACATCAGTGCATAATGTTCTTAGTTTAAATCACAGTATTGTAAAAATTAACGTGAGCATAAACAGGCAAGAACAGCAACAGAATCGTCAGTGCCTGTGCTGCCCAGTTTACAATATATGCAATAACATGAAGCGTCGTTGAAAATACCAGTATTACACAACTACACTCTGGCAGTGGAATACTAATGCCTGTGTCCCTTTGTCCTTTACCTCTACAGAAGGGCACCACCTGAATAACTGATGTGCAGGTCTATAATTATCAAATTCCACATATCTTTCTTTTAATTTAAACGACTTCCATGTTATATCCAGTTTTCCTTACTAAAGCAGAGCAAAACAGCCTGATTGAGCCGGCTACCACATTAGCATACAGGAATGGCTAATTCCACATGATGGCACTCTTTTCTGTGTGTGGAGTCTTATTACCATTTCCTATTCTGCAGACGATCAGCAGAACCTGTCAGAATCAGACATGTCTGTGATGGAATGCTGCAATTCCCTTTACATCTACAGTGTCCTAAACACAACAAAGGCAGATTTTTAGAACAGGCTGAAACCATTTGTTCCTGCCTTCAATACACACGTTTCAAAATGCAGCCCACACCAAGGGCGCACACGGGGCGCTTCTGCCATCTACAGGAACAATTACATATTGCAGTCTCCCTGGTTTTTGCAGCAGAACACCATGACTTCAAAGATGATTTTTCCTGGCTCTGCTGTATTCAGAGCCCCCACCCCTGAGGTTTCCAGAGAAATATATTCCAAAATTGGAGATAGTCAAGGATGCTTAAGAAAATTTCTTCTGGGGTAAAAGTAACGTCGCCATTGAAAAACACTTTAAAGATGACACCTTAATGTACGCCAGTTGCAGGGAGACGCGAGGAAAAGTCTAGATTTCCAGAATCAGGGAGAAAACATGTAAGTCCAGCATAAGCATTATTGTTCCTGGGAGCATAAATTTTGGCTGAAAAGTGGTTCTTATCCCAAGAGCACAATCAACCTGGTAACTTCTCCTTTATTCAGAAAGCAACAGTTTCCTGGTCTCTGTCCCCCGGGTGAGTGCACTCGATACCTAACACAGGCCCATTTGAATCCTACAGTGCTCAGTCCGGTAAAGGCAAATTTCTTTCTGTAATTGGGGAGGAGAGAGAACGAAATTGTAGCAACTCTACAAATACTTGCACAGCCATGTTCACTGTCACTCCAGTCACAGCAGGGAGGAAATGGGAAGCATGGAGCATCCTCCAGCTAATGAGTGGGCAATGAAAATGCGACACACATTTAGCTGTTAAGAAAAATGAAATAACGAAATTGGCAGTTAAATGGATAGAGCTAGAAAATGGTAAATTAAGTGAAATAGCCCAGACCTAGAATGACAAATGCCACGTGTTCTCTCCCTTATTTGCGGGTCCTAGCTATAAATCTTTAGATGTGAGAGTATAAAATCCGAAGTAACCATAGAAACCAGGAAAGGAAAAAAGATACCATTGGGGAAGGAGTGAGCTCAAGGAGGGTAGCAGGACAGGTCTGTGACGAGGAAGCGAGAAAGTAGGGGGTGGGTAGCTAAGAGAGAAGAGAGGATGGAGAAATGACCTTTCTTCTCCCTTCTGGAAAGACACGTGGTACTCCTTACCGCTCCCACCCACTAGGCGGTCGGTTTCCTATGAGCCTTCTGCCCTAAAGCTCTCTGCTGTGTCTTACCTCTTCAAGCTCTTTCCTTTCCACCTTTCCTACCAAATGAGTATGCCAGAGGTCATCCCAGATAGTTCCTCTTTCACTGACACTGATTCTACTAGAATCAGCTCAGCAAATAATGTGTCTTTGTCCCATGGAAAGAAGGGTTTTATCCTTAAACCTACGTCATTTATTTGAGTGCTTGTGGGTGGAAGTGATAAGATACTAAATCCTGAAAGAAAAGGCATTTATGTTGCCTGATATGAAAGCCTAAATTAGTTAAGCCCATTGCTTATGGCTAATAGAAATTAATTTGTGAGAAATCAGATGAACTGGCAAGACATCGTGAAGACTAAACAGTTGTAAGTATACAAAGTATGGGATGCAGATGTTGAGTCATAAGAACTGGCATAAAAGTTATTTCTGTGTGTTGGGTCTGGGCCATTTTGGGTGAGGTTAAGCCATAGGAATTCTGGGTGGGAACTGGCTTGAGCATCAACCAGAAAAATATGTAGAATCATTCAATATTAAAACTATTCATCATTGTAGTAGTTTTCCAAACAGTGTGATGTTGCTAGAGAGTTTTCTTTCTAGCCTGGTCCAGCTGCTGCTTTAGCCCCAAATGAACACACAGAGATTCTATATTAATTATAAAATTGTTGGCTGATGGCTAGGGCTTCTTATTGGTCTAGTCCTGTCTTAATTATTAACCCATGACTACTAATCTATGCATTTCTAAATGCACTTATTTTACCAGAGAATGTCAGGTGTGTCCTATCTGCCCAATCTCTACATGGTGTCTCCTCAAGGTCTCTCTCTGCCTTCCTTTCCCAGAATTTTCCTTATCTCCTAGTCCCACCTATCTTCCTGCCTCTATTGGCCAAACCGTGTTTTATTCATAATCAATAAAAGAAACATATATACAGAAGAACATCCCACATCAGTGCAAGACTGTGAGCTTAAATCCCATCCCCTCTAGATACTGTTAATGTACAAATGAGTGTTATAAACTGTAATTGCCTTATTGGCCCACATGACCCATGAAATGTGTGCCCCCAATTCCTTTTTTTTTTTTTTTTTTTTTTTTTTTTTTTTTTTTCCTTTTGGTTATATCTAGACAGGGTTTCTCTGTAGATTTGGAGGCTGTTCTGGAACTCGCTTAGTAAACCAGGCTGGCCTCGAACTCACAGAGATCCATCTTCCTCTGCCTCCTGAGTGCTGGGATTAAAGGCATGAGCCATCAGAGCCCAGCATCCCCTATTCTTTTGTTCCCATATATACATAAGTACAGATGCTATGCGTCAATAAAGAACACAAAATCAAAACATGGTATTGTAGGAACTGTAGAATTTCTATTATAAACTGAGTTTTAAATGGAAAATGCAGGTGTTCATGTATCAGAGACTAAACACTACAAATAATTCTTATCTAGAACACAGATCACTCATGGAGTTTGGGCTACCTCCTTTCCCTTCTACCTAATTCTAAAATGAAAAAGACCCGCGACCTTATAGGACTTGCTTACCATTTAATTCTTGGTTGAAAGTTAGCAAACTTAGTATTCACATACTAGTTTTGGAATTCAATAATAGAATATCATTTATTTTTAAGGCAGTATTCCACATAGCAAAAATATTACCAGCTGCTATCCTTGAGGGTTATGTACCCCCATAGGTTTATTACATGATTCTTAGGCAGCAGTTTCTTTTAGTCCAACCACCAACCATTGAATACATTGAGCAATGAAAATGGACATGTCAACATGGACAAGTTCAGTCAATTATTTCCATGCTAGACTAAGTTTATGCTATCCTTTGCTGTTGCTGATATTGGGGGAGGGCACAGTCTCCTGATTTCTAATAAAATTTTCTTCATGCTGGATTTCCTCGCTTCTTATCTGTGGCCAGAAATGGGAAGGATGTTCCTCTGTATTCTCTCATACAATTAAAGATATATACTTTAATTTTAAACCTATTCTATACAGTTTACTGGATAGAGAAAAATTAGCGCCATCGACAAACCTTCCCAATTCTACTCTTTCCTTTCATATCTGTGACACATAGCTTCATTTGTTTAAATAAAAAAAAAAGGAGTATTAAGGCCTTTTGTTTGTTGTTTTTAAGAAAACGGATTGTACTCTGACCCTTGGCAAACTTATGGAAATTAACACTCTAAGAGTGAATAATATGAATCCTAGCTTGAGAACTTGCTTTAGGCAACATCTGTCATGCAGGCAATCTCTCCTCACCTCCCCAGAGACCAGGAGGGAATCTGACAGGGTAGAAACCAAAAAGCACTTTGCCCTCAGACTGACATATTGTTTAGGCCTCAGCCATTTCCTATTCCCTTTAAGAAAATAAGACCCACACACTGCGAGACAGTTAATTCTTTTCAAATAAATTTGGTTTTGTGCAGATCCGGTGGTGAAGAAAAGATTAATCTTCAAGCAAAATACCAGCAAAAGCATAAACATACTTTTTTTTTTTTTTTTTTGCTACCTGTAGCAATGAATTAAACATTTCTTTTGGTGCAGAACAAAGGCCTTTGCTGTGTTTGAATAGCCTGAAGCTAATACAGTGGCACTCAAAATTTTTTCATAGCACTGATTTATTACAGTTGTTCCTGTATAACCCAGAAGCCACTGCAAATTAAATCATCTTGACATTGTCAGAAAGGGAATGTACCAAGCAATAGTTAAAATGCAAATAGTCGTATTGAAAATGAATCCCTAATGAGTGATTATACTTTTAAAATTGAAAACTTTGTATGAAGAAGAAAAGTTGGGATGGCTAATTTAGGGATGCTGTATGGAGTCAATCATACATTTTTTTTTCTGAGAAGATAAATCTTTGTAGTTGTTAAATTATAGTGCTAAGGGGTCGTTTTGTTTCGAGCCATGTGCCATGGTAATTAAATTTAAAAATTTTGTAAACAGAACATAAAAGACTTATGAATCCTAAATAGGCTCACTCACAGGTTGCAACACAAGACAGTGCTTTCTATATTTTCATGCTATCAAATCTTGACTAATCTGATGGCTTTCTGATTTTATCAAAAAGAGGCTTTCGTACTCTCGGGTCTAATGCTATGGCGTGTTGGAGAACTGAAGAAGATCAGAAAAGAAGAGTTTCAGATGTATTTTGCTAATATCAAATTAAATGATGCACAAGGATTAATTATCTGTCATTTTTTAATGCGTCTTACATTTTCAACCTAAGGTGACTTTTGAAATATTGGTTCATTTGGGGCTATCATGCTTGTACATAGTGTATTGTGATCATCCTCCCCTCCCCCTGGTCCCTTCCTCTCTTCCCTCTCCTGCTGATCTCCTTCTCAACTGGTCCTCTGCTACTTGCTACTTCCCTGTGTGTGTGTGTGTGCGTGTGTGTGTGTGTGTATGCGTGTGTGTGTATGTGTGTGTGTATGTATGCATGTGTGTGTGTGTGTGTGTGTGTGTGTGTGTGTGTGTGTGTGTTCCTATTCCTTGGCTCTTGCAGTCTTCCCACACCCCTTCTATGTTCTCCGGTGACTGAGGGAGGGGAAGTGAGGATGTCCCACTTGGGGCTGAGCACTCAACACTCAGGATCTGACTGGTTGTGGTCACCTGGCTCCACATCTGTCTCTCTTCTTTTGATTACTTCGGTGAATGCAAATGTTAGCTAATTTACTTAAGCGTCCATTTTCTCTTTAGTATAAGATTTAAACAAATACTCATCGTTCGAGATGATAAATGAAATGTAGACTCTTGGCTTTGGAATCCCAGGTCATTAAGAGAGTTGTGAAAGTGCCACTTTGTGTGAGGACATTTTCTTCTAATGTGAGCTCCATGTTACTGCCAACTGACTCCCGAGCCTCGGTCCTCTCCTGTATAAAATGCTGCAACACCATTGACCTTGAGTCCCTAACAGGATTGAAAGAGCTTGTCGAGAATAAAGCTAAGTCGTGGAGTAGTCGTTCAAGGCACAGTTATTCCCTTGTATGTTTCTTCCCTGTATCAACACAATGGAAGTTTGACAGGACTTGGGTTTTCAGGCTTTTGCTTGAGGGATATTGTCTCCTGACTACCTATTTAAGATCTTTGAGGGTTTTTTTTTTCTTATAGAATAGGATTTCACATAGAAACCTGCTTGTTTTCTGATAAGAGACAGAAATGGGGTGGATTCAGAGGGGAAGGAAAGTGTGGAGGAGCTGGGAAGAGTAGAGGAAGGGAAAACTATAATCATGAATATTGCATGAGAAAAATATATTTTCAATAAAGGTAAAATAATATTTCACTGTTAATTGTTTTTATTTGTTTTGTCTAGAGAGGACTTCGTAATTCCAAGATACTGATGCATTCAGATCCAGTCACCTTACGTTACCAGCAATGGTCCCTTGGACTCAGGACAAAGACTTATATACAAAAGAGTCTGAACTAGCTTGCCTGGCTATGAGTCAAGATTTGTCCATTACAAGGTAGCATATAGGACTAAAATTCAGTATAAGCACTTACACTAAAATTAAGTATTTCTGTCTTGAGGTCAAAATTATAATAAATACCAACAATGTTTCACAGCCAAACAACCAGCCTATGTTTAGTTAAGTTGTCCATAGAAAGTCCAAATAGTTTAATAGAAAAAAAAATCACAGAGTCAAGTGGCCAAAGTTTGCTCCCCCAGCCCATCCTGTGGTTAATAGATTCCAGATATGACAGGTAGAATCTGTGATTTGCAGTTTCTTTAACTATATAATGGTAACAAATCACCTACCCTGTCTACTTGTTGTTTAAAAGATGAAATAGAGGCATAAATTTATTTGCAAGAGCTAAACATAAATGCTCACCAGTTCTTGCCCTCCCTCTGGGAACTCAGTGTGAAGCTTCTGTTAGAGCAGGGACTCTTCCATTCTAGAGGGGCTAAGACTATTGTATCTGAACAACCATGGTCAAAATGTCAGCAAAACTCCATTCTGCCAAAAACAAAGATTGTCTTGGAGAGGAACTTCTAGAAAAAAGGCTGGGGGGGGGGAGATTTGTTACAAATAGAGAATAATGTGCAAAACAGGCCATGAAGGAGAAAACTGTTGTAAATCTCATGACTCTGCTGACTCTCTATCCACCTCAGTTATTATTAATATCACTTCAGGCCCTTTGCCCTCTGCTCCAGGTGAGTCTGGGACCAGATCAGGTCCAACCCCCCCCACCCCCATCCTTTCCTTGGAACTTCCTGAGTCAGCTCTGCTTCTTGACCACACACACACACACACACACACACACACACACACACACACACACACACACCACCTCCACCTGCTCGAGTGGTCCCTGGCACACCAGACCATTCGGAGCCTGCCCTCCCCTCTTACTTGGCCCTACAGCGACCTCTGCCTGGGGTGAGTGTTTGGCCAGCTCCTCTCTTTGGAACTTCCTGGGTCAGCTCTGCACATAGTGGACCCGCCCCTCCACTCGGGACCATCCAGTAAAGATTGCCCATAAAAATGGCAATCTTGAATAAGCAATCTACAGATTCAATACAATCCCCATCAAAATCCCAACAGGAACTGACTTTGGGAGCACATTCCCCATGGAGGGATACTCCCTTAGCCTAGAGGCAGGAGGGAGGACCTAGACCCTACTCCAAATGACTTTGACAGATTTTGATGATTCCTCCTGGAAGGCATCACCCTCCCTGGAAAGTGGATGGGGAATGGGATGGCATGGGGGTGGGGGGCAGTCTAGGAGGCTGGGAGGGAGAGGGAACTGGGATCTGGGATCCATATGTAAAATAAGAAAAAATAAAAATAATAATTTAAAAAGGTGCTAGTATTAAACAAACTAAAAAGGAAAAAAAGGAAGAAAATAGCACTTCAGGTTTTGAAGCTCTGTTGAGTACTTAGTATCCATGGGCCATCTGAAAACAATTCTCCACTGACACCTGTGTGTGTTTGTGTGTGTGTGTGTGTGTGTGTGTGTGTGTGTGTGTGTGTGTGTGTGTGAGAAAGAGAGAGAGAGATCGAAATCTAGATAAACTCTTAATGCCACATGATTAAGCCAGCACCATGTCTGCCCACTGAACTGATACTGTGAACATTTTCATTTCCATTCCCATTTCTCTGCAAGCTACGTATTTAGTAGATAATTAGTACAAAAAACAATTACCCTTTCACCGTGAAGAATGAGTTAGCGTGTTGCTAAAAGCATGCAAATGATGAATACTTATCTCCAAGTAGTACTAAGACAAAGTCAAGGACAGAATTCCCTGGCAAGCAGGAATGATTTTATGTTTTTTCCTCTTTACCTTCCAAAATTTTAGATGAAGATATCACACACTTCCAATATGAACAGCTTGACATTTTAAGTAGTATTCAGACACATCACTGACAGAACATTTCTCAGTAGATATTTTAACATAAGGATGCACATTTAAAAATCTTTTGTGAATGTTTGAGAGACATTAAATCTTTGAAAATAAACCTGCCCACAAATATTTTAGACTATTCAACAAACAAATGAGCAATGACATGCTTGACTTAAAGACAAATAGGTTAAGTATCACCACCTATTTCTTAGTTAAAATTACTGCTGAATATGTCTCCATCCTCTTTAAATGTATATTCCAACATTTGGTGTATTGGTAAGAACACTACAAAACACAGCCTTATTATAGGTTAACCCTGACTCTAATCTGAATGTCTTCTTCCAAAGACTTGCACATCTGGCAGAGTGATATATTCAGTACAGATGCTGAGCTATATATTCTCTGTTCTACCGAAACTCTATGGAAATATTTACTGGTCAAGATAAACCAAGAATTTCTACCCAGTTGCTTTAAAGGAGATCAATAAGGTGTAATGATGATTTAGGCTGTTTTTTAGTTGAACATAAGTAACTTTCTCTTTTCTACTATGAGATTGTAAATCTGACTAATTGCTTCACACTTTCTAGAAATGCTTCTTCTTGCTAAGTATAATTGCCATGTTGATTTTTCCTACTCCCCAAGTAATTTTATGGAGGGCTTACCTACTGGTCTCATTATGCATCAGGCTTCATGCTGTTATTTATCTACTTCAGTCTACTTGATAAATTAAATCCAAGCCTTGTTAAATTGACCCCTTCAAGTCACAAATATCATAGTTTAGTAGGGATTAAATTAAACCAATAGGCATTTTGCTTCTTCCTCCCTGACATATATGTTAGCTGACTTCAGTATAGCCATGGGAATACCACTACTGAAAGCAAAAGTTATAAGGCTATCCGTGAGATAGATGAGTTCAAGGGAAGTGTATCCTAAGATAATTTTTAAAATTGAAAAGTGAATATATTTTACCATTGTTTAGTCGGCTCTTATCTGTAACAGTGGAATAAATGCATAGATGATAAAAGGGAAGATAGGAAGACAAATGTGATAACAAACAAGAATAACTGTCGTCCTAGGCTAACGTCTTACTGTAAAGCAACTCATTTTGATAATTTACTTAAACCTAACAGTTGTTTATTTTTTCTTTTATACCCAATTATTTCATTCACACTAAGAAAATCAATTCTCTTTGTTGTTGCTAGTGCTCCTGTGTTCACAGCTGGAGAGCAGGACAACCCTCAGCCGTGCCAAGGACATTTCAGTTCTTTGAAGCTTTCTAGTGTTATCGTTCTCACTGGAGAGTTTATCTCTTGAATGTTTTCTCTCCAGTGAAGCCTGGAAACCAATTCATTTGTGTTGTCACCAAAGTGTCACTCACCTGGAACCATCCAAGATAGAGTGTTCTCATACCCTTTTTTCCTTTGTCTTTGGAACATCTCTTTGAAGAAAAACGTGTTAACCTAAGACTCCTCATGCAGAAGACCATAGTCTTATAAGACAGGGTAGAAGGGGCTGAAGGCAGCTCTGAGATGTGAATGTTAATGAAGCTGAACCTGTTGTGGTGAAGGCCTCTTCCCATCAGGGCATGGGGCATGAGATGGACATCGTGATTTTCAAAACAGCAGACTGGTATGTTACAAAACTGGATATTTCTATCTTGGGTTAATATCAATTCAGAGGGGAAGATAATACAGAAATTTTAAAATATTTACAAAAATATGAGGTACAGTCTATCAAGAGGACATTTCCTTGTAACCTATTCATGGGAGTTTCCTTGATAGATATGGAGTGAGGCAGTAAATATTTTGTACATCTATTTAATTATGGTTACTCAAATCCTCAAAGTGAATTATTTGCATTGGTGAAAGTTGTGGATCTTAGAATTTGAGTGAGCTAGGATGTTGAGAATGTTTTGTCTAAGTGGCCCTGACTCTGATTTTTCTCATCAAGTGACACTGGCTGGAGCTACAGTTACAAAGAGCTTGACTAGGCTAAGGAGAATCTGACTCCAGAATGAATGGCTTGAAGCTGTCAGCAGGAGGCAACACTCACAAAGCTGCTGACAGAGCCCTGTGCTGTATGTGACAGGAGGCCTTGGTGCCACACCATGTGGGCTGCTCCACAGGACTTCTGCGAGTCCTCATACTGTGCCATCTGGTCTCCCCGGAGTGAGTCATCCATAAGATGGTGACTTACATTATCCCCCTGCATAAGGTTCCACGTGGGAATCCAGCCTAGTAGGAGGCCTTGTCTGCAGCCTTGTAGGGAATTGAGCTAAACCCTTCCTAGACTGCAGCTTTGCATCTGAGATGATCAATGTGTGTCATTGTAAGTCAGTAAGAAAGAGTATGATAACTTTTTATGTAGCATTAAAAAAAATACAGTATTGAATCCAGAAAAGCTAATTTTGATTTAGTCATCCTATTTAAACAGAGGGTGCTATCATAGTAATGAGAATGATCCTGCTAGTTTATGCCATTTACCATGAGCTTAGGAATCAAAGACAAAACAGGTATAACATTCATTTTCTTATTAAATATAGGGAGGAAAAATCTTCAAATGTCTACCCTCCCATTTAAATCATATAATTATTTTCAAAATTAAATAACATTTAAAAGTATCCAAATTCTTCTTGCCCAGTGAGATCATTATCTTAGAATAGTAAGGAAAAAATGTCAAAGTATTATATGTATTCAGTTACCAGATGAAAAGAGAAATCTCTGGACACATAGGAAAAATTTCTTTTCCTTTCCAGATGATACAACCCATACCACAGCTAGCTCTCTTTCCTTTAACAAGGCCTCCTGAGGAGTTTGGCAAGGGAAAAGAGAAGAATACTAGTATCCTTCACGACATTGACTTACAAATCAGCCTACCTCAAGGTTCTGTGTGGAGTAGGATATAGTAGCAAATATAAGCCAACCAAAAATTAGCTGAAAAATCAACAGGAAGGCACCTAAGCTATGTGTGCATATATAGGGGCCATGATTGATGAGAGGGACTATTAGACTGATATATGCTCACTACATATCACCTTTAGCCCAAATTATTAATTTATTTCTTCCTCTCTCCCAGATGTTGGGCTTCACCATGGGCCTTGTGCGTTGTGTGAAGAGAGGAAAAAGGGTGTGTGCCTGTTCCAACAGCAAATTTAAGGTTCTTTATTCATTTTACCTGGGTTTTTCTGTGGTGGTTTGGTTTGGTTTTTGGTTTTTCTGATTTGGGGTTTTTGTTTTGTTTTTGTTATTTCCTTTTTGTTGTTGTTTTGTTTTCTTTTTTTGCCATTTCCACAACCATGTGAATGAAGAACGTGCCCCAGCTTGATGAAAGACATCTGAGTGGATTCCACAGGCATCCCATGGAACTTTGACCTGGCACAAAAGTGGTCAAGCTGCTCACCCAAAAGAAGCTCCAGTCACTCGAGGAGGCCAGTTCACCCAAGTTTATCCTATCTAGACATCATTTTAAATAATGGGTTGAGATTATCTTAAGCCCTAACAAACACAGAAGCAAGAGTATTAGAAAGGGGGCTGTATGCTCAGCTTGCAAAGATGGGTACTTAAAACAGACCTTCTGTGTCCTGACCCTAATGAGGCATTTGCTCTTTTGTCATTATATAATGCCTCTTTCTCTACTAATTGTTTTCGTTCTGAAATCTACTGTATCTGCTGTCAACAAATCTCTTTCCTTTTCCTTAACATTTGATGGTCCTTATTTTCCCCCTGTTTTCTTTCTGCCAACACATACCATTACATTATATTTGAATTTCTTACAGATATAATACAGTTCGATACTTTATTAGACACTGTCAAATTTGATTTTTCGTGTTTACATTTGCATCATTAACAGTGAACTTACTAACATGATAAGGTTTTTCTGCAATTGTACATTTTTCTGTTTATTCCTACTTTTGTTTGCTTTTCTTATTCTTGGCTCTGTGTGGTTTCTTTGAGAATAATTAAGAATTCAATTTTAATCAATAATGGCTTCCTTGGCTGGAGAGATGGCTCAGTTGTTAAGAACATTTGTTGCTCTTGCAGAGGACCTGGGTTCTGTTCCCAAAATCCACATGGTAGCTCACAAACATCCAAAAAAAACTCCAGTCCCAGGGAATTAGACACACTGTTCAGAACTTTGCCAGTACCAAGTATACACATGGTGAACACACATACATATACACATACAAACACACGTTGGGGGGCAAAATACATAAATATGCATAAAGTCAAATAGACACACTTTAAATAGTAATACCCTCAAATATACCTTCACTGTTATTTTTTCTTTGTGTCTACGTGTGTTTATGTGTTCTTGCATATGGGCATATGTGAGTATAGGCATGCATGTAAATGTGTGGCTATGTGTGTGAGTGTGCATGTATGTAAGCCACAGATTGATATTTAATGTCTTCCTTACTCGATCTCTTCATTTCTCACGGAACCTGGAGTTAGCCTGGCTGTCCAACAAGCCCCAGGGACCTTTCTGCCTCTGCCTCCCCAGCATTAAGATTCAGGTACAGATCACCACATCTGCTTCTTATATGGATTTTGGAGATCAAAATTAAGTGCTCGTACTTGCACAGCAGACACTACTGAGCTGTGTCCCCTACCTGCCTTCACCATTTACAAGAGCAGCTCAGAAGTCCACTACATGAGTGTGGCATCATTTACTTAATCAGCCCATATTTCACTCCTTCTGCACAAGCAGAACCTCTGAATCTGTTTGTATCTCTAAATGCAAACTTTTTCAACTATTGTATTTACCATATTGAAGGATTTCTTTTCCGAAATACTACTCATCTTCTACCATAAAAGTGCTGTTCTCAGAAAAGTCACACACCCCTTGGGTCATAACTTTTTCATGTACGATGTAACTTACACAAATATTTTCTCAGGTCATGATTGTCATAAAGTAAAATAAAATCATAGTAAAAGCAATACAGAATTATTTTGCCTCTAAAGGGAGCCTCTATAATGGGACTTCTGAAACATCCCCACAAATATTTTCTCAGTGACTCTGAGCATTCCCCACATGTCCACTAACACAACCCTCCCTGTAGTAATGCATCAGAAACTAAGTTCTCCTTGGCTTTAATTCTAACTTCTTAAGGCACTATAGAAGTTAAATCTGCTACCAACTGGGGCTTTTGAAGATTTTTCAATACCACTGGCACAATTCTCCTGGAGAGATTTTCCTATGCAATGTTATCATACCATGTTGGAAAATGTTCCATAATAGAAACAGAAATGTGGTATTCTCTTTTTCTGATGGAGAAATTATTGTACAACTTTATGGCTGTGGCCATGGGCTACAAAACTCAGTTAACAATTTTTAAGATCAATTATCTGTGGTTAATTATAATCATAGTTTAAATGTTTCTGATAAGCCATTATAGTTTCTACATCTTAAACACTGAGTTGCATGTTCATATGTGCATTCAATATGAATTCCCATACCACTGTTTTCACTCAGTGAAGCAGGCCTGTGAGTCATTCATAATCAGATATGTAAGTGGCCAAACCAATTAATCAGCAATCGCCTGCTGAGACAGCTAAAGAGACTGACTCACTCAGAAGGCCACCCATCAATAGCCCTTTGTTACCATTTGACATGAACAGAAAGCAGCAGAAGATCATCATTTTTTCTTTAAATTTGCAAGAAAGTCAATATTCAAATCACTAAATGAGATACTAATGCATTAATTCAAAATTCTTTAACTTATGACCATTTAACTGAATCCTCTAAATGTCGTAAAAGATTTTTTTCAAGTAGATTTCTACCAGATTACAATATGTGGTGGATAAGACTATAGCTACACATCAAATCACCTTTAAGACTGATAGGATTTTGCTGGGTATTTATAGAACATATTAAATAGTACATTTCCAGGGGCTGGAGCAATAGCCTAGAGGTTAAGAGAAAGTACTGCTCCCTCAGAGAACAGGGAGTCTTCTGGTGACTCCAATTCCAATGGATCCAACATCTTCTAGACTGTGTGTAAACATGAACACATACACACACACAAGATAAACCTGAAAACAGCATGCATTTTAAGAGTGTGTAGTGTTTTGAAAGAACATGGCCCACAAAGAAAGTAGCACTATTAGGAGGTGTGGTCTTGTTGGAGGGAGTGTGTCACTGTGGGGATGGACTTTGAGGTCTCTTTTTCTCAAGCTTCACTCAGAGTGACAGTCAGCCAACTCCCTGCTGAATACAAGACGTAGGGCTCTAAGCCATCCCTCCAGCACCAAGTCTGTCTGCATGCAGCCAATGCTCCCCACCAAGATGATAATGGACTGAACCTCTGAAACTGTAAGCAAGCCCCCTCAATTAAATGTTCTCCTTATAATAGTTGCCATGTCCATGGTGTCTCTTCACAGCAATAAAAACCCGAACTAAGAGGGATCTTTCAGAAATTTCTAACGTATCATTTATGACTCCTCTCCCAGATTCACAGCTTTTTAAAAGGATGACAAGAGAAACTAGCAAACGTTGACCTTTTGACCCATGATAAACATACAAATGAAGTTTGGTGTGCCATACATTTCCTCTAAAAACCTTCACAAAGTCTTCCCTGCAGAATCTAAGAGAACAACCGGAAGTCTCCTGGAAACCTACCTGTCTTGGATAACTTGAACTGATATGATGCTTACTAAAGGAACTGATAGATTTTGTATAGCCTATAAAAGTGTCTACTAGGATAGAAACTGCTCATTCCATTCACATGTGGCATTTAATTACAGATATCATTCAAACATTCTCACTATGGTTGAATATTCAGGCTTAATTCACAACCCCAGGTTTAACATGACTCAAGGTGTTTGGTCTTAAAGCTATTCATTAGGTTCCAAATTCTTCATCAGAAAAAAAAAAAAAAAAAAAGCTGCTTTTAAAATCAACCCTCAAACACTGGGGATGTGTTTCAGTGGTAGAGTGATTTACTACCTTTTGTGAATCCCTGGATTCTATCTCCAACACCACTAAAGAAAAATAAAATGAGAAAGAGCTAGCCCTCGTCTACTTGAGTAAGATAATTTGCAGAAAGAATTCAGCAGACTTCCTAGCATTTTGGTTAACTACTTTTGCTGTTCTTCTATCTACAAGCTACATAGTGTCAGACTGCCTAGAGCACATGCACTACAATTTCACCAGAAGATAAGAGTCAAAGATCCCAGGAGGAAGAAGACAATTAGAAAAATGGGGGTGAACAAAGGGGAAGTGTTGAAGCTGTGAACAAACGCTCTGCTGTGTTTGCTCAGCGCAGATGCATTGACAGACAGTCCTCAAGAGTCCACATCAGCTACAAAGGAACACAAAACACTCAACCGTCTTAATAGACAGACAAGCAGTTGCAGGAAGAGTCCCCTGTGGAACAAACACTGGACGGAAGTTCTAGAAAGCGCATGTAATTTTCCCTTTTCAAGAAAACATTTTCCAAAAGCAAACCTCTTTATTTGGCTTCCTTTTGAAATGGAGTGTAGCCAGTGAATGTAAAAGCAGACTTCCTCCCTCTCTGGGTACTATGACATTTGCTTACCAACTCAGTTCTTTAGTTAGAGAAGTAAAAATGAATACCTCGCTTTGCAGGGCTCGAAGTCATCTCTCCAGCAGAGGGAGCAAGTCAGATTCTTATTTACAATCCTGCAAAAAAAGAAATGTCTGGCTTACAAATGTGCTTTTGGGTAAAATGTGCATTAAAGGCTACATTAAGATGCATCCGTAGTAAACTGGAATCCAAGTAAACTTGATGGCATGTACTGTTTACGAGACATTTTTAAACTCCAAAAGCACTAAAATATACACAGTACATTTTTTAATGATCATCTGTTCTAGAATTTGGTGGTATCTTGGGTTTTTGTTTTGTTTTGTAGGAAAACACTGCACTTCCGTGGAGACAGACTGTATGCGAGAGGAAATCGTGAAACATTACAATCAAATCACAACCTCATGATTTAATTATTTAGGCTTCCAGATCATAATTCTCTGGGTTCATTTCTCTCACATCCAGCCTTAAACAGCTTTACAATTTGAAATTAATTAAATAAAGATGTCCTTAATCTTCGGTTTCATTGAATCCTGAGAATAATTAGGTGTCTTAAGAATTAATAATTACTCATTCTGAGACATTCTAGTAGACTAAAAAGTGATGATAGTCTCTTTGCATGGGCTTCCGTTTTTACAGGAAAGCCATGTTTACGTGCACTTACGGCACCGAGCATTGAGAAATTCCTCATGTATGGACTAGACCTAGAAGCTGTTTGTTGCACACAAACTTGTGGTTCACACAATGGCACAGACTTGTTCTGAGACATGCATCAGTGGGTAGTTAGTTATTTTGTGAAGACTACAGAGTGTGCTCGCACAGACTAACAAGGCCAGTGAGTCATTGGGTTGTTAATTATTTTGTGAACACTACAGAGTATGCTCACATACACTAACAGGTCAGTGCATCACCCAGGAATCTCACGAGAACACCTGTGCCTGCACAGTCTTTGGACTGTGCCTACATAAAAGCATGCTATTTTATAATAATATTCTAATCATCTCTTGTTTTTGAAATTACATTATATCATTTCTTCCTTCTCTTTCCTCCCTTCAAAGCCTCCTGTATACATCTCCTTGCTCTCTTTCCGAGTTGTGGCATTTTTCATCAATTGTTGTAACGTGTGTGTGTGTGTGTGTGTGTGTGTGTGTGTGTGTGTGTGTGTTCCAGTCTGTAGAATGTTACCTGTATGTATGTTTTCAGGGATGTCCATTTGGTGTTGGATAATAAACTGGTGCATATATGCTCCTAACATAACCTGTTCAATCTGTAGAATGTTACCTGTGTGCATGTTTTCAGAGCTGTCCGTTTGGTGTTGGATAACAACTGATGCACTCTTGATGCTTTCGATACCATAACACCAATTTTGATTATGATTCAGAAGCATGATTTAGATTCTGGTATTCTAATGAAGGTATTTAGAGATTTTAAGAAAATCACTTACTGTTGCTAAGATATATTTAACCATAGCAACTCAAAGACACAAGCAGTCTAGGACCTTGCACTATTTATTGCTCATTGACTACAGGAGCAGAAGGAAGCTAAAGGACACAGAGCTAGTTAAATGCTTCATCTAAGTCCATCCTTTAACATGAGAGAACATGGGTAATATGGTGGAAGCATATATATATATATATATATATATATATATATATATATATCATGTAGAGGGTTGGTGTAAAACCAATAGTCCTGATTTCAGAGTGTCATGTGTGTACCTCCATTCAAAGCCAGCAATGCAGTAAGCCCTGAACTTTCTGCTTTGTTCACTAATATATCAAAATTATAAAGTACTTTATTTCCACCTCCCAATATGTCCTGAATGTTTTTCTTTGTCTCTGTCTGTCTCTCATGTCTCTCTCTCTGTGTCTCTGTGTCCACGTGTTGTGTATATACATGTATTTCACTGTGGTATATGTAAATGTGGTATACATACACCTGTGTACACCAGCGTGAGCTACTGTGCATGTTTGGAGGCTGGAACAGGAGAGTAGGTATATGCCTTATAGCTCTCTGCCATATTCCCTTGAAATGGGCTCTTTCAGTGAACCCAAGCTAGGACTAGCAATCCAGAATCCTCCTCTCTTTGTTCTCCACAGAACTGGGGTTATGGGCACAGGGACGACACCAGACTTTTTCCCCTACACCTGTCTTTTTATGTGGATGCTGGGATCCAAACATAAGCCCTCACGCATGAGTACAATGCACTCTTCTCCACTGATCTGTCTTCTTGTTACTGCTTCCTGCTTTTCTACTTCACTGCTGTTTAGTGACCTATGTTAGGGACACAGATGAACACACGTGTGGACATCTACAATGTCAGAATTCATCAAATAAAATAAGCTTGCAACCTCCACCTCTTTCAGTGTCTGTAATTTTCCAAACACTCCTCACTGCACTCAATATGGGGAGCAGTTGACAACTGCAGTTTCTTTAGCTCAGCCTTAATTACTAATATTAACTCTCAAATCGCACATTATATTTCACAGTTTTATGTGAGTGCTGTTACTGTTTGTTCCCAGCAAATGAGTCATTACTTTAGTTTTTACCTACTATGCTCCATTTTACCAACCCAACCCAAGTCTGTGTTTCTGTCCTGTCATTATTAATTTGGGGGTAGATGTTTCTTCATCTTGTAGAGCTGTCAAGCACTTGGTGGGATATTTAACACATTGTCTATCTTCTTGAAGACAGCTGTAACTCTTCCCCAGTTGTAAGAAATGAAAATACACCAGACCTTGCTCAATGTTCCTGGGTGAGAAAAGATGAGTTACTTCATCATCTCTCGAGAATCACCACTATAAGTAGACATTCCAGGGCTGAGGACATGGCTCAGCCATTGAGAGCATGCACTGCTCTTCCAGTTCGGTTTCCAGCATTGTTGGGCAGCTCAGAATTACCTGTAACTCTAGTTGAAGAGGATCTGACAATCTCTTCTGCACTCTGCATACCTGCCCTCACATGTGCATATCCCCACATACATACACATATAATTAAAAATAAATCTACAAAAACAGCTAACCCAATCCAGCCATAGTTGCATGCATGAGACATGAAAAAATGTTAGATTCACCTCTTTCTCTCTCTCTCTAATATCTGTAAAGTACATCAGCCCCAAGACTGACAGACATCTAGGTTGGCTTCATTACAGTAATAATTGTTGTCCCGTCCACAATCTAAGAAAATTAACAGCTACGTGTACTTCCTAAACTAAAAGAAAAATAAATGACTGTGGCTCTTCCTATTAAATTACCCTAAAGGCACACATCAGGTACAAAGAAGACTGGGAAATGGGGAAGCTAAACTTGCATTTAAAGCCATATTATTTGAATTAGAAAATAAACAAACACTCAACCTTGGAAGATTGTATATCATTAGCAGCTATTTCTATAACCTGACTCTTTGACCACCAAATTACTTGTTGTCCACCTTTCTTTTTATAAGAAAAAAAATGCATTCCTCTCTCTCCTAAGAAAGACAAAAGCAAGTTCTCTACTAGGTACTCAACCAGAACTAGAACCAGATTTTCTTCCTGTGTTCCAAAGATGATTCTCCTGATGACAAAACTCTCATGTAAGAGAGGATAGCATGCCTCTCTCATTATTTGTGCATGTGGTCACAAGCTCAACACAGACCATGATGCAGGAAGAGGCTAGTGACTAGTCTCTAGTCCATAGAAACATTCAAATCTTGCTATGTAGAAGTTGGGAAGATGCATACTTTGACCCTGGAGGGTCCTGACCTTGTAACTCTGTCAGCCCCCAGTTCCATGGGCCTAATTTTACTACCAGGGCAGGGCAGGAGTTCTTTTGGTTCTTAGTCTCTGTCCACATAAAAAAGTGCAAAGAAAAGGAAAGTTTGTTCCTCTTACAGGCCACATGTCTGCAGCCTCTTTTCTACTACAGAGGCTTGGGTCTCTAAGCTGACATTAAGACATGACTGTGTAGATCAGCAGAATGGTTTCTTCATGGGTGATAAGTCTCTTGGTTGGCAAACACATTAGCATGCTCTTTAGAAGTGTTAAAGATGATTTTCTTTTCTCACCTTTGCAGATACAATCTCCCCCTTCTCTGTGTTTTAATTATGACTTCCCTTCGAATCTGACAAGCGTAGATTCAAAAGGAAGGGAACCAACCACACCCATGTGTCTTTGCTGTATCTCCTAAGGCTGCCCCTCCTCATAGTCTCCCTTCATAACTGCTTCCACTGGAGGTAGGAGACAGCTGCTGATAGTTTTGGTCTTCAAATCTATTTGAAAATAAAAATAAAAACCTCTTACTGACTCAGTGAGGTATCTGAAGCTTGGAAATATGTGAAGAAAATGGTGTATTGACTTCTGGCTCTCAAGATTCAAGCTTGTCTCAGGTAAGAATTTACTGAAAGGTGTCATCCAGTGGGAGAATACAAGCAAGGGAAAGAAACAACGTGGAACGATAGAAAACAAGAGATCATAGAAAAGCCAGTTAACAATGGTAGGCTCCATGTTTTAAAGGTAGATCAGCTCCTAAATCTCTATGCTTAGAACACCTCTCAACACAGAAACTTCTAAGGGAAAAACTTACACCATCTCCCAAGGATATACAAATGAGTTGATATTCCTGATAACCATTTAACCAGCTGGCTCCATCATGATTGATTCATTACAACATAAAGGATTTTCAAAAGAAAGAAATAGAACATATGAGGGTCATTTAATTAGATAAATGGACCTTGGTAATTAGACAATTTGGGGAAAGATAATGTATTTGTCAGATGTATTTAAGACTGTTTATTTAATAAATATTCCCTGCAGATGTTAGTTCCTCTTGTGCTTAGTTGTGATGGGTTTCTGGTCATATCCTGATGACATTACAGCATTTCCTGGTCTGCTAATGGGCTTCTCCACATGATGGAGATCTCACCCCCGCCTTAATGACTAGCTAAGGAATTCTGACTGGAGGAAGTTACTAGCAACAGGAAGTGGAGCTTACATAATTGAAATTAATCTGAGACAAAAAGAGACAGAGAGTGAAGACAAGAAAGGCTGGGAGGTCTAACAGTTACATCCCTTGCTACTGGAGAGTAAAAGTAAAAGGAAATATATCTCTCCTAAAATGGTTAATGTCATCTAACTTTAATTGAATCTCCCCCAAAACCTATATTTTTATAGTAGTTTAAATATTAGTAAGGTAATTTTATGGTATGCTCAATAAGAATTAATCATCATGAGCTAATAAAGGTTCTGAATTGTGTATAAATCCTACAGGAAAACATAAATATAAACCTACTTCTAAGCCAGTACATAAAATGCACTGAAAGGAGGCATTGGTGGTCTCCATCAGTCAAATAATCAAATAATAACATATAATTGCAGGCAGCACCTTGAAGAAGATGGCCAGTAGTTTAAAAACAAATGTCTTATATGCACATAGTTAGAATTCCCCTTGCAGAGGTAAACATCAACCTGTGTAGTGACAATAGGGAATTTATATGCTCTAAAAGTGGAAAATAAAACACAAGGGGAAGTAAGCAAGATTTCTTGTAATTTCAGATAGAAACATGCCTATAAATCCAAAATAGAACCAAATCTAGTCAAACTCAGAGAAAGACAATGCATGTAAAATGACTTGATGAACTTCATAGCCACGACAAACATGAATTAAATGTCTTACATCTTGTGGAGTTTCAATAGTGTACACAGAAAAAAAAATAGATGATTCTTCTTATTTCTCAGATTCAATCAGACAGATCTTTTGAGATCATCCTGCTAAGATTAGAAGTTAGACACAAGCTTTCCCTTAAGTAGTCAATGAATGAAAAATAACAACTTGAAGGTTTGCTTATGTTCTGTGATTGAGACAATGTGAAGGAAAAGTAGAAGCTAAAAGTACTGTTAAGTATTGTCCCAGTAAAATACCATGGAGGTGACAGGCAGCTGTCTGTCAGCCAGGAGTAAAGGAAAGAGAAATTCTAGAATGTGTCAAGACTTTAAAGGTTTTTTTATTACTATTTATTTTTGTGTATGTAGTTGTGGTGGTACATGCATGCTGGTGTGTTTGTGTGTGTGTGTGTGTGTGTGTGTGTGTGTGTGTGTGTGTGTGTGTGTGTGTTTGAGAGAAAGAAAGAGAGAGAAAGAGGACATTAAGAAAATCAATTCTCTCATTCTACCACACAGGTCCTGGGAATTGAACTCAGCTCTCCAGTTAGCTTGTCAGCTAGCATCCTTACCAATTGAGCCATCCTCCAGGCACAGCCTCTATGTGCTGGTATTAGAAAGATGTGCTGCCATACGAAAGCAGGTCCTGTAATTAATACTTGAACAGTGTTGCTGTTAGATTCATTATGAGTTTTATACTTTATTTTTATAACATTTTTATTTATAGCATTTTAGTGGTTGGGGTTTTATATTTTGCTTTCTGTCTTGCTTTGCTATTGTGTTTCTTTGGTTGGTGGGTTTCATTAGATTTTATGTTTTTGAGACATGGTCCCACTATGTAGCTGAGCTGTCCTTAAGTGCCCCGCCATTTTGCCTCCACCTCCTGAATACTCGGCTGGGTGTACATTCATGTCCTGATCTGTTCTGTTGTTTTCTCTCTCTCTCCTTTTTGATTTTCTCTCTATTCTTCCTGCAGGAAAACTCTCTCTAGCTCTGTGACACTACAGAGAGAATCTAACCTAAGGAAAACCAGTCAAGCTGTCTTTAAAAATACTCTGGGCGAGGATTTGACCCAGAACCAGACGATGAGAAGGAGCCCAGAATTCCACCAGGCGGAGAAAAGCTTCTCCCTATGTTTCATCGCTAACTCAGCAAACGGTATCCCTGAAGAAGGTATGGACTTCCTTGCCCTATGGTGGGATGTCGTGCTCAGTCTTCATACATGAGAGAGGGGCTTAGCCCTACCCCAACCTATTGTGTAAGACTTTGTTGCCCCCTCACAGGAGCTTTTACCTGTGAGGAGGGGTGAACTGGTGTGGGTTGGGGAATGAGGTGGGGGGTGGCGGGAGGGAGAACTGTGGTTAGAATATAAAATGAAATTTAAAAGAATAAATAAATCATAAAAAACAAGTAGATCATAGTCATATTATTCACAATAGCGAAGACCGCCAAAACACTACTAATCATCTATGTTCAGGATTGTAGAATTCACCAAACCTTAGAAATTGCTTATCGTTCTTATGCTATAAAGCTTACAGTGATGGGCTGGGAGATACCTCAGTCTGTAACGTGCTTGTTTCTCAAGCACAGAGAGCAGAGTTTGATTCCCCAGAACTCACACAGAAATCCAGGCCTAGTGGTGTGGGCTTCCAATCCCAGCACTGTACAGAAGCAGGCATGGATCTCCAGGGCTCACTGTTAGCTGTCAGCTCAGACTAATTGCTGTTGTTTGACAGTTTTCCTCAGGAGACAGGAACAAGTATCTATTCACCACAGATAGGGAATAATGGCAAACTGAAGTACAGATAACACGGAAGTCCAATTGATGAACTAATGAGTTTATTCTGGGTGACTTACAGCAATGGGGTGAGGGGTGAGTTACATGAGTAGAATGACTCGAAGACAGCTGCTTCACTGAAGCCCACCCCAGTGTGAGTGACGCTCATGAAAGCGAGGGACCTGGAGCACAGCAGACAGCCTGCAGGTCATTCAAGAGGTTGGGCAGTGTCGTTTCGTGGTAGCTCAGCTGGTCTGAAACTGTTCAGGACAGCTCATCTGGTCTCTGTCTCTTTGGGGTTGGTTGGTTGCCTGAATGTACCTCTCAGCTGTCCTTACTGCGTATCTATGCTTGAGAAAGAGAGGGACCTAGGGTATGTGAACAGCTTTAGGGACCTGGCAAAGCTTTTGAATTGTTTACTTCCTGAGCTTAATGGGTTTCCTCTGCAGGATGGAATATTTCCCCTTGCATCCTACATCTTAAAAAGCATCCTACCAAGACGGAGATTTATCTTAGAGAAAATCACTGCACCATCACTAAGCCCAGTGAGAAAACCTTTCTCAAAGCACAGATGGGTAGCACCTGAGGCATGAGATTCGAAGGTAATCCTGACTTCCACATACATTACTATATTTGCACACACAGAGAGAGATCCACAATGATAATTGTGCTATATAGACACCCTACCCAAGTCTCAAAGAAATTCAATAAATTTTAAGGGGATATAAATTATCTTATGAATTATTTCATTTTTACAAGTAAGACTGTGCACATACATGTGTGTGACTTATAAAAACTGGACGGGTGTAAAGCAGTATGGCAATTATGGTGCCTGTGTTGATAGACTAAATGTAGTTTCACTATCTTTTCTTTTAATTGGTGTTGACATTATTTATAGCAAGTATGTGTTATATAATTAGATTAACTGGAGCTAAGTTTTGAAGAAAAAGAAAAAAAATTATGTTCTCTGGTCATACATCTCTATGATCTGTATGACCAAAAGGAAGAAATCTGTATAATAAGAAAGGAGCCACAGACCTCAAACACTGGGAAACCAACACGCAACAGAGCCAAGACTGGATTTGAGACGCTGGAGTGCAGCCTTGTTTCTGGGTGATAGGAAATAGCTACTAAGGATTGCTGGTGGGTCCACCATCATCACTGAGGATACTAGAGAAATGTTTCTGTTATCTTCTTGGGGAGGGGGGTGGAAATGCCTTGCAGCATAGTCTAAGGCAATTTCACTTGCTTTAAAATCATTTAACAATTCATCATTCACCCTGTGTGAAACTTCTATTTGGCCCTATGTCCCCCTGTCCTTTTCCTGACCCTGCCAGGCACTGCAGAGCCTCCAGTAGGAATCAAAGCACTGGCCTCCACACCCTCCTGTGCTCTGTCTGCCTGACAGCAGGGCCGGCAGACACAGGAGGAGGATGGCAGGAGGGAGGGAGGGAGCATGCATTCCAGACTCCCTTTCCCATCACTGAGGAAGGGCTCAGGTCACAGGCATTCCCGTCTCTCCTTCAAACCTAGGGATGGAGGCTCATCCTATCTCCAAACCACGCTGCTTGCTTGGCAGCCCTGACTCTGCCTATGCCTTAGAAAATGGCCCATTTATTCAACTCTCCTCACAATACTCAGTGGGACATGCCATCTGTTTCCTGCTCATACAATAACTTATCTGCAAGGCAGGTTATGAGGTCTATGCCCTGTTTAAAAAGAAAAAACAAACAATGGAAAAAAAAAACCATTCTCATTAAATATCATTTTACCAGCTGTGTTTCAGCTCAGGAGATACCGCCCTGAGTGGTCTGCCCCAGACCCGGTCAGGGTTCTGTCCATGCCCTACCTACACCTCTTTGCTTATTTCTTTCGTTTTCATTTCCAAAGCCACTATCTGTTGCCTTTGTTAGAGGGTCACCTCCATTTGCCAGAACTCCTTTGTCTATGTACCAGGAAAACAAAAAGGGTGCCTTAAAACATACACACACCCCCATTCCTCACAGCAACTAACTAATAGCAGATAGTGTCAGTCTATACATATTGTATGTTCCCAATCTTTGATAGGGACAAATGTGAGGTGTGACACACACCGCCCCCTACACATGCCCTGACCTTGAGCAGGATGTTTCCCAGGGACTGAACAGCAGGCACAGTAGTTTCCTTGGGTTTCTCCCTGACCCTTGATTTTTCTTCTCTTTGACATCCCCACTCATCTGTGAGTTTTTCCCTGATTATGTCCTCATGCAGCTCTTCTAGTCAACTCCCCATCTCAGGGCACCCTAACTTTAAATCAACAACCACATGACAGACATTAGAAAATAAAACGTAACATGTAACAATATAAAATTATTTTTATCTGTTATAAGAAAATGCTCGTGCTTGATGTTCACGTCAGGTCGATGTTTTGTCGTCAACTGGGAAGTCATGCCGTCCATATTCAGCACTATGAGAATTTTCTGAAGAACAGTGCTGTAGGAAGAATCCATTCGTTTTCTTGGGCGCCTTTTACATTCTGAGACAACAGATTATAAATGTGTGGGCTGGGATGAAGTCACTTTACCCATTCATTAGGTGTGGGTTGAGGCTGTAAAGGACAAGGAGTGGGACATTCCACACCATGTCTCTCACAGAAGTACAGTCCTCAGAAAGCTGTGTTTGTAGCCATTTCCGCAAGCTGGGTGGGGGCGGGGGAGATCCGGAACTGATTCATCTCTCACGTCTCCTCTAGGGAACAGGGGTCTCTGTAAAATCAGAGCAATGGATGGAGACAAGACCAGAAAGGCACGGTCCATTGTCTCCCTGTTTCAGCCTTTTACTTTGACAAGTGAGGTGACTGAGTTGGAAGAATTTGGATGTTCACAGGGAGCCATTCGGCTGACTACCAGAAGTTCAGAGCTCAGCCCCAGAGATCTAAACAAGTGAGCTCCCATCCACAATGCTACTTATTCTTTTTCAGGGCTAATAAAATCCCCTCATAATTCTATGACAGACAAGTTTACTCTTTTGACCACCACCACCCCCACGAGATAATTATTGCAATTGTGTCAGAAAGCTAAAAGGTTTTAATATAATTACCAACATGGGTTGAAGTTAATTACTTGCAAAATCATTAAAAAGTTTATATCTCCTTTAAGCCTGACTTTTAAAACAGGAGAGGATGTTTCACAGATACAGATGATGTTTCTTTTCCTTCAAACCTCCAACAAGAGAGTAATACAAACCAGTGTCATACCATCCAACAGCTTTGAGGTTGCTTACCATTAAAAAAAACAAAAAACAAAAAGAAGCATGTTTTAGAACAAAGATGTAGGGCATTTCTTCAGATCAACAAAGCAGTATGGAATAGTGAAACAGTAAATGTCTTCCATGATCTCTTTCGTTTATTTATTGAGAAGAAAAGATATTTTTCCTGCTTTCACTTAATTCTAGGTTATGCCGCAGTTTAAAATAAATTAAGTGTAAGCTTAATTTCACCCTTTGGACATCCTCAGAAAGTAGTACAGATGTAAAGGGCTATTTCAGGAAGATAGTTGGATAAATCTACGTACTTATATTATTTCCTGGGGTACATGGTGGTTATAATTTTCAAAACCTTATTAATAAGCAAGCAGAGGTCTACAGATGGGTTCTCCCTCTGAGCTGCCATCTATCATAAAGAATAATGCATGAGGCTAGCTTGTGACCTGGCTAATTGTGACATATTGATAAATATCTGCTTAAGATGTTTAGGCAAGTCTAAGTGAGTAAAAATAAGAACACAATGCATCTGAAAACAGTCTTGATGATAAAATTCAAATGGATTTTATGAATGTGTTTAAAAGATATCAAATCATTGCATGTCTTGATTAGTTTGAATAGCAATTAATTTATAAAGCTTCTTTTCCAACAGAACTAGGCCACTATTAATAGATTTTAATCACTTATAAATTAAAATGCAAAAATGTTATACTGTCCTGCGATAAGCCTACACGTTCTATTTCTGTAGTATCTGTTTCTATCTACATAAGAAGTAACATTATTTGTTAGAGACTGGAGGAAATTAAAATGTGGATAAAATGGTAGCACATAGAAAGCAACTGATCATAATTAGAGGTACTCTTCGAAAATTTCATATGTCTCTTGCCTTTGTTATACAGATAAAATTGCTTTGAAATGAATCTTGAGTGCCTCAGTATTTTTTTTTTCCTTTAGGCCCTGGAAATTTTATTTAATCCACCTTCCCTTGCTAACATTCTAAACATTATATAAACATTATAAACCAAATTAATCTCTTTGTGACCCAGGCTTGTGCTAGAAACCATCAATTACAAAAGAGTGACAGGCCTTTGCCTGTTTGTTTTCCTGGCCCCTTTCAACCTCTGGCTGTCACTAGTCCTTTCTTGATTATCTCTTAATCTATTCTAACCCTTGTGAAATAGGGACCAATGGTACCAACATTAATATTATGGGTCTTAAGTGCTCACCTAAGAGTAAATAGCCAAGCTCTGAGGAGCCTTCAAACCCAGTGTTCCCTGCCCTTTGGTGGATGGAGCAGATCCCCTGCTGAGAAACCAGCAGATCTGTAAACCAAGCACACAGATCTAAAGACCAAGTGTGGTAAATACAAGGTGTGACCATCACTAGCCACACCCAGCCTCAGGACTTCCAAGATTCCCGAGCTCATCCCCTGCAGATGGCTCCCAAGCACCTCTTGACTAGGGACTCACAGTTCCCCTAGCCACCGCTGGATGGTGTAAGGGTTACAACAGAGGCCAAAGACAGAGTGATCAACCCCACTGGAGCACTCCCTGGCAAAGCAATTACAAAGCTGGTGCCGTTTGCACTTAGGAAAGAGGTAGAACCTGCAGTAAGGATGGAGGTTGGAGGGTAAAGTGCAGTCCTGGCTCTCAGTAGTAGCAGTGATCAGGTTTGAAGGGGCCATCACTAGACATGACTAGGTACTGGGCCTGTTCTGCAGTCAGCTTGACCAGCTTCCCATTCAGCTTGCGCAGGTGGGTTTCAGCCACGGCCTCATCTAGCTTCCTAGGCAGGAAATGAACCAGAACTGATATTTATCTGGGTGGGTCCACAGCTCAATCTGTGCCATCACCTGGTTTGTGAAGGAGATGCTAATCAGGAATCTGGGATGGCCCATGGCACAACCCAGGTTGACCAGCCGGCCTTCAGCCAGCAGGATGATGTTGCACCCATTCTTCAGCCAGTTGTGGTCCACCTGGGGCTTGATGTTCACCTTCTCTGCAATGTGCTCATTGAGCCACTTCACTGCAGTGACCACCTCAAAGTGTCCAGTGTTACATACAGTGGCATCATTCTTCATCTGTTTAAAGTGCCGGCCAAGCATGTTTTCAACACAGCCTGGGTTAAGACAAAGGTGCTGCCTTTCATACAGGCCTTGCCCATGGCGGTCATGTCATAGCCTTCCATGAATGCTTACAGGGCATTGATGGGGCCAGTCTTGGTGATGAGGACGTGGGCCCTGAAACCCCCCAGGGCCTGGAAATAGCCCTTGCCCACATTACTATATCCTCTACAGCCACCACCTTGCCCACAATCACCATATCTGTGGCCAGTTTGATACCATCTATCAAGAACTCCCAGAAGCCACAGAAGTTGTCAGACTTTCTGTTGGTGATGTAATAGTTAACACTGATGGCAGACATCTTCCGTAACCCATTGGGCATCATCTTGTAGAGGTTGTGGACCCCAGATGAGGTCTCCTTGGAGATGCCACAGATGCCTCACAAAGCTGTGTGTATTTGGTGCAGATGGGGTTAGTAGGGTTATCACCATCATCTAGAATCATGCTGAGGGGTCCATCTTTGAAGGGCAATGTTTGCTCAACAGATACTCCTCACAGGTCTCACCCTTCTAGGCACACACTAGGTGCTAGCCACTGCATGATACAGAGTAGAGAAGATGCTGCAGCTGGACCACTGCACCTCAGCACTCAGGGCCAGGAGAGTCTTAATGAGGACAGCAGTCCCCACAGTCATGTGAAGGCAGCCAGTGATGGGAGCATCCTTCAGTGGTTTGGAGGTCAGCATGTGCATCAAACCTGTAATCTCATTCTTAGCTATATCCAAGGCCTTTCATTCCAAGGCAGCAAGTCTGTGTCCCTGACTTTGTAATGCAGCTTGTCATGCATGCTGCTGGCAGCACTTCTGCTAGGAGCTCAGTGAAGGGGGCCATCTCATTCAGCATTAATCCTATCAGCAAGCTTGAGCCAAATGTAAACATTCAAACCTAAATCCACCACTTGCCAAGTATGTTAGGGAGGACCTACTGTCTTCTGAGTCTTCATGTGTAAAATGGGCATTTTAATAATAAATATTATTATTCCATAACACCACTGTAAGTACTAATAATATGCATTGCTATACAGAAGCAATTAGACAAATTCTAACACAGTTCACTATATGTATATTTACTATTCTCATTTTCCAGTCACAGTTGATGTCTATTGAACTAAATTCCCATCCAAACTAAAACACTACACAGCAAATCCAACCAAATAGTCAAAATCTTCTCATATTTAATGAGCAGGTAGAACCTAAGACAGTAACTACCTCAGCAGTTCCATTCCAAAGCCTGCAGTTAAAAAGTAGGCGATCATATCACGTAGTGTTATCCTAGGAGCTCTGCATCCTCTATGTCAGTCCGACCACCAGCCCCGCACTACCTAATGTCTGGTTGAGAGCACTTGGACCAAGATTCTAAGGTCTTTTTGTGAACATCAGGACATAGAGATACGTGTAAAAATGGAGTCAACCACTTAGCACTGGATAGGGAATTAACATAATAAATAACGACTGACACTTTAATGGTATCATTTTTATAATTTTTTAGATTACTCACCAAGTTTCCGAAATAGTGGGAATTGTATCAGCTAAAGAAGAAACATGCCAACAGGACAGTGCTGGAGGCTACTAGGGAAAGGTGGAAGGGAAGAAATTGCCTACTTAATTCTTTTCAAAGACTAGTACACCTCTGCCATGTCGTGCACGCTGCAGTCAATGGCATTTTAAGACAAGAATTTTCAACTTCAAGGTATATTAATGTGTTCAGCTTTTGAAGTCACTGACAAAAAAAAAAAAAAAGATCTGATAACGTTCCGTGTGATGACACCTCCATTATCCCACAAAAGAAAGACTTTCTTCCCTTAAGAGAAAAAGTGTGGTTTGGTACTTCAAAGAGAAGGCTCCTCTCCCGCTAACACCGAAGGCTTCACTTTCACTGCGCGTTGAGTACAAACTGCGGTTCAGGAGTGAGACTGGCTCTGTTGGCGATGCAATTAGAGAGTTTGACTTGGGGTTACCAGGGCGGACACCACTGCTACATAACCCTGACCCTGCTACATTCAAACGTACAGGGAAAACACAAAGAGCACTGCCGTACGGGGAGGTGGAAACGGTTCCGGCTTCAGCACAGAGCTACTTGGCTGACTTCAGAAACTTCACAGGATAGCAGTGCCCTTTGAGTTCCAGGGGCTGGGTTAATCCATCCACTCAGGAAGTGTGCAGTGTAGGAAGTGAAGCCTGGGAGACACGCGGTAATCTACTCCTCCGTACCTCTGTGCACTGACATTATTCCAGTGGGTGACAGTGGACCTAAGAACAGCATCCTTTTTATCCTTTGCAAGATCAGATAAGACAGAGTCAAGAGTTCGAATGATGGGCATGCTGACAGCCTCACTGATAAAGGCTAGCTTGGGTGGTCCGTGACACATGTGCTAACAGGCGGCTGGTGACTGATGCTGACTTTCACACTCCTGAGATGTGGGCAGTTGGCTAAGTCAGCTCCCACCACTCAACGTGAGAGCAGATCAGACTGCATTTCCTTCAGTCGCACACAACACCAAAATAAGAAAAGGCAGTCACTCCAGTTTGTTTTCTCTTCAGTGCTGAACTAACGAAAGACCCAGTATTCTTTACAGAGAAAGAGCATGGTGGGAGAGTAGAGGGGTGATCCTTCTAGCATGTGGGTTTAGCTTATACAGATTGATTCCTTAAGTGACTTTGGAACATGATTGGGGATGGTCTTGCCTAATACTAAGTGAGCACTAGAGATGCTAAACATCCTCCATGGCACACTATAGTCCAAAGCCAAGACAGATTAACCTGCCCCTTTTATGGGGAGAGCATAAGGAACAAAAAGTACATCACTGTAGTATGATGATCGGTAAGTAGGCTCATCAGACAGATCAGAGGGGTCAACCCCCCTTGAGGGTCTTCAGCTAGGAGATAGTCACTTATAAGTACTGCTGTAAACATTAATTCCATGACAGATATATATTCTAAGCCCTTTTCGATGTTTTCCCTTTAAGAGTCCCTAAGTTGGCCATCTGATAGACAATTGTCACACCATTTCCTTGTGCCTGGTTGTCTTGAGCAGAAAACTAGCTGGATTGTCATCAGCTCCAAATCTAGCTACAAAGACCACCGCGTCACTGTCACTACTGAAACCCCTTCTGCTACAGTAGGATTTGGACCAGTCAACTTTGTTCTGGGCAACTTGCAACCAGCTCCTAGGAGAGACCACTTGCCTTGAAAAGCTTCAGTGACCTCTTGAAGACCCTACCCTTCTAGTAGAATCTCACTTAGACCCAAGGAAGAACTTTCCTGGTGACTGGGGATCAAGACTCTGCAAGCATGCAAGGCTGTGACAGCAGAAATGGAAACTGGACACATATGTTCCATGCCCCTTTTATTCTGGCTGTATAAGAAGCCTGAGTCTTTTGGCCTTGTCATTCTAGTCTTCCTTCCTGTATACTAACCCTGATGCTGCAACGTTAGGTGCCAATAAAAGCTTCTCCAAAATGGTTTTTCCTTGCCAACTTTGACCTTTACTGTGGGTAGTCGGCTGAGCTGGCTGCATGACAAACAAGGAAAGAGGTTGGAGAGAGGTGTAGCAGTCCATTGTACTTGCTGTACTACTATGGGGAACGTTGTGTAGATTGCAGTACAAATGTCTGAAACTACAGCTCCAAGAGATCCAGTTCCTTCCTTTATCCTCTGTAGGCACTCACACACATGTGAGCTCACACACACACACACACACACACACACACACACAAATAAAAATAATTTTAGGAAGAAAGAAAGATGACAAACAGAGGAGCTTGTGTGTCTTTGGCCACAGGCTCACACAGTAGCAACAAGATGGCTGAATACCAGATCGAGAGAGCAGCAAGGAACAGTTATGGCAGAAGCCCAGAGTGTGAAGATGAGCGGTCCTTGGACCTAAAGGTGAGAACTGTAAGCTCTGGTCTCTGGGAGAATTTCTGAGAACCAGCAACGTTTAAAATCTGAGGGTTTCCCAACTGAAGCCTTCCAATTATACAGTAGCTTCTGGGTGCTAAGTCAATGGGACTCAAAGTCCAAAGCCATTAGCTCTGATCCAAGAACCTGGAGCTATAGATCACTGGCTTCAAAAGCTTGAGCAGTAAGCCACTGGTTTTCAGAGCCTGGAGTTATAAGCCTCATCTTTGTAAGCCTGACCCACAAGCATATGGCATTCAAGAGTTCGGGGCTGCCAACACCAAGATACTGTTCCTTTCTTGTTCAATATTTTTGAACAAATAAAACAAAAAGACTCTGGGTCAGCTGCATTTGATCCTCATGTGGGAGTCTACACCTGTGGGGACAGCAAAATCCATAGGAACTAACAATTCTTTAAAAAAAAAAAACAACTAAGATATCGTCTGAGCCCTGATAACAACTGAAATGTGGGATAACTCCATCACCTCCAACTTCCCTCAGGACCTTAGAAGTCTACTCCTGCTTCCCCATCCCCTATCAGCTATGGATCTAACTGATGTGATTGAGAGCCAGATTCTTCCAGAATGATCTATGAATGCAATCACACTTTGAATTTGGCTTCTGTTACTTACCTTAGGGCACATTTGAGATTCCAGATTCATGCATGTTGCTGTTTTTATGAATCATCTGTTTCTTGCAATACATGCAAATATACCCATTCTCATCTTAGAAGAAAAACAAAGATTTAATGTCTTAGTCTTAAAACATGTTCTCCTTTCTTGAAGATTCCATTGCACTTAAGAAACCAAAAGTTCAGAACTGCTGGTTTGGTAAATAGAAAAATAATTTTCCAATAACCAGTCAATCATCCTCAGGCAACGATTGCTAGATTTGAACCAGAACTTTCTACAACTGCAATAATAATAGGCACAAATTAGAAATCAGTTATAACGTTTGACATGTTTGATAAGAACGTATGATGAAGTGGCACCACCTATTCCAAAAGTAGCTGAAGCAGTAAAATGAGTTACAGACCGTAACTGAGGTTACACAGTTACAGGAGGGTATGGAGGCAAGCCCAAGACAAGAGTTTTCATCCTATCAGGCTTCATCTTGTCTAGTTAACATGTTCCACCTCTTCGGGAGAACTATCTTTATCACGGTGATAAAGCTAGAATGTATTTCAGAAAACAATGTTAACCTTGTTCTCCTTATGTGATATTTTCAGCTTGCCTCAAGGAGGGGAGAGGAGAGGAGAGAATAGGAGGGGAGGGGAGGGGAGGGGAAAGAGGGGAGGTGGGAGGGAGAAGAGAGGAGAAAGGGAAGGGTCGGGAGAGAGGGACAGGACAGAAGGAAGAGACAGAAACGAGGGAGCGGAAGGAAGAGCTGTTGTAACACCTGGATAAAAGATTAACGTTTTAGACTGCTACGTGTTAAAACAATTCATTTGGGGGTGGCAAGAAGTGCCATCCTGAAAAGACACCTTTCATCTGAGCCTAATAACCTGAGTTTGTTTCCCTGAACCCAAGATAGGGAAACCAACTCTGAAAGGGGGAACAATTAAATTCTTATCATTAACAACCATAACCTGGTGTCATCCAGTCTCACTGACCCTGCTGCAGAAGGGTTAACCCGGCCACTCATAATAAAGCAACAAGTGAGAGCACCCACTGACACAGAGTGGAAAATAAACAACCAGGTAGATGTTTAAATGTGCAGGACAGCATCGTGTTTAATGTATATGCCTAATTTGTTAGCAATCCAGCAATCAATTAATATCTATAGCTCAAATACAAAAGAAGCTAATATAAATCTATGCACTCGGTTATCATTTCATTCCATTTACTTCGCTTTATTAAGCACAGCTTACCTGGCTCTTTCTGCACCAATCCCTTATCCAGGACGGCAGCTTCAAGAGTGATGGGTAAGGCGTCTGCATACCCACTTGTTGAAATCCCCACTGTCCTCTTTGAAAGCTTCTAAAGGTTAATTCAAGCCAATCCTATGCCCTCTGGTGTGACAGTTTTCTAGGGGAATTAATATTTATATGCTTTTGCCAAGTTCTCAGAAGCCTCGCTATCCCAATCTGTCTGAAGTGCCTAGAAATTATGAAGCCATCAATAGTCTATCTATCAGGTCCAATGAAAGCATGAAGGAATCCTTAGGATATATGAAAAGTTGCAAAGTATATGCAAAGAAAAGTTGGCTCAAGTTTTTTGGGGGGGCTTCTAACAAATGCCAGAGGGGTCCAGAGTAGCGGTTAGACAAGCATTAAATGAGCAGAGAAAACTTCCAAGCATTTGACATGCATACTCTCCTCCAGCCCCTTGGAGAAGTGCAATCTCCTGGGACCAGCTGGGAATGTGGCTTGGAATTCCCCTCCCCCAGGCCAAGACCAGTTTCTCTCCAGTTTGATTTTTTCTCAGCAGGAAACTAATCAGGCTTAATTATTCCCAGCTGTGATGCCTTTTCTCCCAAGGGTCGCTTCCTGCTGATGCCCAGGCATACAATTTTTGTTAAAGGCCAATAAATACATAGGCTTTGTAAAACCTAATTCACTCTTAAGGTTTCAAGAGTTGTGACTATCAAGTAAAAGTTCTTCTAAGAAGGACCACATAATGAAATCCACCATTCATAAAAAAGAGGACAAGATGGCAAGTTCTTAAAGTTCTATTTTCCATCATTAGGGTTTTAATGGAATAGTTTATAATTTATATTAGTTATGTGTGCCTGTATATGTGTTCATGCATATATAGAAACACATACTAAATTAATCATGGTATATTTAAGTATTTTGCACATATTTTGGAACATTTTAAATTATTTATCTTTTTTAAGATTTTAATGTAATTACAATATTTATCCCTTCCCTTTACTCCCTCCAACTCTCTCTCACATAACCCTTGGTCACTTTCAAATTCACAGGCCCTCTTCCTGTTAACTATTCATTTTTGTTGTTGTTGTAGTTGTTGTTTCGAGACAGGGTTTCTCTGTATTGCCTGTCCTGGAACTCACTTTATAGACCAGGCTGGCCTCAAACTCACAGAGATCTATTTACCTTCCTCTGCCTGGGATTAAAGGTGTGTACCACCAACGCCCAGCCCCATTAACTATTCTTACATGCATACGTTTATCTATATGTATATATATATATATGTGTGTGTGTATGTGTATACATACACACATAAATAAAATATGCTTATTCTGTATAGTGTCTCTTGTAAAAGTTGTTACAGGAAAAAGAGATACCATAGTTTTGCTTGTTCGATGGCATCTTAAAACAAACCATTTTGAGAAAATACCAAGAAAGTAAGCCAAAATGGCACATTTGGCACAGCAAACCTTCATAAATATCTGGCCCCGATTTCTCAGAAACTACTTTTTCTCACATTTTTAAATCATATTTAACAGAAAAGCATTTGAAACTTATTACCTGAAAAGAATATTAGTGTTTTATCTCTTCTAGTTCATTAATAGTACAAACTCAATCATTCGGTTCATATTAATGAATTGACGCTCCATTACTTATTTTCTTCAGAGATGTTTTCTTTAAAATAAGCAACAACAAGAAGCATGTGATTAGAGGAAATTGCAATTGAAAGAGGTTTGGGGTGCGAATGCAGGCTTTTTCCTAAAACCGGTGACTCTGAAGTTTCAATTAAGGAAGCTTGGTCAGTAAACTGTCCTACTATTGTGGAGAGTAATCATAAGAAAGAAAGAGTACCCGGAGTATCAGAAGTGCTCAGAAGTGCTCCTTTATGCAGGAACTGAGCAGGTTAAAATGCCTAAGGGAACAACGTCATCAGAAAGCCACCCAAGGGATTATTTATACCTAAGGTTGCCACAAGTTCACTGCCCTTTACCACACACAAGGTCCATCTGTGAACCAAAGTTACTTACATAACGCAGGCACCAAGCTATGTAAGGTACTACAGAATTTAATCAAAATAAGAAAACTGTTTGATAAAATATCTGTATGTTTTTAGGGGTGTGTGGAGACTTTTCTTATTGTCATTTTTACTTCTGAAAGTGATTTTGTAAATAATAATTCATGGCTGCAAAACTCAATATGTGCTATTTTTATCCTAATATTAATGTTTTAAAAGTCAATTTTTAATTTGTTACAGGAAGTCCACTGGACATGATCATTCAGATACAGTTTATAGCCAATTGAAAGTCTTTATCCCAGCTGGCTGAGACCACATTCAGGTCTTCAGACCTAAGTGTGGTATGAATGTCCGGAGCAGAGGGTTCTTAAAGGCAGAAACCACATCTTGCTGGGCATCTTGCTGAGCAGCTGCAGGGTAGGACTACGCATAAACAAGCAATTTGACAGAAGCTAAGATTAGCACTTAGCTGGAGTGGGTGTTCTGGGCAAGCAAGCCATTTAACAGAAGCTGGGATAAGTTAGCTGGGGCATCGTGACCTTGGGTTTCTACAGTAGAGCTGTGTCATTTTCATAAGGATTCAAGGAGTTCAAATTGTACTTAAACTTGAAATGGCGTCAGCACGAATGCAAGATGGAAGAACTTCTGCCCACCGTCTTGCCCTGTCACGATGTGAAGTGAAATCCTAACACCAGATACAAAGACGGTAAAGCAGTTTGTGGATACCAGGGCTCTTCTAAAGAACAAGAAGAAAACAACACAGTGCATACAGCACCAGCTTTCTACTGATACTAAAGATAAGCACCATGGCACACACTCTAATCCTAGTACTTGAGAGACATCGGTGAGGTTGAGGCAAGTCTGGCCTCCATCGAAAGTTCCAGGCCAAGCCAGGGAGAGCTACATGGTGAGAGTCTATCTTTAAAGAAAAGAATTCACCAAGTGATACTCATGTTAAGTCAAATATTAGAATTTACAGTAAAGTCATAGCATTTGAAAACTTGGAGACGACTCTGGTCAGCGCTTTAAGGTATAATATATCCAGCACTCCAAGTCTTTCTCAAAGGCACCATAGGTCACACACAAAAACACAGAATGATGCTGAAGGGACGTAAGACTAACTTAAGAATTCTTTTTTTTCATAAATATTGTATGAATTAGGACACTTCCCTGCCAAAAGCCCCAGAATCTACTATCTATCCATCTGTCTGAAACTTACGCTTTGCAAGATACAAAAATAGAAGCAAAGTCAAATTTTCAGGGCAAATCAATGGAGAGAGCTGTAGGAGATGCATATTAAATTCCAGCCCAAGGTTAGGTCAGCCTGCTAGGAAAGAAAGACACCCTCCCAATCAGTCAGTGACTGCTCCGTGGTGTGGCCCTGTGCAAGACAAGCACAAAGGGGACTCTCGCTATGGATGCCCCCTGCTGGTCTTGTAGGTGCACTGCTTTCCACACTCGTTTTCTCCAACTTGACCAGGTAAGGGAATAGCATGGGATCTGGTCTAAAGGCCTGGAATTTCAAGTGTAAATGATCACAAAGGGGACTGGGACTTTGTCAAAGAGTCGCCCTCTCCTACCTGATGGGTCTCCCTTTTGTAGTTCCGTACTATTAGTATTCCTTTAGGACATTTAGTTGCATTTATTTGTATATTTCCCATGACCTCAGCTTGGGGGAAAGAGTGATTATTCATTACAGATAAGAGTCAACACTAAGAAAACAACACCAAAATCTTAGAGCATTTAAAAGGTTTATTCTTCGCTTATGTAGCTTTAGACTTCAGCCATGTTTCAGGGAACTGGTGTTGTATACAATTGGTCTGCATCACACCTCTGTAACTACATCTGCCCCCACAACCACAGGACAGGTATGAATACAGGGTGGGGGGGGGGAGAGCTACCAGTTAAAGTTTGCTTCTCATATCAGGCATGAGACATGTCTGCTTGATTTTTATTCTTAACATGTCATTGACCACACATGCCTAACCTTACCAAGACAGCGGAGTGTCATGTGTGTCTTGCAATCTTGTCCAATAGAATACAAAACGGAAATAAAATGCGTTACGTAACCAAGGCTTTAAAGCAATTGTCCACACTGTACCAACTGATAACTTCACAAATATAAATGGTGGGGGAAAAATCAATCATAAAGAAAACAAGCGCTGGATAAGGAAGGGAAAGCAGAGTTTGTCTCATTAATGGATCGGTTTGACACTGCTTCACAGAAGACAGAAGCTAAAAAATACCGAAGCCAACCCTTCCTTTAGTGACAGTCATTTAACAGGTCAGCTGTGAGCAGAACGAAGGGCAGTCCACGTGACAGACTGACACACCAATTCCACCCCCTCCCATGCTTCTATGCCCACATCAGAGTGCAGCAGAGTGTGTTTATACTTCGGCTCGTTTGACTTGGAAATCTGTTTTGGCTACTTGCCTGTGGGTGGGACTGCACAGTTTCTGAGAGAAGGCTTTAAAGGCCCTGCTTCCGCTTGATCTCTTCATGCCTCTGCCATGTTTAAGACGGAGAAAGACACTCCTAGAAGAAGACGAGATATAGGGAAGGTGACCACTCGGGCCCTTCCAGCCCTGCTGCCTACACTGCAAGCACCTGTGGAGAACGAAACTCAGCCATGACCACTGCAGCATCAGCCCGCCCCGGGAGAAGCAGAGGGCGTGGTTATAAAAGTTCTTTAAGTCAGAGAATTTCTGAGCAACTTGCGGTGTAACACAAGCGAATCAATATTTAGTCTGTGGGCCAGACAAGGGCCATTTATAAATTATAATGATGGAAAACAAGGAAAGATTTAGGGGGAAACCAAGAATCAATGTAACATGACTATTTTCTGAACAACCAAGGTATTTTAACCAATAGGGTCTACTTCGGAATTGTGAGTCTAGCTACATAAAATGTTTAAAACAGTAGTAAATATGACTTTTATAAAACGTAGTTAAGACATGGCCTTATTTTTTTATGAAATGGGATCCATGCCTAACCAAATACAGAGCCTATAAAATTACAAATTTCAATACCATATTCATTACACAAACACGTCAGAATTAAAGGGATGTCTAGGATTTAAAGGAGGCAAGTGTCATCTCAGCAGTCAAGCCACTCAGTGAGTAACACATAGATAAACAGATATTTCAAGATGCAATTAAGAATGCGGATTTCAGAGTCACTGTCGTATCTGAGAAAGCCAATTTTAAATAACTTGTACCAGAGAGTCATGTCACCAGGGTCTTCAGACCCTATCTGATGCGGCAACAGACACTGATTTTCCGAGTACAGACCAAACTGTCAGCATATCCATCAACATCACAGATAGCAAACCAAAGAAGAAAATGTGAAAATCGACTCTTCAGACTGTTGACAGTACGTGGGGGGTACGGGGAGCTTAGCAGTTGAAGCCTTCATCAAAGTGCTACCAAACTGTCACTGAAAAAAAAAAAAAAAAAAAAAAAAACAGACTCTAATTCTCAGTCTGCACTGGCATCGAATGCTTTTAAGTGAAACAAAACAGACAAACAAACAAACATCTGGTCCCCTCTCAGATGACAATTAAACACTGGGACTTTTGCAGAGGTCTCCACATAATTTTAATATGTGGTTCAGGCTCACAACCATGGTTCATTTAGCCTTTTCAAACTACGAACTATACACGTCGGTTCTCGGCGATGGCTCTTGGTAGCCACCAACTCCCCTGACCCTGGGTTATTCGCAGTGCCAATGCTTTTAACCTGATTAGACCTGGGAACACATAAAACCTGGTTGTGGTACTTCTGCTCCTGGGATTCTGATACGCAGTTATGTAGGGAAACATCATAAAACTCTCAGAGCTCCTGCAGGGGCAAGTTTGTAAACTGTGACTGACTGCAACTGTGGATTACGTAACAAACGGTGGCATATGTGACAGCCACCCCCACCCTGCCCCACCCCCGGAAGATTCTGCCTTATATACAGAGTTCACCACGCAGTTATACCAACCAAAGCATAGTTTTACTTCCTGCTTTATTTCTTTATTTTTTATTTAAATTTGAAACAAACTTGTCTTACACACATGCCAATCCCTTCTCCTCTGTCCTCCTCCCAACCCCCATCCCATCCCCTTACTGATCCCCAGGGAGGGTAAGGCCTTCCATAAGGGATCTTCAAAGTCTGTCATATCATTTGGAGCAGGGATAGCCCCCACCCCATGTGTCTAGGCTGAGAGAGTATCTATCAACGTGGAATGGGCTCCCAAAGTCAATTCATACACTAGGGATAAATACTGATATACTACCAGAAGCCTCAAAGACTGCCAGTACTCCTAACACCCACTTTCAGGAGATCTGGGTTAGTCCTATGCTGGTTTCCCAGCTATCAGTCTGGGGTCCATGAGCTCTCCCCTGTTCAGGTCAGCTTGTTTCTGTGGGTTTCTCCAACCTGTTCTTGACCCCTTTGCTCATCACTCCTCCCTCTCTGTAACTGGATTCCAGGCTTAGTGTTTAGCTGTGGGTGTCTGCTTCTGCTTACATCAGCTACTGGGTGAAGGTGCTAGAATGGCATATAAGGGAGACATCAATTTCATTATTGGGGAAGGGCATTTAAGGCAGCCTCTCCATTATTGCTTAGATTGTTAGTTGGGGGTCATCCTTGTAGATCTCTGGACATTTCTCTAGTGCCAGATTTCTCTTCAAACCTACAATGGCTCCCTCTATTATGGTGTCTCTTTTCTTGCTCTCCTCTATTCTTTCCCTGATTCAAATTTCCTGTTCCATCATGCCCTCCTCTCCTTCCTTTCTCTACCTCCTAACTCCCTCAACCCTCCCCCCCCCCATGCTCCAAATTTGCTCAGAAGATCTTATCACTTTACCCTTCTCCAGGGGACCATGTCTCTCCTGGTTCCTAGCTTTTTTTGGTGGTGTAGATTGTAGACTGGTAATCCTTTGCTCTATGTCTAAAATCCATATATGAGTGAGTACATACTGTGTCTTTTTGTGACTGGGTTACCTCACTCAGGATGGTTTCTTTTAGTTCTGGATCTTGAGGCGGACGGATTCCCATTTTCATGAGGAACTGCCATACTGATTTCCAAAGCGAGTGTACGAGTTTGCACTCCCACCAGCAATGGAGGAGTGTTCCCCTTTCTCCACATCCTCTCTAGCATTCTATTGTGGGAATGCAAACTGATAAGATACAGGGTATTATTCCAATTTTTTTGTACCTTTTGAGGTTTTCTATATTGCTGAGTATGTGGTTGATTTTAGAGAAGGTTCCATGCAGAGCTGAGAAGAAGGTATATTCATTGTGTTTGGATGGAATGTTCTATAGATGTCTGTAAAACACAATTGGGTCATAACTTCTGTTAGTTCTTTTGTTTCTTTGTTAAGTTTCTGTCTGGTGGTCCTGTCTAGTGTTGAGAGCGGTGTTGAAGTCTCCCAACATGAGTGTGTGAGGTTTTATGTTCCATTTGAGTTTTAGTAGTGTTTCTTTTACGAATGTGGGTACCTTTGTATTTGGGGCATAGATGTTCAGAATTGAGACTTTGTACTGATGGATTTCTCCTGTGATGAATAAGAAATGACCTTCTTCATCTCTTTTTGTTGATTTTAGTTTAAAGTCTAATTGTTAGACATTAGGATTGTTACAACCGCTTGTTTCTTAGGTCCATTTGATTGGAAACCCTTTTCCCAACCCTTAACTCTGAGGTAACATCTGTCTTTGAAGTTGAAGTGTATTTCTTGTATGCAGCAGAAGGATGGATTCTGTCTCTGTATCCATTCTATTAGCCTGTGTCTTTTTATAGGTGAGTTAAGACCATTAATATTGAGGAAAATTAATGACCATTGATTGTTAATTCTTGTTTGCTTGAGATGCGGTGGTGCTGTCATTGTGTGTGGATTTCCCCCCATTTGTCTTTTTGCTATTGGTAAAGTGGGACTATCTATTGCCTATGTTTTTGTGGGTATAGTTAACTTTAACTTTTTTGAATTGGAGTTTTCCTTCCAGAACTTTCTGCAGGGCTGGATTAATTGATATGTATAGTTTAAATCTTGTTTTGTCATAGAATATCTTGGTTTCTTCATCTATAGTGATTGAAAGCTTTGCTGGTATCCGTGGTCTCTTAGTGTTGGTAGAACATCTATCCAGGACCTTCTGGCCTTCACAGTTTCCATGGAGAAGTCAGGTATAATTATGATAGGTTTCCCTTTATATGTTACTTGGCCTTTTTTCCTTGGTTGTTCTTAATATTCTTCATTCTGTATGTTTTGCATTTTGATTATTATGTGGCAAAGGGACTTTCTTTTGTGATCCACCTATTTGGTGTTCTATAAGCTTCTTGTATTTCATTGGCATGTCTTTCTTTAGGTTAGGAAAGTTTTCTTCTATAATTTTGTTTAGTATATTTTCTGCACTTTTGAGTTGGGTTTCTTTGCCTTCGTTTACATGTATTATTCTTAGGTTTGACATTGTCATGGTGTCACATATTTCCTGGATATTTTGCATTAGGGATTTGTTGGATTTAAGGTTTTCTTTGGTCAATGTGAATCTATTTCTCCTAGAGTATCTTCAGTGCCTGAGATTCGCTCTTCCATCTCTTACATTCTGTTGATTATGCTTGCATATGCAGTTCCTGATCATTTACCCAGCTTTTCTATTTCCAACATTCCCTCAGACTGTGGTTTATTTGTTTGTTTGTTTGGTTGGTTTGGTCTTTCTTTTCTTTTCTTTTTTGTTTTTTGTTTCTTGTCTCTATTTCAGATTTCAAACCTTGTATTGTTTGAATTGTTTCTTGCAATTTTTGGTTTGTTTTGTCTTCCATTTCTTTAAATGATTTTATCACTTCCTCTTTTAGGGCCTCTATCATCTTCATGAAGTAAGTTGTTGTTGGGGTCTTTCTCTTCTGCTTCATCTGTGTTGGAAAGTTCAGGCCTTGTTGGTGTGAAGTCCCTAGACACTGGTGGTGTCATATTGATCTTTCTGTGTTGACTGCTCTTATACTGTTGTCTATCCATCTCTTCTTCCAGTGCATAACAGTGGGGGGCAGCCTCTCCTCCTGGTGGGTACAGGACCAAGGTTCTCTTCTGGTGGTGGCGGGACTATAGGGCGCTGGCAGACTCTGAATGGGCTGGTCTGCCAGGATGGTCTCCCCCATGTGCAGTCCCCAGTCCCCAGGAGCCTCCGAGCAAGGCACAGGAAGGCAGCCTGTGAGGGGTGCTAGCAACTGAAGAGAGACAAGAGAGGCTTGTCTTTTATAAAGGGGTACAGCGCATGTACGCAGGCAGAGCTCTACTTAGCAGCAGAGGCTTGATGAAACAGTCTGTCAGGACTCTTACTGCTGGCCAATGTAAATGCCCGCGTACTGACAACCACAAGCCCACAGAGACAGCAGTTGAAGACCCTGAGGGCCGGCCAGCAAAGTGCCTGAAAGCTAACAACCACTAAACAATGTTTCTATGTGCTCAAAAGCTTGCATTAGAAAATGATTGATGATAAACATAGAGTATCTTTCTATTGCCGGTGATTCTTTATACACTTACTTCTTATTTAGGCAGAGTCGTGAAGGTTCACACATGTCGCAGAGGGCGTCAGAGGACAACTGGTGGAGTTGGTATTTGTCTACAATGTGGCTCTAAGTGTTCCAACTCAGGCCTTCACACTCGGAGGCGAGTGCCACTGAACTACCTCGCTGAAATAGGTAAGTAAGAATCTTTCTGAGCTGACTGCATTTTGTGTTCATTTAGTCCTCTATCCTCCTCCCTTCTGATGGTCGCTTCTCAGGGAGACGTAGTGGCTGAGTGGAAGATTGATGAGGGAACACAGAAAATGCTCACAGAAACCCTCTGTGCACAAATGCAGGACGGCCTTAACATTAAGCTCTGCCTTTGATTTCCTGTTTCTGTAACTTGGGATGTGTAAGTTATTTTTACATTTGTCTTAATGAGGTCACACCCTGCTGTGGAGTTTCATGGACCATTTTCCTGCCTGTGAACCAAACACACATTCTCCTCTCTCATTCCATTTCTTCGTTGACCTTGGAAAAACCCAACAAGAGAATCACCCTGGTTGCACATTAACCCGTGAGTCTGTGTGGGGGAGGAGGGGTCAGGCATTTTTGAAGCTGAGGCATTTCCCACCTGTGACTCTCCCTCCGATATTATTATTTAGTAACTTTTATTTGTGCCTTTAAAAGTTACAGACGCAAATGATGGAAGTAAATATGGAAGGTTTTTTTTTTAATAATTCTATATTTGGCTTCGAACAATGCCTTTGAAATTATTTCTGACAAAAAAATTACACCTTCATGAGTGGATAAAAATTAATGGAACGTGATTCATTAAGGACATTGAATATTTAAATTAATGATGAACATAGCCAAGTGGACACGGTTATTGTATTTTTGGCTGGTACTTGCTTGCCTGTTGCGGTGGACAGAGGGATTTAGAATGTATCCTTTATTTGGTGCCAAGCTGCTTCAGGCACCAGCTTGGTAATTACAGATTCATGCCTCTACATAATGACATACGATTAATGCTGCAAAAGTAACTGAACTTTTAGTTCTAGACCATCCCTTCCAGTGCCAGCAAGAGGGTGGAACAAACTGCATCGTTTAGCAGAGTTACACTGCAAAGAAAACCCTCTGATCCCCGCACAATTAACTTCCTAATAATTTTTAGGTTATCGAGACTAAACGAGAGAATTAATATAATGGACCATGTAAAAGTGCATAAGAGACGTAGCGGAATGCAAAGGCTCTGAAGGGCTCAGGACGTTCTGAAGGGATTAACAAGGGCTCCAAATGTAATAAGAGACAGGTGTCACACAGTTGAAAGAGTGATTGTTTGGACCGCAGCAGCTGGGGTTGTCAAAGCATGGCTGTCGCCAAGATTCGTTACACGGCGACAGAGAATATTCTTTAGATGGAAACACCACCAAACTAAATTATGCCACAGGGAGCTCAAAGAAACATCCAGATATGTGACATAATAATGACATTCACACCCGTGTTACATGACAAAATACTTCAACTCAAAACATTTACCTTCATCTTTATGTCGTCAAAATTTCAACAAACTGGCTTTTATTCTTTGTGAAATTTCTCGGCTTTCTTTATGACGTATGGAAAACACCTTAGTTTTGAGCATAAGAGCAAGTGTATATGGCTGCATTAAATTCAATGTAATTATTTATTGGAAGTAGTCTGTTTTCTCCAACATTCAGCAGTACCCCTCATGCCCTTCTATTTGGGAATGTAACCCTATCAAAATGTTACTGTGTTACGTACACGATGGTAATTTTCATTTAGAAAATTTTGTAAAATGTGTGAACTCCTTCTGCTGTATAGGGACTGAGTTGTGACTCCATTTTGACTCAGGCTGACCTTTAGGGGAAACAAAACAGGAGAAACGTCAGTCTACTACTAAAACAAAGATACTTAACATCCCCAGGCCAGCACAGGACAGGTAGAGATTGCTTGAGGACCTTGACCCTTAGAACCCACATTAAACTGTGTAGGGAATGGGACACTGTAATCCCTGCACTCCTGCTGTGAGGGGAAGCTGGAATCTGGAATCCCTGCAAGCTCACCCGGGCAGGCCAGCTAACCTGCGGTCTACTATGCTGAGCATCATTTCAAACAGAGTTAAAAGAATTCCAATACCTAAAGCTGTGGTGACAGCCACACATGCAGCATGTGTGGAGCCATGAGGCAGGGGTGTGAAGATGCACCACACACGCATACACAGAGAACACACACGCACGCACACGTTTTTAATTTTAAGTATGAGTACATTTGACTAATAGTTTCTGAAACCTCAGTCACTACTTTTGTGCAGCTTGGCTAGTTACTATGTATTAATATGTGTTTGGTGACTGATTACTCATAAGTAAACACTGTCCATCATAACAGTGTTAAGTTGGCCAGACACAGTATGTCAACTATTTTTGTTAGTGGTCAAGAGTTTTCGTTTTTGCCTAGATTTAGTTAAGTAAAATATCACATCTCTTGATTTGAGGCTGTAAAACTTTTGTTTTGCTTTGACCTGATTTTTGAGACAACTTTTCTCTAGGTAGCTATGTGGCCCGTGCTACTCTCCAGCAGATGGTCTTCTTGCCCCTAGTCCCCCAAGTGCAGGAATTACAGGCATGCAGCATCACCAAAATTTGAGCATTGGGTTTTGCTCCTCAGGGTTGATTCTTTGTTTTTGCTTGTGTGTTTTTCCTTTTTTTATAGGAATGCGGTTGCTAAGCAATTAAGCTCCTTCCAGTCTTTAATTACCATTGGCCCATTGAGTTTGGATCCAAGGGGTTGAGAAGCCCTTCTCTGGCTGGTTGCCTAATCAGACACATCACAGAGCCAGAGGACAGTGTGAAGTGATGAGTGTTGATAGCACAGAGCTTCTCTTTGTAAAATAGTGCAAAGACAAGGCGTCGTGTGGATGGTTAAGGGGGTTGGTTGAACTTCTAAAAACTAAACTATAATGTTCTTTTGAGAGCAGTAACAGGTCATGAAGATGTTGGTTGTCGTGGAGTGTGTTCAAAGCCATGATTGTAGCATAAAACACTGCAAACCTCTTATTCTCCTGGGATATTTGCCCCTCCCCCCCCCCCGGACGTCGTAAAGTTCCTCTGTATCTATTTCTTGCCTTTGGTGTAACTGGCAATTGAGTCGAAATTCTTGAGTGACTTTATAGATAAACAAAAATATATGTGATGATCTAAAAAGAAATTGTTAAATTTTGGTGCCATAGCAAGAGAAATTCAGGGTGGAATCATAAAGTTAAGTTCTCAGAATTGGAAAATTCATGTTTGGCATTTGGAATGTGGCAGCAGCATGGAGTGTGGTGAGGGTGTGCGAAACACCTACAGCCCTTTAGAGTTAAGAGCTGGCGGCCCCGCTTTCTCCTGATGGACTCGTTTATCTAGCTTACCTCTCTTCCTTTGTTCTTTCCGTGTGTGTGTGTGTGTGTGTGTGTGTGTGTGTGTGTGTTCTAAAGTTGTCCTAATGGTGTAAAATTATTCTGTGTGTGTGTGTGAGTATGTGAGTGTGTGTGTGTATGTATGTGTGTGAGAGTGTGTGTGTGTATGTGAGTGTGTGAATGTGTGTGTGAGTGTATGTGTATTGTGAGTGTGTGTGTGAGTATGTGAATGTGTGTGTGAGAGTGTATGTGTATTGTGAGTGTGTGAGTATGTGAATGTGTGTGTATGTATGTATGTGTGTGTGAGAGAGTGTGTGTATGTGTGAGTGTGTGTGAGTGTGTGAATGTGTGTGTGAGTGTGTGTGTATGTGAGTGTGTGTGAGTGTGTGTGAATGTCTGTGTGAGTGTATGTGTATTGTGAGTGTGTGTGTGAGTATGTGAATATGTGTGTGTGTGTGGTGGGTAAGGGAGTGTTCACTCATGATTCCATGCCCTTCCGGGTTCCACCAACTGCCATTCATTTAAAGATCTGAGTTTTCAGCAATCCTGTGAACATTTGTGAAAACAATGTCGGGAAACAGAAATCCATGATAATTTCCAGAACCAAAAAAGATGAGGAGAAAAGTTACTAGTAAATGACAAATGGCAGAAACACAGGTGGTGAGCAGATAAACTGGATTCTGAGTGACTGCAGCAAACAAATGCACAAGACAGCTCCTGATCAGGAGCAGGAAGGAGCCTGAGGAGCGCTATCTGGGTGACAGTAAATAAGACATCTTCCTGGTGCCCTGCAGGCTCCTTCCTGTACTAAGCACAGAAGAAAACTGTCCCCATTTGTGGTCCAGGATTACAGGTGGCAGAAGATGGGGTGGTCAAGCAAGCTTCTATAAATAGATGGCATTTATTCTGCTACATGGAAGGCAAGGGGGAAAACCCACAGGAAGTGCATTCCAAGCACAGTGAGCACTTGCCCAGTTCCTGAGACGAGAGAAAGCTTCAAGTATCCAAGTACTAGGAAATAAAAGGTGTCAGGCAGGGCTGGAGGAGTTAGTGGGAAGGGCCTTGGCAGAAGGTGAAGTTGGAGGCAGTGGCAAGCTAATTCTGAGTCTTGGAAACCAGCGTGAGCACTTTCTTTCCAAGTGCCGATGAGAGTTTCAGGCCCCTCCAGAGATCATGATCTAATTTAGCTAAAAAAAAAAAAAAAAGAAGGAAAACTTCTCTCAACATCTCTTTGCTCTCTGTGAGAAGACTGTTAGATTTGGGGAAAATAATGGAAATGAGAAGTCGAATGAGCAGGACAGTGACTTGAAGGGACTGAGTAGCTTCTGTGTGGGCAACAGCAGCGAAGACAGAGAAAGCCGAGTTAGCTGAAGAATTAATTGGGCAATGCAAGTGGTAGAGAGAAAATTAATCAGGCCTGAATTTGGGGGGGGGGGAGGTGAATAGAAATACATATGGATAAATAGCATAATTTTAGATATGGCCAGGCAAAGATGACCCTTAGATGCCCAAGAGAACAACACTGTAGATACAATGCCAGAGTTCTGCAAAGGTGTCTTGACTGAGATATTAACTTAGTAAGCACTCTAAAATATAGTCTTTAAAGCAATGAACATACGTGAAGTCACCAGAAGAGAAAAGGGAGAAAAGTCAGAACTCAAGTACTACTGGGCACCAGAAATGCCTGTTTAATTCGGGCATCTTGGTTGTGCTTGAAGCAAAACCTTCTTAGACACGCACTAGTACAAAGGACAGAATGCGGTCTGTACGTGGTCTTGCATACATTAGTAGGAAGTAATAACAGACAGTGAGAGGTAGAATTTCTGTCTTAGTAATGTTAGTACAGATTTTAATTAAGAAGACTTACACAGCCTTACCTGAATCTGATGCCCACTCTAAAACCGGGGTAAGAATAACCCTTTTCCTGGGACAAACATCCATGGAATCCACCACTGCAGAGGATGTCTTAGGATTCCGAGCATCAGCTGACAAAATTACAAATGAAATACTGGGCTGTTGAAGAATAATTCCTGTGTTGTACAGTTCCTCTTCTCATCACATGACTCCCCTTCATTGGCCAACATCAGATCTCAGCAACATATCTACATTTACTCTGACACAATTAAGGATGACTTATAAGTTGAAATATTGCCTCCTTCTGAGGAATATTCTTTTCACTAAAAGTTAGGGAAACTGTGGTATTGAAAAGATCAAGTTTTAATTAGCTCTCTCGGTGTTAGACTTTCAGATAAGCGTATCAGGAAAATATTGGCCAGAGGAAGAAGGAGTTTCATTTCACTGTTCATGACACGGACAATTTTTTTTATGCTAAACAAATTTTGGAAGCAGAGAATACAACAACACAGCCCAAATGCTCATCTTAAACATTCTATATAAAGTCAGAGAGACAGACTAACTGATTTCTATATAAAGGTAAAAATTAAGTCTTGAGCTTTTGCCTGACCCAATTGAATACTTTTTCTTTTTAACAAAAGTACACTTGTTATAACAAAAATACTAATGTTCATCATTTTTTTTCTGTGTCAATGCATTTGTTTTTCACCCACAAAGAATTTGGCTTTTAGCTTCCTCTAAAGAAGACATCAGTCAGCACCCACAGTCTGGTGTGGGCGAAGCCACAGAAGGAACTATCTACTTAATATACAGTTAAAGTCAATGCAGACAGTACAACTATTTGGCTCCTGTAAATTTGGCTAATTCATCCAAGACATAAGGTAGTTCTCTCACCTAAATATTTCCCTATCCTATACTGTGGATGGAAAGTTTTTTTGCATTGAATAGATTGATAGTAAAATCTTCTGAAATTGGTTCTTAATGGGAAAGCATATGCTAAAGCAAACAAATAACAGCAATCCATAAAAATGTGGTTAAGTAGACTAATCAAGGGAAATTTCTTCCACTTCAAATGATAACATAGATTGCAAGATATAATTGAAGAATAAAACAGCCCAGATGAACAAAGTTAACACTGTAAGGATAAAGTTTTCTTTTTTTTTCCTTCTGTGATTATATTTTTCCTTCTGCATGAAACAGAAGACTATAGACTCCTCTCATGTGATTTTCAAGCAAAACAGCTTTATAAACAAATTTTAAAACACCATAAAGAAGTACTTGGGGGCTAAAGAGATGGAGCAATAGTTAAAAAGTGCACATTGTTTCTCCTGAGGCTTGAAGTTCTGTTCCTAGCATCCAAGTCTGTCTGTTCACACCTATAACTGCATAGGAAAGTAACACCCCATACCCTATGATGTATGCACTCACACATTACAGAGAGAGAGAGAGAGACAGAGTGAGAGACAGAGACAGAGAGACAGAGAATGAGAGAGAGACAGAGTGAGAGAGAGACAGACAGTGAGAGATAGAGACAGACAGAGACAGAGAGAGACAGAGAGTGAGAGAGAGACAGAGTGAGAGACAGAGACAGAGAGTGAGAGAGAGACAGAGAGATACAGAGAGACAGAGACAGAGAGAGGGAGAGGGAGAGTCCTTTTTAAAAATTGGAAACTGGGTTTTTTTAATCACCAATGGCTAAGTGGGAGACACTAAGGAGGTGAGGTGAGCTGTGGGTCGCTCCCTCTCTCTCATCTCTCAGCATTTCCCTCTCTATCTGACTCTGACCTTTTATTTTTCTAGACCAATCAAGAACTCTCATTACAAGCGTGGTTTGGTCTAATGCATCTCTCTCCAGTGTCACTGACCTCACATCAACATTAGAGTCCACTAGTAGTAGTATTCCGGAAATGTATTGTGCCAAATATGGTGTTACCTTGATAGTCCAGAAAAATGGGAAGTGAGCATCTGGAGTTTGGGGATAGGACTACTCATCATAGTCAGATACTGTGCAGTAGCTATGTTTTGTTTGCTGACCTCCAGCTCACAATCACAGCCAGTGCATAGCGATATCAAGTTAGTGCACAGCTTGACATAATTCAACAAGGTGAGACCGATGCCTCTACTTTTCAAAATGAAGAACAACAAAAATTATCACTTCTATTGATCTGGGGAAGGAGCAAATCTGATTAGAGCACAAATCCTTCACAAAGGAACGTTAATAGAAGCCATAATTCCAACACCTAGAATTGTGGGACTCAAGTCAGAAGCCATAACACACCCGGCTCCATTACTAATTTCACACTTGAGTAGAAACACATAGGGAAGCGTTCAGTGCATGGATGCAAAAAAAGTGGGGCCACTGGCCTTGGCTGTGACCTAAAAGTTAGTGTAAAAGACGGAATGAGGGGAGCTGCAGGGTTGCTACCAACAAGAAACTCCTGCACTTACTGCACTCATTAGATTTAAGCATAGTTTTTATGTTTGCAATAAAACCTGAAAAAATATAGCGTTTTTGACATCTGAGTAAACTGAGCTATGTACATAATTTTCCAAATGGTTTTACAGAGGCACAATACTCTCGTGTGGACTCTGAGTTGGGATTAAATTTGAATGTAAAAAAAACCTGTAACATAAATTTACAAAGAATCCTTGAGTTTTGAGAGTATTTTAATCTTGCAGCAGGGGGCACCCAAAAGTTCAGAGTTAAAGAAGTCCAGTCCCAGAATACAGAACCATGTGTGGACAGTTTTCATTTTTATGAGAACTTCTGGGGCTAATGGATACATGACTTTAAATAAGAAAGTTGTAAATAAGACTTAGACTATCCCATGGATATCACAGAAGAGCTCAGCGAGCTTTCTGCCAAATGTTTCTCATAATTATATAATCATAACCAATTAAAAAAGTGTTCCGTAAATTTTTTTCAATGATATAGTTTTCTAAAGACCTATTTTTTTAACTGTGTGTTGGGAGGATATGCATGTGTGGGTCCATAAGTGTGCACACATGTGTGTGTGTGCGTGCATGTGTGTGTGTGTGTGTGTGTGTGTGTGTGTGAGTGAGTGTGTGTGTGTGTGTGTGCATGTTCTCATCCCTAATGGACCATCTATATCACAGGAAGAATGGGCAGAAAGATTGTCAGAGCCAGGCAATGTGTGGCTGCTGCAAACCCATGTTTGCTGGGCAACTGGAAAGTTGCACTGATGAAGTCACACAGGTGTGACAAAGTGTCTGGGTTCTGTACTGGATCAAGCAGCCAAAATGCTCATATGGGCTGTGGAGTAGCCCCTGAAACCCCACCTCTATCTAAGGAGCTATGGGCAACTGATGGCTGCTGAGTAAAGGAGGGCAGCTCTCTTCAGGCATGAGGTAACTGATAGACTGTCCGTGTCCCAGTGGATGCTTCTCCCCCCATGGAAATACTGGCAGCGCTAAGTGGACCCAGGGGCTTTTTAATCCCATGGAAGCCGATCCCAGCACCCATGAGACAGGCAGGCAGATCTCAATGCATCTAAAGCTAGTCCTGTCCACACAGCCACTTCAAGGTGAGCCAGGGCTATACATAGTGTGACCCTATTCCAAAACAATTAATAATTTTTTTTAAATGCCAATGAAGTTAGGAGAGAAAAGTAGTGCAAGAAATAGGAGAGAAGTTGGAGAGGAGGGAATGGATGGTGTGTTTTTATCAAAATACATGACATGCAGGTATAAAACTCTCAAAATACATACGTGCGTAGTAGTTACATTGGTTTTCACATAATTGTGAACATTTGGTTGCTTTCCTTATAACAGGTATTATTTTGTTTATGAATCAAAAGGATAGAATTCTCTGCAAATTCCGTATGTAAAATACCCAAGTGTATTTTCTCAAGAATGTTAAAGAGAGATGCAAGGGAATTCGGACATCACTAGTGCATCCGAGCCTTCTTGTGTAGACAGTGTAGACGCCACCTCTATTGAAGTAACTCGTCCTTGTTCATAGTTTTCAAAATTGTTCTCACAGAAACAAAGTCTTCTAGTGTATCTAGATACATAAGTGCACATGTGTACATATAGCATGGCATATTGTGAGAGACTATGTAATAGAATCATATGGAAATGTAGCCTTCCTATGTCTGTCCCACATCAACACTATAAACCTGTAACTGTAATTTAATTTTTCCAAACATAAACTTAGAGTTAAATAACTGACTATATAGAAGCAAAGGAGGTGAACACTCAAAATGTCTGATTTCCTAATTATCCTAATGTATTAGTATTATCTGCACTCTTCGGTTTATTGCATTTTTGTGTTACAAATACTCTAATGGCATCCTGTTGGCCAGCTCTTCTGCACATTCAGACACTGAGGATCTTGATACAAACTGTGGTGAAGTATTCACAGCGTGAAACCCACGAAATCAGCAACCCACCCGACAGCTTACCTGAAGGGAGGTGCCATTGCTGTTAAGCATCCACAAGCAATCTGTGGGATACCCCACAGCACTAACAGACATACTATGAATACATTTTGTCATGTTCTGAAGTTATCAAAAGTAATTTTAGCAGAGTGAACTTTTGAAATGCTCCCAAAGGTCATTTTTAAATGCCTTTCTCCACTGTGCTCAAGAGAAAATTTCTTTTTGAGTGAGAAATCAATAAAACCCTCAGCCTTCCATAACAGACTCGACCCATTAAGTCAAATTATTTTAATTGCTAAAAGGAATGTCAGCATAAGTTTTCAGTCATTTGGGTAGGGAACTGGTTGAATCCATACTCAAGTAAATACATGTGTAGGTTATATAAGTAGATCTGGGAAAATTTATCTGAAAACAAGCTAGATTATACAGAATACAAAATATAAGAAACAAAAGCCTGGTCTTATACTCCTGTACTAGTTATTATTTTTGTTTTTGTTTTGCTTTGTTTTTAGACAAAAGACTTTCTTCACTTTCTAAACACTTTCATTAAATTCCATATACTTACTAGATAGACATGTCCCATCAATCATGAGTAGAAATTTTTGTCTACAAAATCTAAGTAGACTTTATGCTAGAAAGAAAAGAGCTAAGCCTAGGAGAAAATAAGAAGACAAGTGATATGAAATATAGTGGTTTAATTAGGGTAGATTCTAGGGACAGACAGGAAAAAGATTTGGGGAAAACCTGCCACTGTTGGGGGGTGTTTAGAAAGATGCTTATTAAACAGTTTAAATTAATGTACCAATAAGCACATATTGACCAAATTATGTGCCAGGCTTATATATGTGAATTTAATTCTTTTTCCTTTCTTTCTTTCTTTCTTTCTTTTTTTTCTTTCTTTCTTTCTTTTTTTTTTTTTTTAAAGATATGCTTTCCCTGTATTGCTTTGGAGCCTGTCCTGGAACTCACTCTGTAGACCAGACTAGCAGCTGACTTCGAACTCACAGAGATCTGCCTGCCTTTGCCTCCTGAGTGCTGGGATTGAAGGTATGCACCACCATTACCCAGCCAATTCAATTCTTGTAACAACCCAGTATATGCAAAAATATGTTCTAAGCCCCCCTCCCGCCATGCTTTCCCCCTAAGACAACTCCAGGGCTTGTTAAGCAAATAACTGACAATACTTGGTTCATACAAATCAGCCAAGTTGGAAGCTCTACCAAGGTAGTGTGACCCCGAGCACATTAACTTATCCATCCTCATGTGTGTAGCTTACATAGGCAAAAACACTTAATGGTCATCTCAGAAAGGTTTACGGAGGCATTTCATTTTCTAACTTTCACCATTCTGTTTCCTACTGTTTTGTTGACACCTTACACATTGCCTTGATAGAGTGTAGTTTTGTTCAGATTATACAAATAAAATTAAGAGTCAAACATAAGTATGCACGCTAGCATGAGTGTGGTCCGGAGTTGTTGTCTACTGACGGCGAGGCTGTCTTTTCCCCAGCAAATCAAGAAATGAGCTTAAAGGACCAGCCCCTACATTTCACACAAAAGAAGAGCACCACAGCCTGTTCCTAGCAACGTCAACCCATTAATGATGGAGCCTGTAGGCCCTGCTACTCTGCTCACCTCATACACAAAGGTCCTGAGGCTCGAAGAACCAGCTGCTGCTAGCAAAGATTTAGTTAAAGAACTCTGCAATTATGGTTGTATTCTGTTTATCACACTTTTTTACCAAACACTGCAGAACTGAGAGGTGTAAGAAGGAGTCTGAGAGACACACTAATAACACTTAGTCACTTTACAATTAAATGTATGTGCAAATAGGAAGAGAAAGAGAGATACATACGTAACGGTATATACACATGTAGCCTCAACACGTGCTATTTTTTTAAAAAAAAAATGTAAGTCATGTAAAAATAGAAATATAAAATTAAGAGCAGTGCTGGGAAATCCTGTTCAGAAAAGATGTTTTCCTGGAAATTTCTGTAGTCAACACCACTTCGCACCTGTTTTAATTATCCTTTATTCACATTGAGTGAAACGAATTGCTTTCCATTTTCATTCATTTTGTTCTTCAAGTTAACTAGATTTTTACCTAATCTAAGTAGACACCGCTTCATAGGTACCATTAACTTTGAAAACACCAAGTCAATTGCCAGGAGAATGAAAGAGTTAAGAGCATTAATTTAGATTGTCCAGAATCGAACCGGCTACAGCCAACTCACGGTCTCCTCCTTCATACTGAAGCTCTGATGCTGAAATCACAAGACACAAGTAATCCACTTGGGTCATCTGATAACAGTTCAGGTACAATTCTTACATCAAATCAGCTGAAGACATAAGCAGTCACAAGTCTTAGGTAACAAAATCAATCAGCTTCCAGCAGTTTTTACTGGGCCTGCACTGAATTGTTGAATCAATCATCTAGCCAATAAAGTATTAATTGTCCAACTCCCTTAATTTCAGATGGGGTATTAATAAAGGTAAATAGTGCTCTATGGATACTAGTGCCCCTCTGGATCTTGAAATGATTTCCCAAGCAACTTATGAAATCACATAGCTTGGTCAATTGGAAGAGTCCATTGGCATACCACAGCCTCATCATTTTATATATCCTTAATAATTATGTATAATGTAAGACCTATTCCCTTTTAATGTATCACAAAGTATAGGTATTTTTAAAGTATGAGAATTATAGGCCATTCCTTGTGCTAATACTATTTCTGCTTTTGCCATAGTTAAATTAAGGAAAATATGGCTGGATAATCACTACCCAGGATTGAGGAAGCAAAGCAGTATTCCCCCAAGGTACCATGGGGAGCGATTAGCAACTCAGAGCAAAAGATTATTTGCTTTATCACTTCTGGCATTGTTTGGCTGATCACCTGGCAGGTATATGGCACATTCCACCCTGAGGGCCCCCAGGGATCTTAAGAGAGCTTCTGCATCCCTGCACCTCAGAAGAGGGCCATCTTTCCAGAATCATCCCTCTTCAGATGAGGGCATTTATTTTTCTAGCTGCCCTGAACAATCGTTTGCCTATCAGAGCATAGCGCATCTTTACTTAGAGTCACACAAGAGTGAGAAGCATCATTTCTTGCCAAATAAGTCCCAGCCTCCTTCTCATTTTCCAAGTTTCCCCATTGTCAGAAGGCAAGAGGATAGATTGTTGGGCAGAGGGAAGCCTAAGAAGCTACGCTCCATTTCTCAGAAGTACATAACACCTCCTCAAAAGGCTTCCTATTCACCTGCTATTTTGCCTCAAAGTAGTCCCTGTTCCTACCATCCCCAGCCTATACACACACCACCCACTGTATTATGAGATGAAAAGGCATTAAGGTCAAAGATGGAGCTACTATTTCTAGTTCACTAGCTCTAAATTAGGGAGATGTCTTGGAATATTCAATTGGCTCTACGATGCAAGCAAGACAGAAGGTCCAACTGAGGGTGAAGGAGAAGTACTCCATGTATCTTGGCTGAAGATGGGCCCAAGGCCAGGATTTCAGACAGCTTATGAATCTGAAACAAGAAGAGTCGATAGGGCCTTGCTAACAGCTCATTTTCAACCTAGTCAGTGCCATGGCTAATTATGACCTATGACAATAACAGATTAAAAACAAATCCGTCTTGTCACTAAGTTTATGACAATATGTGATAGTAGCATTACAATGGGAATATACCCTCTCTGTCGACCAGAGACCCCCTCTGCTTTTCCACTTTTGGTTTCCAGTGTGGCCCTCTTCCTCAGCTCCATCTCTTTCTTCATGTTCTCTTCCTTCAACTCCTCTGATTATCTCCAGGATTTGGTTTCCACCACTTATAGACTTGGTTCCCCTTTCCTTAAAGATTTTGAGTTGACGAACCCTCTCCTACACCTAACATGTAATAGAATGTTAAGTTGATATATCGAAAGGAATTATTTGCTGCATCTGTTTAGGCAATTTCAAAGTTATGTAGACTGTTGTATCTCATGAATTATCAGCCTTGATTAAATTGATTATTATAGCCATGTAGACAGGGACCATACCTGTATACTGCATATAACTGCACATAGTGTGGAACATTTCCCAAACTTGAATCCATCCCATCACAGTTTTGGTCTTCCATATGAATGCAATTAGACTTCGATGTGTTGCTCAGTACACTCTTTTCAAGCGTTACCATGACTACAGCCATCACTCTATTACAGTGTCTTCCAATGCTATAAAAGGAACCCTGTGTGAAGCATGTGTTATACACTGTAGTAAGTACTTTCAGACGAGCAATCTGCCTCACCGAAATCGATCTAGAGAAATCACGTGCCAAAGGCGACCTAGTTAGACAGAGGAAGAGCTGGAGTTTTAATCCAGATTCTCACACACCAAGGTCTAGGTGCTGAGCCCCACCTGCATTTAGCACTGGGGTCTAAGGAAGAAGTGTGGGTTCAACATAGAACAGCACTACTGAATCTGAAGACACCATCGGGCCCTTGGATCCAGCTGAGTGTATCACCCCAGAGATGTCCAATCCGAGGGCAAGGACATAGAGGGGTGGGCCAAGTCACGCAAGTACTGAAGGTAGCAAACTAAGAGCAGAGTCCCTCCTAGAGATGGTAAGTGAGTGTCATCTGGGAAGATGAAGTGAGAACAAAACTGTGAATGGTTTTGACCCAGCTGCTGGGAAAAACTCATGTCCCAAGTCACAAGGCTTCTTGCACCCGTACCCTGTCTTCCTCTGCCTTGCCACTAGATGGCACTGGAACCAAAAATCAGCATCCCTAAAAGCCATCCAGTGTGTCCTTTTTTTTTACAGGACAGCAGAGATATTTGACGTGAAACATATGTGTAAGTATGTATGTATGTATGTATGTATATGTTAAATTTCTCTGTTCTCTTGTCAGCTGCTGGTCGAGTCCCCAGAGGTATTTTCCCTCTCATTAACCATTTTCAGTGTACTAACTGCCGTGTTCAAAGAAAGCACGGATACCTCTTACAGACCAACCTCGTGAGCAACGCATTCGGCAGACAGCACTGACCACCGGCTGGAAGTTGATACATTTGAATTATTTGACCCTGATGACTTCAATAAATGGGGGAATCTCTTCTAACTCACTAAAAGGGGAGGGGAGGGTGGTTAAATTACCTCCTTGACACTTAACTCCAGTTAGAATGTGGAACGGGGATGAGAGCCGGAGCCAAATGGTTACCTAATTCCTCAGGAAAGTAATGTGAGAGCCAGAGGGCTTTGGGCCTTCATCTTTCCTAAAATCCCTTTTCATTTGTTGGTTTTTTTTTTTTTTACTCCAGAAGGCCTTCCTTTGCATATGTCTTAATTCATTTCTTTTTAACTACATTTTTCTTAACGATGCTGTTCTTTCTTTTTAACAATGGGAAAGACACAAGTTCCCAATTTGTTGGAAAATAAGTGTTCTACTAAATCTACAAAAAAAAAAAAAAATCATCCCTGGTCACTTGTAAACATGTGTCTAGTGACACATGCATCCATCAATCAACCTCTAAGAGAGAAGAAAGCTTCAAAAGGCATTGCCTTCAACTACAGGTAAGAGGCCAATGAATGCCATCGCCTACTGAATCCTCCAAACTGAAATCTGAGGAGGGAACACAGCCGGTCAGCTTGCCACAAAAGGAGCACTGTTTAAACACAGGCAGACCTTTGTTTAAGTACCATCATTTCAACAACCCCGATAGTTAGAAAGAGAGGAGAAGCCATGTGGACTCTGCTTAATTCTGTTTATCTGGAATTTTTATGTTTTCCTTTTTCAAACCTGCCAGGAAGTAGAGGTTAATAGAATGATAGACTTATAGATCCAGATAAATAATTAATGACCTGAAGTAGTTAGCTAGAAGATGTTTAATCATCAATTTGTCTGAGTCATCAAAAGCAGTGGAGCCCATCCATAAATACTACACTAATTGGGAGTATATATATATATAAATATTGTCAAGATGGAAATTAATATGTGATGAGAATCAGCACTTTAAAAAATTAAAATGGGGCAAGTCCGTTCAAACCACTCTTCTCTTGCTAAGACTTTGGCCTCCTTTGTTTAACTAATACATGAGAGCTGCATAAATTCTGTGAGGCATACATGAGCAGGAAGCAACCTGGGGTAGGAATGTGAGGTAATCAGCTAGTTTTGTCTTTCTGTAGGGAAATCGTGGAGGAAAGGAATGTAAAAATACAAAAGTATGTCATCATGGAAGTATCTGGTGGACGATTCAGGTTCTTTGGGAGATTTAAGTGAGAGAGAAAAGTCCTTTAGCATAATGCTAACTTTTACAATGTATGATTGTGTACTTCGATGAGCTGTTTCCAATACAGTTTTATTACAGGCCCTAAATTATGCCTTCACGGGGAAGGTCTGTCTTTAAACTTTTAGGTCGGAATTGTTCCGATCTTTTCACACTGAATCAATCAGGTTTAAAGCTGGCAAGATCTTTGGCAGTCGTGTAAATCTTTCAAAAGATGTTATCCAATTACCCTTCACGGGCCACAGGATTCTGCACCGTGACCATTTCCTTCTCTGTGAGGAATTAAGTGCTCATGAGAGGCTAGAAACCAACGGAGTTGAAAAGCCAGGCACTGTGCCTTCCCTCCACTTCACACGCCACAGCTACATCTCCAACTTCTACTATGTCATGAGGCTGTCACAGAAATCTGACCTACATAGTGGCTCTGGCCTCACCAGGTCTAAGCATTTTATATCAGTAAAAGGAGGGATAATGAAGTACAGTGTTGACTGTAAAATCTTAGCACGAAGATGCATTCAAAAATGGGATGCATCAGCAATTCCTGTTACTTTGTGATTTTTCCCAAACCTCAAACCCAGAAATTTAGGTGCAGCCCACAAATACACAGGAAACTGAAAAAGAAATTGTGAAAGACGAATGTCCGTCTTCTGTCCAAGCTTTGATCTTCTAAAATATGGCCTTAGTTTTCCATTTAAAAAACAAATATTAACCTCCTTTCGGATGCCAGCATCGAAAAAGAATAAATGGCTAAGGAGACATTCAATTTATATAAAAGCCTATTTCATGCCATTTGGTTTCCAAGGGAAAAAAAAGCATCTTGAGCAGAATCATTTTCAAGTAATTTTTCAAGGAAAAAATGTGAACATGTGTACGGGTTCCTTCACAGGAGTTACACAACCCTGCTGGCCTCTCTGATGTAGAATGTGAGGGGGAGGTTATGGGACTTGGGTTTCACCTTTGACCCTCTGAGCCAGTCACTCATTATGACCTTTGTCCTTTGGCAAATCGTGACCCTTTCTGTTTCCCTTGATTTTTACTACCTACAACAAAAGGCTTTGCCACCCTTTTAGAACCAAAAGCAGAAGGCACTACATGTTTGGAGTATTTTTTTTTTTCACCAAGATCAAGCCAAGATAAGGGCAAGTTTTAAACAGCAGAAAAGACAAAGCATGAAGGAAAGCATTTTATGATTAGAGTTTCACCGCATAGATTGCCCTGACTCCAGGGACCACTTGGACACATGTTCCAATGCCGAAGGTCTTTACTCTCTTTGATTTAAACTGTGTTGTACCAAGAGTAGGTAAGTTGGAAGTTTTGTAAATTACAGCTCCCAAACTTCCCACTCCAGCCATTAAAACCTGCAGCAATCACCTCCCAGCTGTGCACTCATCAACCGGCCATCACTCCGGTGTCTGGACTACTCAGTCTCCGGGGAGATGCGGTTGCCCTTATCAGGAGTGGGAGTGAAAGGGAATCTGTGTAAACACTGCAAGTCAAGGAGAGCACTGGGGCCAGCTCCCTTCCAGATGAGGATGCCAGACATCTCCAGCTGTAAACATGAGCTGACGGAGTGAAATCAGTTCCTTAATTCTAAATCCTGACCCTCATTTAGTGTTTATGATACTACCAACTGTTAAGGGTCTTCTTAAAGCACACTGCTGGTAACAAATGACGTTGATTTTTATGTGTTTGCCTTCTTTTATTAAGTGGTCTTCTTCTAATTACATGTATGTATGAAATGTATTTAGATCATGTTCATTCATCTCGCCCCACTTTCCTTACATTCAAGTCCTCTTCTTCTAACAAACAAACAAAAAGTAGGAAAAATGGTTTGTTTTCTTTAAAAAGACGATCTGGGCCATTGTGCCTGCTTTCAATCCTCAGATCCACAGGGAAAGGAAAGAAATGAAAACTAACTCGGCACAAAAAAGTCAACACACACACACACACACACACACACACACACACACACACTAAATAAAATACAATAAAACTGAATCTCTTTAGAAAACTCTAGACAAATAATTGGAAAGAAAGAAACACATATTGTGTTTTAAATGTATAGGGGAGGGGGATGGAAGAGGAAAAAAAATGAGGAGTGAGGAAGCAAAGGGAGGAGAGGAGAAGATGGGGGAGAAGAGGGGAGGGGAGGGGAGGTGAGGGAATTCCTAAGGCACCCTACAAACCACTATCTCGGAGACTTCCTCCTTAATTTTCATATTAATCACTCATCATTGGTTGGTATTATGGGCAGTGTTTCCAAAGTTCTTGTCCCTCTATTAAAGAAATTGAAGAAGAAATCCACAGGGATTTTCAAAAATGACAAGGAAACTAGTTAAAAGGAAAGAGTCAGAAAATACTGTAAGAGACCATGAGTAGAGATAACTCAAAGGTTCTGATTATTACTGAGACTTCCTTTTATAGGATTCAGGAGAAGGGGGGAGTTGGATTACCAAGGAGCATATTGAGAGTGGCTGTATTTTGACTGAAAGATTAAGTTGAATTTGCATTATTCTTACTATAATATATCTGATTTTCATCATTCATATGCCTGACTTAGTTAAGGTTTTATTGCTGTGAAGAGACACCCTGATCAAGGCAGCCCTTATAAAGAAAAGCATTTAACTGTGGCTTGCTTACAGTTCCAGAGGTTTAGTCCATTATCATTATGTTCAGAAACATGGTAGCATGCAGGCAGACATGGTTCCTGGGAGGCAATGAAGAGTTTTACATCTTGGTCAGCAGGCAGCAGAAGGAGACTGCATGCCATGTTGGGTATAGCTTGAGCATATAAGTCCTCACAGCCCACCCCCACTGTGACACACTTTCTCCAACAAGGCCACAGCCACTCTCACAAGGGCAGACTTCCCTATGGACCAAGCATTCAAACGCATGAGTCTATAGGGGACACACCTATTCAAGCCACCACAACACCCAATTACACATAGGTGTAAGAGGCTAAACAGGTGACTGGAGAAATGACTCAGTGATACTTGCTGTTCTTCCCAGCATCCAAGTTAGGCAGCTCACAATCACCCATAACTCCAATTCAAGGGGAGTTCATGCCTCTAGAGTCACTAGCCTTCAATCTCAAATACTCTCTTTTTCTCATTTGCAGAGGTATAGCTCTCTAATCCTCTAGATGGCAGGAACACCCAGTTTCACTGTCAGCTGATAGCGGCCAAGTGCCTGGAGACATTGCTAAGGTAGCCCAATGGAGAATCGTTAAGGTAGAGCTCAGATCCTCATGGAGGAATTAATGTCTTTACCTACCTGCTCAAATGTGTTCTCAAGAGTCAGAGAGGCCACAGGAAATGCATGTGCAGAAAGGGGAAAATCTATTATGAAGAAGTGGGGCTTAGTGCCTTAGTGGTTGAAGCCCTTGCCGTGCAAGCATGGCAACCCCAAGCCATGCCCTGACAACCACATAGATGTGGAAGAAAAGAGCTGATATCACAAGTTGTCTCTGCCCTCCGAAAGTGTGCTGTGTTGCATTACACACCCCAAAAAATAAATGAATGAAATTGTCTAACATTGTGCAATTATATGGAAGCTGGATAATTCAAATCTGTGATCCAGATAGATAAGTTGGAGGACTAAGAAAGCAGAGGTGAATGGCTAGAGAAGGAGCCTCCGTCTGAAGCCTTGCCAAGATCCCTGTATCAGCCATGTAGACCTTTAGCAAAGACCTTCAGACTCAAGCTAGTGTGTGTGCTCTCCCTTCCCAGGATCCTTGAATCCCATGTTCACTTGTCCTGGTGACAATGAACTCCATTGAGTCAACACCTTCACTAACTAGAAAATTCTCCTGACCTAAATAGGTCAAGCCTATTAGGTGCTATCATTTTCTTCAAGGCCACTATCAGTGTAAATGATAATTTACATGGAGGCTTTTTATTTCGTATCTTTCCCTGTATTTCTAGTACCTAGGTGAAAGTAAGTATTCATTGAATAATCGTTCACTGAACAAGTTAATGAATTGGCATGTACCTAAGCTATAGTCTCCTTTTCCAGATGATAATTGACTAATTGAGGTTTTGATGCACTTTTAATTCATATACAGAAATGCAATATGTCTATTTGACAAAGCCAAGGTTAACTGCTTATATTGGAGACTTTACTGATACCCCAGGCCACAGCTGCTGCCTTGTGCTAACTCCTTGAACAGCATATGTTTTGAAATGTACATCCCATATCTTAAGACCCAGTGGTTGGGGAAGGTGAGTCTGCCAGTTATCCACTTATTGCCTCTGAGCTTCAAATTCACCTTTTCCCGTGCCACCTTGTAAGACTGGAGTCAAAACTTGAAATATTTCTCCATTTTCAGTTGATGAGACTTTCAGCTTCCTTAGCCATAGGTATCAACCGAGGGGCAGAGACTTCTGCTCAGTAGGTGTGTCTGCTCTTGCTGTTCTACAGTGTGGCTTCTTGGAAACGCTGGAGGCATGTGACCTCACGATTTTTGCCGGGACCCCATTAGAAGGCATCCTTCACGTGTACACATGTCCCTTCTCTCCAAACTCATCAATAAACTGGACATGGACTGAAGCATGGGGAACTGTCAGCCAGAAGATCCAGCCACAACCTCTCCAGGGAAGTCTAAACGTGGCATTGGGGAGTACACCCTCTCCAGGCATGTTTTCACTGTGGACTGTCATTCAGTGTCCTCTCATATGCCATTATGAATGCTTCCTCAATGCCAGTGAGTAACTCTTCAAACACTTCTCTTTTAACCACTGATACGGCTTCTTACGGCTTTCTTTGACCTGTCCTTAAAGCCACTGTACTGTACTGTAGAGCCACAAGGAGTCTGAGTGCACACATCCAAACACACCCACACAATCTTATTTCAAAAGAAGCTGGGAACTGCTTTTCGCTTTTTAGTGTCTGTTTGTTTGTTCACCAAACAGAAATTTTAATAGACTGAAATGATCAGAAGCCAAAATGAAGAAATGTACTGCTGGGTAGGGCCCAATGGGTCACTCAGGCTCTCTTGAGCCCTGGGGGAAACTCATCCGCCACAGAAAGGTTAAGTTCAGTTACTGACTAGCAGAGTGTGCATGGACCCCTGGGAGCATTCTCTGAGGAAGTACCTCCACAAAATGCACCCCACTCCCATGAAGATCCTCACCAGGAAACACACACATACACACACACACCACATGATTTAATGGCTCTTCTATGGAGACCCATGGGAGGCAGAAATTGTACTTCTTCAGGATGACTCTGGATTGGTTAGTGGACAATGGGAAGATGGAATTGCTGACTTCACACTGAGGACAATGGCCGGGAACCACAGGGCTGTGAAAAGTGTGCAAATGGGTCTCTAGACCTTTGGCATGCCCCCTGTTCTGGCTTTGTTCTCCCTGAACTTCCCCTTTGCTTTGATGGTCTCAAACATTCTTTTAATCCTACTGTACATTAGGCATGGCTAAGTATAATACACAAGTAAAAATGTAAATAGTAACATGGCTTTCAACAAAATATCAAGATCTAAATCCTTTAATTTCCATTTCAGTTTGTTGCTCTTCCTCTTGTATTTGCTTTCAGTGGCAAGACTCAAGGAAGGGTCTAGAAATGTGTCTTAAAGACAGAATGCAAGGGTGGCTTTGGATTCCCCCTTCCATGCATCACACACACACACACACACACACACACACACACACACACACACAATTTAAATACTTACACTCAGAAGTGAGGGCTTCTTGGAAACTAAAGAGAATAGTGTTCAGGCATTCTACATTTTTCCTGCCACTTGCATACATAATTACACAATTAATAGTTTAACAATTTTCTACCTTTATTTCCCAGGAATAAATAGCACTACTCTGAAATTTATCAACTTACAAATGGTTTTCCAGCATCAAGGCCTCAAACTTAGCAAAGTTTGATAATAAATCCAGCCTAGACCCAGAAAGAACAAGCATCTATTGTTTTTATTATTTCTATATTAAGTCATGTCAAAATTTGAGTATAGTATTCACCCATTTATACTGTATGCATGCACACACACTCATGTGTGGGGTGGGAGGGTATGGGGGTCATGGCCTTTGCATGTGGAGCTCAGAGGATGCCTTGAAGTTTGGCTTCTTTGAAGGACACAGATTTCACAATATTCCTCAAAGCACAGAAAACAGTCAGTACCATCTCCTTTACTTTGGGGCTCATCATCCCTTGGTTGATTCACTAAGCAGGATTCACTTTCACGTCCCTCACAGATGGTAATTACAAACTTTAGCTGCACCTGGATCTCTTCATGTTCTCACACCCACAGGCAGACATCCATGATCATTTCTTCATCATTTATCATTGGTCGATGACTCACTCCATGCTGGGGACATCGAACTAAATATTTGCTGAATAAATCCTCCAAGCTGCTACCAGAAATGGGAGGTGTTGGAAACAAAGAAACCATCACAGAAAACAGAGTAACTGCAGCTGTGGAAATTGGGAACTGTGATATCTCTGCCTCTTTCTACAAACAAGGAAAGAACCGTTTCTCTGTACAGAAGCTGGAAGGCAAAGCACTTCTAGCGTCTTCTGGTTTCAAAGAAGCAATTTGAAAACTGTGTTTTTGTTCTGTTCTGTCTTCTTTTATTTAAGCTGGGGGGAGGAAAAAGATGTAACAGCACATTGAGTGCCTGGCTGACCTTTGTCTGTATTCTTACAAATACCTCCTAACCTTAACTTCTAGAAAGCATCTAATGAAAGTCAAGGAAATGGCCCTACCACCCAATCTAGTGGATAGAAACGACAGAGACAAGTAGCGAAGAAACCGAAATGAAATGACAAGGAGCTAAATGCTTCTTACAACTAGATTGTTCCAGACACTCTTCCTTTGGCCCCTGATTTAACCCAGGAAATGGATGTAGACAAGCAAGCCACAGTTCTTTCATATATCATGCTTTCCATTTATTTCAGAAAATGTGAGGCCAATTTTCTATCTGACTCCACTAGCTACTGAGCTATTCCCGTCATGCCTTCAAACACATTGTGGTGTTGGTTTCTATGACCCAGGCCTTTGATCTTCAACAGGAAAGCCTGTGTATCTTTCAGGACCCTTCAGAATGTCCCCATACATCAGGAACAATGGAGAATCAAGCTGTAGCTTCGGACATAATGAGTTTTTCTTGCCAATATTGCTAACAGAAGTAAGAATAGAGGGATTATGAAAAACACATTTAAAATACCGCACTGGATTTGTTGATATTTATTAAAACAAAACACTAGATTTTTAAATAAAAAAATATTGTTGAAAATGTGTTGTGGTGACTCTACCCTGAAGAGTCTATGCTACACTTGGGCATGTGTGATCATTTGTTTTTATGTCAATTTGGCACGGATTAAAGTCTTCTTAGAGAGCTTTGACTGAGGGGTTGTCCCAAGTGCCTTATGATACAGGAAGAGTGGCTGGGACTGTGGGAAGCATCATAGCCTAGATGGGAAAAGGTGTGACAGCAGAACGATTATTTGCCCTGTGATCTCTTGACCTTCCTTCCCTCTTACACACTCGGGCTTTCCTCTTGCTATTGGTAGGTACTTCTTCCTTCACTAACATCAGGACCGGAACTCCAGAGTTTCCTCCATCACTAAGGCCCGCTCTATAGTCACCCAGCATCAGAACCAACACTCCAGAGTTGCCGTCATCACTGAGACCAGCTCTTCAGGAACTTTTGGCACCAGATTGGGACTGCTGAGGCAAGCACCCTTGTGGGCACAACTACAGGTTCTCAGCCTCTCTCTAGGTGTGAAACAGCCATTGTGGGACTACTCCCACCTGACCTCAAGAAGGAACAACTACCAGATTCCAGGTGTGCTGCTTCTCAGCCAGGAGGCTAATGCTGTCACTATTTTAGCATAACCACCATCTGTCTGTCTGTCTATCACACACACACACACACACACACACACACACACACTAATGTCCTATCAGTTCTGTTCCTCTAGAGGATGCTGATTCAGTGTACCCTTCCTCAGCTCTTCTGTGAGAAGCCCACACACTCATGCTCTCTGGTGTGTTCTTCCCTTACTTCTGAGCATCTCCTTTTCTCTTAGCCCTCGTGCTAAAACCCACATTAACATACCTTTATTGACCATCAACTCAGCTTCACTTTTTAAGACTGAGTTATCTTTCAAGTTATAAACAGGAAAATAAGGTTTCCATTTCCAGGTCTCTAAATCATGAAAATTTCTGATGAGCGCTTTGAAGCTATTCTAACAAAACCCAGTTTTCTGCCTGGAAGTGGTAAGTCTTTGGTGATGGAAAATGCATGGTTAAATATGGATTATCTGGCCCTGGGATGGAAGAACAGGATGATAAGGAATGGTCTCAAAGCAAACACTCCAGGTAACGAGCAAAGGCAGAATCCCTGAGCCAAGGGGGTGTACACTATGAGAGTGCTTTAACATTTGCCGTCACAATACTGTTGTCTGCTCTTGTCCCATGTGGTGAGCCTACTTCTACAAGATAGGGTTGGGACCCCGTCTCACCACCAGAGAGCCTGAGGTGGGTAACAGAAGCAGCACACTAACACTGAGATATGGAGGAGCTGAACAGCCACTCAACACCCACAGGAGTTCCCTCCTCAAAGGCTGTTTTGCAGGATGTTGCAAGCGAGTAAATAGGAAAGGAAGTGTGACTCACATTGCATTTAAGAGAATAAATGTGACATTTCCATGGCTACTTTTGACTTGCCAAATGTCAGAACAAGGCTGCATATAAGAAGCCAGGGCCTTGGTATATGTACTTAGTATTGGGGTGAAGGTAGAGATAATGTCTTGTGCAGTTAAAAACAAATAATTCTGTTGCTATGGTTTCCTTCTTTATAAAGTTTTTTTTCATCATGAATTGCTGTTATTGTGTTTAATTTTAGATTCATGCAGATTTTTGACAAATAAGAATTCCTGTTCATCTGAAAGGTGGTTTCGTAAAAGCTGTGGGAAACATTTCTATGCAAAATATGCAGGTTCTGGCTTTTTAATAACTATAAAAGGTGAATGAATAAAGAGAATGGCAATGTGGAGAACTTCTGACTATGTTCAGCTTCTGATTGTAACAGGGTTTTATCAATCACAGTATCTAAGGGCACACTAAGCATTGAGGGCTGGCTCCCAGAGCCACAGGAAGGCAAGTGTCCCTCCACAAAGTGACTGTCTCAACAGCAAATCCCTAAGGAACTTAGGCTCCAAACATTAACTAGACAAATAAGAATTTACTTCTGCTCACAAAACCTATAGCACTCAAGTACAACACCTTTCCTTGAAGAGGGCATTGAAGGACTTAGGATTTTCACCAGCTCTACCATAACTACATTTTCACTGATGGAAAATGCTACCAATGTGTTTACATGATTGAAGATCATGCATGCAAAGGAAGAGGTGACTTTATCAAATGAATTCTTCTTTAATTTTTGTATGATTGCTTAAATAATAAACTTTCCTACCACAGTGAAGATGAGAGTTGGGTTTTTAAAAGAAAATAATGAAATGGATCTTGTGGAGATGTGTTAGAACACAATGGCTAAGAACACAGTGGGCTCTGACACACTGGGAAACTTTTCTCCCCAGCATCTATGACTAAGTCCATTGTATTTAAGATTCTTTGTCTAAGGACTTTGAGGGTAGTCTTGAGAATGTGTGAGAATGAACTTAAAAGTTGGAATGCCTTCCTTCCAGAACAATAATGGCATAGTTTGTAACCAAAAGAAAATAAGCCAACCATATTGTGTGTGTACACTTAGTTTCTGCTATTCTGTTGATTATAGGAATTAATCAATTATTTGTTAGTTGTACAGTAAGAAACTGTGGAGTTTTCATCTGTATATATTGTTATTGCTCTTAGGCTAGACGGTGCTCTGCTGTCCACTTGCCCCTTCTGCTCTCTCTTCATTCTAACCCCTAGCACAGAGTCTATTACTTTCTTTTCCTTCTCTCTTTAGTCCTCTTCCTTCCCTCCCTTAGTATCCTTCTACATTTAGGTCATATTCACACACACACACACACACACACACACACACACACACAAAATAAATCTATGCTATACATTTGAGAGAGAACATGAAATTTTGAAAGATCACATTTGATTCTCAGTACCACACTCGCAAATTAATCTCTGAAAACTCACAAAATAAGAAGAGGTGATTTTTGCAACATTTTAACTTGATTAAATCTGCAACAGAAACTGATTGTATTTCCCTTAATGATCATAAGTTTACATTTACATATAGTTCACACACACTATATACTTCAAGAAAGGGTACAGAATAATATTAACATTGATTTCAATTGATAGCTCAGACTCTGGCTACATTGGTGAGTTGATATTGCTTATCAACCTCTAATTCTCTCATGGTGAGTAAGGAGATTGGCTTAGGTTTTGTAGTATTTATATAACATTGTTGCTAAAAGTCCTTCCCAAGGGGAGACATAAGCAACATGTACGGTTTCTTCTAAGGCCCTATTGACAAATGAAGTGAGGATTCTCCACCAAAGTTCACTTTGGAAAAACCAATGAGTGCATCCGGGTTCTTTACATAGCATAAGTGAGCGGTGACTTCCAGGGGTGTGGGCGATCTTTCCCCAAGAGCCTACATTTGAAAAGTCTTTACCAAGGAGGAATGAGAGGCTCCTGGTAGCTGCATAGATGGACCTTTCCCCTCTGTTCTCCCAAGTCCTGTATGCTCTAGCTCCTTCTCATGCAACTGAGGCAGAGTTGAAAACTACAAGGGGTAGAGAGCCCCTGTATAATCAGGTAAAGGCATTATGATCCTCCACTGTAACACAAATAACAAAAACCCAGACACAGATATTGTAGTTCAAGCTAAAGATCAGAGAAGTAAAGCAGCCAAGCCACCAGAGAGCTCTCACCTCTACCAAGGCTGAGGCAATCCTGTCCTCGCCATGGCTATAGAATGAATGAAGGTCTAAGACTGAACTCCCTGCTTCTGTCTTACATACCTCTCTAGTGCTGGCATTGAAGGCATGATTTCTGTTTCTCTTTTAGGCTGGTTCACTCACAAGTAGCCCTGGGTGGCCTTGAACTCCAGAGATCCATCTGCCTCTGTCTCCTGAGTCCTGGATGAAGGATACATGCCACCACTGCCCAAATTCTATGGCTGTGGCTAGTTTTGCATTCTGATCCTCAGTGGCTTTATTAAATCATACACAATATATCATCATACTCTTCGTTTCTCCACAGATGTTGAGGGGGTAGTAGACAGTCAGCAACCCCACTGGGGATAATCCCTTAGCGTGCTGGGGGCAACTGAACTCCCCAGAGGTGGTAGTTGCTTAGCTCGTAGGAGAATCACACCCAAGGTATATGGTACTGAGGAAAGAACTGTGAAAATCCGTGTGTTTTGAAATGTTCACTGGCATGGGGCTGTTCCCAAGGGGCCTTAGAGGAATGTCAGCCCCTAGGGAAGGGTCATGCTTTGGGGTTGGCTCTAACCAATCCTAGCTCTGGAGAGGCAAAGGCAGGGTGGTGAGAGGTTCAAAGCTCTTGACAAGTTCCAGATTCTCTTGTGCTACATAAAAACCTTGTCTGAAAACACAAACATACACAAAAACAAAACAAAAAACCCTCAACTCAAAATAGGAAGGAGGAGGAGGATAAAAATAAGGGAATAAGAGGGAGGAAGGAGGAGAGACAGTTTCTTAGTTCTTTTGACAGAAGTCTTCTTCTGTCCTGAAGCTGAATATTACCTGGACCTCTGCACTGAGGGACAACTCCATGGGATTTGTCAGTAACAAATCCCGTGGATTGTTTAGAAACATGAGGCAGACAGGCTGAGCGGGGATTTCTACAGTCTCACAAAACAGAGAGATGAAAATCTGTTTTCCAAGAGCCATGGCCTTGGAGAAGAGGTGAGCATAGAAAGATCGATAGGGCTGTGACCAGACCTAGGAGAATAAAGTTGACAGAAAGACAGAGGTAGGACAGAGATTGTGGAGTTAGAAGCCACAGGTTCTACAGTCACCCAAGGAACTACTTAGCAAAGTATGGAGTCTCATTACAAACCAATCCATTCAAGGAGGAAGTCAAATGAAATCTGTTGAACTCCAAGTGATAAGAAATAGAAGTATAGAAAACAGCAGATATGTACATGAGTGGGCTAAACAACGTGAAGAGCAACACATAGGGAAACATAAGAGTAGGAAAACTATGTGCCTTACCTCAAGCAGAGGACAAAATAAGAAGATAGGAGAGAAAGAGTGTGCCAAGGTATAAGCATGTGGCAAGGAGGGGTGGTAATCCGGAAAGAGGAGGGAAGGGAAAGACATTAAGAGAAAGTATGTGAGGAGTGAATACTCCAGAAGCCTTGGAACTTCATGAGAGATGACAAGCAAGAGCCAAAAGTAATATTAACCCAACGCTGAACAAATAGCAAAGAAAACCACCCCTGGATCAGCTGTTAAGATCTGCTGGCAGCAAAAGGACACAGGTAAGCCTCCAAACAGCCAAAGGAAAAGCATAAGCTTTATTTATCTAGAGATCAAATCAGTCCCTGTTGCAAGTTTCTCAGTGGAAATCAACAGCACTGGGTAAAGCTCCGCTGCAGAATGCTTGCTAAGCAGCCTGAGGTCTGGGTAAACAAACACATAGATACAATGAAATGCCATCCAAGTTTAAACAACAGTAGCAACAACGACAAAAAGTCAACCTGGAAATCTATGCCCATTGATAACAATAACAGTCTTCCAAAATGTGGATAAAAGTATTTTGACACAAACTAAAACCATAAGAAACTCTTGCTAACAAATGCAAAACACTTTTTTTTTCAAGTACAAAGAAAATTATAATAGAAATAAGATGTGCCAGAAGGAACTTTTTTAAAAATGAATTCTTAAATATGTTGGTAAATCAAAACAAATATCAAATGGAAATCATTTACCTTATGTGGTAATCTGCTTGCATAATTTAATGAACATATATGTGTTGCAAGATGACGTGAGGTGATGCTCTTGTTCGCTATAAAGATTTGTCACTCATATTGGTTTAATAAAATGCTGATTGCCCAGTAGCCAGGCAGGAATATAGATGGGGCCAGCAGAGTAGGAGAATTCTGGGAAGAAAAAGGCAGGCACTCAGTCGACAGCCAGATGAGAATGCCATCCTGAGAAAAGGTACCAAGCAACATGGCTTGATGGGAGATGTCATTCTGTAAATATGCTTCTCCTATTGGTTAATGAATAAAGCACTGTTGGCCAATAGGAAAGCAAGATAGGCGGGACTAGAAGACAAGGAGGACACGGGAAGGAGTAGGGGGGAGATTCAAGATGGAGGACGGAGAGAGCAGAACGCGGGCCCCTCTCTACAGTAAGATGAGACCATGTGGAAATACTTAGATTGATAGAAATGGGTTAATATTTAAGACAGAGCTAGCCAATAAGAAATGCTAGGAACGCCATCAGAATTATATCAAAGACAGCGTCTCTGTGTGTTATTTGGGGCTGGCGCAGCGGTGGGACCAGGCCGGCAGGGAAAAACTGCTCATAACAATGGCTAACCATGGGTTAATTTAAGTTGTAAGAGCTTATTAGTAATAAGACTGAGCAGTAGGCTAAACAGTTTATAATAATAAAAGCCCTTGTGTTTGTGACTAAAGGGCTGGGCAGGATAGAAACTTCCTTGTACAGCAAGATATTTGGTTACACTGCAAGGATATGTCCCTCTGACTGGTTTAATTAAAAAAAAAGCTGAACTGTCAATAGATAGGCAGGATTTCTAGGCACCGAGGAAGCAGCCAAGAAGATGTGTGGGAATTCCAGGAGGTTGGAAATAGAGGCAATCACGAAAGAGGGGCGGTGGCAGCACATAGAGTGATAGAAATGCTCCATTTAAGTTACAAAATTAATTATAAGTCCCCATGACGTAATTTGGGAGCCGGCAAGTGGGACAGATCAAGACTCCCTAAATATATGTTAAAAATAACCAGGAAATAGGAGTCTATGAACTTGAGAGTGAGGGTGGTTATGACGAAGTTGGGCAGAGGAGACTTGGGAAGGGCTGGAGAGAAAAAAGGGAGGAGAGGAAATGACATTAATATTTTCATTAAAATATAAAATTTTAAGTTTATAAACTTGATTAAAATTGAATTCTTAAATATTTAGTTAAATCTAAATAAACTGTGCTGGAGATTATTATAATTTCACTGCATGTGGTAACATGTTTACATCATTAAAAGGCATGGCAACAATCGCCCAAAAAACAAGATTGACAATGACTTCTGAGTGTCTACAGGATATAGCCGAGAAGCGATAAGCAAAGGTATTTTTAACTCAGCAATGCATATTGTAGTTACTGGTATTACTAATGTATAATTTAAAAATTGTAGGAAGGAAAATGGAAAGAAAAATAAATCTTATCTGCCATAGAGTTTCTTCTCAGAATCCTCTGTGCCTTTGGCCACTCAGCTTCTTATTAAAACCAATTAGAGTGGCAGATCTTTACACGGTATAAGCAAGTATCTTGCAACACATATATATTCATTTAAATTATGTAAACAGTTTACCAAGTAAGGTGAATAATTTTCATTTGATATTTATTTTGATTTATCAACATATGTATATGTTTCATATTTATGTATGTATATATATATATATATTCCAATTATGGAAGTTTTGTATAATTGTATGATGTTCAAACAATATAAAAACATGAAAAATAATTTGAAGAGGTTAAATAAAATGAATGATGGTAAGTTTAGTGTCCAGTGTATTAGAGGTTAATATAGGAATGGGCTGGAAGTGGCCGGGTTTCTTTGAGACTCTAATACACATCCCATGTCCCAGATATAACACTTGTCACAAGAGAAATATGGATATTTTAAGGTGTAGCTACATGCATGTATGCATTTTTACTTTGTCATGTACCCTAGGCTGACCTTGAACTCACTATATATAGGAAAATACCTACAGCTCCTGCCTCTGTCCCCAGGTGTTGGGATCACAGGTTTAATGTGTTTTAATGTATACAATGTTTAGAACACCATCCCATACGCTTAAGATAAATCTCACTATGTGCGTATTTCACTTTGATGTAAATTAAAAGCAAACAAAGCCATACACACCAAGATGAAAGGGTCACACCCATGTAGCACTCTGGCTCAGGGAGGCTCTAAAAGCATTCCCATACTTGGCTCGTTACCTGGGATATGAGTTCTTGTTGTGTCTACCCTTTCCTCCCACTAATGCTGGGGTTGATGGACAGCCCCTCGAGCAGCACAGATGACATAAAAGTGATCTTCACTGCTGTGAACTGGAATGTTTGTAGCTATGGTTTTGCTATATGGAATCTACGTGTCTCACTGAATGCAACAGTTAGCAGACCTAACCAGGCAAAGCTAAGCTTTTAGTTTTATACAATTTTATAGGATAAGGAACTTGAATTCTGTCTGTCCTCCTTGTCTAGTAGCTATAGTTATGGGTGGCGGCGTTAATAATTGACTGATGACACAAAGATAGAGTTATGACCTGGCATACACAAAACCCTTGGTAAAATCTCTAGCACCACATATAATCAGGTATGGAGCACATACCTATGACCCCAGCACTCGAGAATGAAGGCAAAAAGATATCAGTCCAAAGTCATTCAGATAAACAAGAATAACAATAATAAATGATTGTGTAGAATTTTATAGAGTTCAAGGGATACCTCAGAATATAGACATGTTTATCACAAAGAACACGTGGCTTAGCATTTCCTATAGAATCTAGAGGCTTATCACAAACAGTTCAAAAGTCATGGGATCTGTCACATGAAAAGGAAATCCTCAGTTCAGTGGGCTAAGAAGAGATACTTACTGTGCTAGAGATGAGGTTAAAGGGAGCATACAACACTGACACACACTTATCATACAAACCTGCAAATGCACATGGGCATTTATCATAGAGAAACAAAAACTAACATTCACACACAGAGCCCTGTCCTTGAATGTTTGGAGAAGCTGTCTATATAGAACAGAAAAAAAAAAAAAAACCAAAACAAATCAAAACAAACAAGCAAAAACATTTACAACAACAACAACAACAAAAACAGACATAGCACCATGGTAAATGGAAATAATTGCATGTGAAAATTTTCTTCTAGTATTTCCCAGAACATTTTTCTCCTAAAAGTCTTTTTTTTTTTTTTCCTGACATTTTCACAATTTTTTTTTCAATTGTCTATACACGCCTCTTTCCAGTTGCTTCTATAAAATGTATTATTCTGTTTGTTGTTAAAGACAGAACTAGAGCTTTTGTTCTGCAAACGGGAAGTAGGTAAATGGGATACATCTCTCGATTTTTAATTCAAAGTCCTCACAATGAACAAAGGACTATGGGAAGTTCTGCCTGGTGATAAAATTAGCCATGGAGGAAGATGTTTGTCCTGACACCGAAGTTATTTATAATCTTGTCAGGAGATAGCAGTGTTTACCAGAAAGCACCAGTTTGCAGGAGCAAACGCTGGGAGAGGAAGCTTGGTCAGCATCCTTATCCAGACACAAATGCCAAGTTAAAATATTGACCTCATCGTGTGTGGCTTTAAAATGCCACCAGAGTTGTGCAAATGTTCGGTGGGGGGGTGGGAGCGGTAAATGAGAGAAGTGATACTTCTGAGCCTTATCACCCGCACGGACTTAATGGGTTTGTGCTTCTTAGGCAAATGGAGTCTGACGTTGCATCATGCTCATGAAGACACACAGGACATGAATGGGTTTGCACTGGTCAGCCATTTGTTTTTCCCTTTCTCAGCGTCTACCTCTCAGACGGACACCCACCTTAGAGCCTGAGCCCCTGGCCATGTCGCCTACTTGTTTTTTTTTTTTTGTTTTTTTTTTTTTTTTCCCTTTGTCCTGCTACCTGATAGCAGAAGAAAAACAGTGCAATTTCGATATTTTACTTTTGCTTCCTGTTTTTAACAAGGTGGAAAAGATTATTTATTACGTCTATCACGTTTTGAAACGTAAGCCACACAGGACATCGGTGTGACAAGGAAGCATAGTTCTCACATTTAAGCGATAATTTTTAACAGAGAAATAAATATTCTCCTGGGACCACTCTGTAGGAAACAGATACGCTAGAACCAACTTTGCAGTTGTCCCAGGACCTGTGACAATGGAGATGGAGCTGCATATCCTTCAAAATGCTTGAGATTGTTTGCTTCCTGAAAATGATGTTTGCTTGCATCTGACTGTCACAAGCAAGTATAAAGGTAGAGTAACAGTTTCAAAGGGTTACAAGGGAACAGTGCAACACACCTTAGATACTAAGTGTCTCACCATGGTGCCCACACCCATTGTGTTGCTCCATGGCTATTTAGGGGTTCTAGTTATTTTAATGTAAATGGAATAGTCAGCATAATTTTCTCAACCTTGCCAAAATTGATTGGTTTAAACAACTAATGAAAACGAACTTGTTCAAACACTTTGAGCTGTATTTTTCTTCCAAATCGATTTGCTTTAATATCAATATTAAAAGAAATCCAATCTAAACAGTGCCTATCATCCTTAATGGATTTTATAAGAGATGGTGTGTATTTTTTTTTTTAATTACCTTATCTCGGAGGGAGGGGTAAACCACTCCTGTGCATCCTAAAACCATTTTTATGTTGAAAATGTTTACGTTTCCCAGCTCCATTCCATCCTAATTCGGTAGCACCAGAAGGCCATCTTGCAGATGAAGAACTGAGACAAAGACAAATGATTTGTCCAAAGTGACATCTGTGCAACCGGCTATGTGTAAACCTAAGACCCTAACCTCTGGCCCAGCTTGCTGGTGGATCCCACACTGTTAGAGCAGCCTGAGCGCCTGCCACATGCAAAGACAGTTAAGAGCTCTTATCTCCCTGATGAAATCCCAACAGCTGCTGGTCACTGTGGCTCCAAAATGGCTACCTCAGGGATGCTTAAAAATAGAAACACAGGAAGGAACTGCGAAGAGGCTGTGCTTACTTTCTGGGGAAGGAGTAAATTGAGAGGATTTCTCCTAGGAAGATGCTGAAGTTTTCACTCTTAGACGTCAGACTTTTGCTTCAAAAAAAAAAAAAAAAATGACGATTTTGTTTGGTGAATAAGTCATACTGCCTAGCCTGCATGTTGAGGGAGGCTAAGGAAATACACTGAAGATATCTGGGGAGGAGAAAGGATACAGGACAGACGAGCAAACCAAAAGCACAGGGCACAGGCGATAGGAAATGGAGAAAGTACAATGACTTGCTGCACAGACTTGGAGAAATTACTAGGAAAGAAATTACTAGGGAGTTATTGTAGCGAATGCCTATTAGTCTCGTACTCCAAAAGGGGACCGCCTAGAAGAGCCGTGAAAGGCAAGACCTGTTTATTACTGAAGTCAGAAAGGAGGAAGTCTGTAAGGGAGAATTACAGGGACAAAAAGAAACTACTACCTGCAAACACTCGGACTAACACGTTCAATCAATTCTTTAGCAAACCCCCACTGCACTCAACTGCTCCCTTCTTGCTTCCAATCCCAAAGAAAGAAACCGTCTTCAGTCCTTTGCACAACTGCAGGTTCCAGCTGGCCTGGGAAGCGGCTCCTGCACGGTGCAGGAGGGAGGAGAACATTCAGCCCAGTGTTGGGCAAACTCGACCACTTAGAGAAGTGCAGTTGCAAGCCCCGGGCTTGCCTGTGTCTCCTCAGAACCAAACGAGTAAGAAAAATCTGACCTTGCTGGCCGATGCATTCTCTTTCAAGAGTTCACTAGTCTACCGCAGATGGTGCCCTTTGAACTTAAAAGCTAAAGAAATTTGTTTCCCGCTGTAAATCGCCCTCACAGCCATGTTGGTTTTCCATTTAGGGACCACGCTGGAGAGAATTGTCAGTTATACCGGGCAATTAGCACTTTGAAATATTATACCCCCACATGTGTAACAGGTTAGCCCAGGGCCTGGACACGGAGAGCCTCCCAAATATGAACGTCTTGTTTCCCCAGAGGCACAAATACAGGATGGTTTCCTTCTGCTCCCCTCACTAATGCAGCAGAGGGACGCTGGCGTTTGCGTCCCTGGAAGAAAAGAAGAGGGCAGAATATCGCTAGACAACTATTTTTGGAAAACATGCTTTTCCATGTACATGTCATTAAGCAAAGCCTGAAGTAATCAAAGGGGAGAATTAGCCTCAGGAAATATCAAAGTCAACATCGAACCCCCCTACAAAGCAGTCACCTTTATTTTTACCTGTAAAACAGCCCATTCCCCAAAGACCTACCATCACCAGTCTTGTGAACCCTAGACCTTTCAGTGGGCCGTCGGTATTTGCCACTCCTGCTGCTCTTAAGCTTATCCCTATCACTTTATTTAGTGCGTTCTAAAATATGTCACCTAGAAGAAATAAGTAGTTACAGGGCTGTTATTTATATAATCTGTGAAAACAAGCACTAGCCCACTCCTCTGGTCCCTGAATAAAAGCAGACATATGGCGAGTATTAAAAAGTAAGTGTGGTCTATCACACTTGCTTAAGTTTTTGATTAGTTTTGGACAGAAACTCTCACTTAATGGGCATCTCTCTGTTTAAGTGTTTCTTTAAGTTAGGAATTCTCTAAAATTATACCCATCCCTTAAAAAAAAGAAATCCCTATATTCAGAGAAAGGGGCTCCTGAAGGAATCTTGGAGGAATGTGGCAAATTAGCCTGCCAGGAAGAAAGGGGTTCTTTCTAGCTATTTCCCTAATTACTTCCTGATTGGGGTGGGGGCAGGGAGAACCTTTAGCTCTGCCCTGAGCTAAAAAGTCAAGATAAATTTAGGCCAGTCCTGGAGTAGAGCACATATAAGGCTCAACTTCTGCATGTAGCATGCAGAATTAGGTGACTATAATCAGATATCCAGCATCATTCATTCATATTGCACTCATTTAACAAACACGTTTTAGGATTGAATCAGTCCAACTAACATGCAATGCTTATTACTATTAAGTGTATTTTAAAATGGCTTCGGTGTCAAGGAGGAATCAGAAGGATTAAGGCTCAGATATCACAAAGCTCCCTTTATTTCCCTGACCTTGCAGCCCTGATTGACGGAAGGCCTGCTTTCCCTATCCACAGAGACCACTTGCTCTCACTTCAGGAAAGGAGAAAGAAGCTTCTAAATTCAGTCTCAGTGGGTGTAACATATGGCATCATGTGACCTCTCCAGTCCAGAGGTCCCAGGTTGTCTGGAAACAGGAGTATGGACTTTGTTAGGGGAATAGAAAAGGGACTTGAGGATTTGTTTTAACAAGCTAAATTTCTAAAAGAAAAAAAAAAAAAAAAAAAGAATCTACTTCCTAACACTCAAAGACCTCTTGATTTTAGACTTCTGAGATATTTCCCTGATGGCATTTAAGAGATATTAAATTATTTGGCATCTGGTCCATGTACCAAATGGACTCTTCTCCGAGGAAGTTAAGTCAGCCTTGGACCTGCAAATAACCCTTATTGAATGGGGAGCTAAAAATAAGTAGCAACATAAGGAGGGACAGAGTAAAGGCTTTTCTTTCTCTTTTTAAAGCCAAAGGTCCAAGTCAATTTTGAAAAGGAATTACAGAGACAGGGATAAGAAGCACTAATTAAAGCTAACGAGATGTTTTGATTAGGAATACTTTTAAATAAAGAATATGATTTAAATGTGATGTTTGAAAGAGACATTTTGGGGAGCAAGGGTTGTTTGTATTAGCATATGGGGGCGGGACCCTAATCATCCACCAATGCCTTGAGGTTTCTCATCTCTTAAGTAAAAGGGGTCAGACGGTATGGAGCGCACTCTGTCGTCTATTGTGTAATGGCCTCGACTACACATGTGTGAAGGGCTCACCCCTGTGCCCAGTTACACCCCTGGAGAGGCAGAACTGAAGTGGTTTAAAACCCACAGTGAAAGTGTGCATTGGTTCCTTTCCATGAAAGTGACTGCACAGAGTGCGGCTGTAAACTACGTGAACAGTGCCCCCTAATGCACCGCTTGAAATCAGCAGGTTTGAGGGATGGATGCCAGGAAGCAGGGGGGGGGGCTTTTACCTCACTTTTACCTCCCTCCCTCCCTCCCTCTCTCCCTCCCTCCCCCCTCCCTCCTCCCTCTCGGTTTGTAGCACACCAGCAGGATTTATTTGTCCAATGCCAGCCACTGTGATCGTTTCTCATTTTGCCTAGAGCAATTTAAAAAAAAAAATTATTTCAGTACTGTGTTTGCATTGAAATTCAGAAAATTTCTGTCTAGACAATTCTGAAGCTTGAAGAAATTAGGTAATTGAAATCTTCCATTCAATCCCCCCCCCCCAGACCTGGAAAAGATCCAATAACATGTCCGTGTCCTTACTCAACATGGGATGTGATTAAAAATGTCGGATGTTGTGCTGGAAGCTATCAATCTTGTATTCACCATGGCCATGGTTGATGCTTCTAAAGGGCTTGGAAAAGGATGTTTGGAAAATTGCATTCAATGGAAAAGGTAAAAAGAAAAAAAAAAGCCACACACACACCAGCTCTCACACACAAGATTATTGGGGCTATCTGTGATTTTTGCACAAAAAAAAAAATGACAAAATAATACTTAAGGCTATATGAACCACTACTATTGGCATTTTTAGTAAATGACTTTACTAGAACATCGGATGAGTTTGGCAGAGCCATTTATAAAAATATGCATAAGCAAGTGAGTTGAAGCAGCATTTCATTCTTTGTATTTCACATCCGGGAAAGATGGTTATCCTGCATGTCTCTGCCCAGAAGCAGCTGAAAATCCCACTTACAAACAAAGGATGAGAAGTAGCCACAGGAGAAAGATGCAGTGATGTCGGTGAGTCTGCCAACAGCACACTGATGTAAACTTGCCCATCGAGGCCGTGATTCATGTGAGCAGGACACATGTGAGGGTCAAGGGTTCATCTCTGCTCAGAGCAGTGGCATGCCGAGACAATGTGTGCATTTGTGCATTGCTTAATTTACTCCATTTGCTGAACCGGGATCTGTGAGGGACTAGAGCGCCAATGCCTTGGAGTTCCTGCGCCTCCGGGGACGTATCACAATGTGACAGAGTTTTAAAAGGGTGCTGTAGTACCTAGCTGAAATGCCAAATTATTACTTTTTGAATATTTAAATGTGTGAACAAGTCAGGAAATAGCACATGAATTCTTATTATAAGACAAGTTGTGGAGCTCGGTGAAGCTTTTCTTTTTGTTAACTTTGGTAACCTGAGAAAAGGGATAGAGTGCATGTGAACCTCATGCCTGTGAGATGTCTCAGTGACTAGAAGCACAAGCACAGAAAAGAATGGTGTCACAAAACCTTGCAGACAGATTTCATCTGAAATTTGTTTTCCCAGATGATAGATGACGGAGAGATAAGGAAAGTTTCAACTACATATCATCTACAAAACAATGGATGGCCCAATAGGAAAGCTGGCGATACAAAACAGCTGGGGGAAAAAAAACAAAACATCGCATTAGACTCTGAGTACTGGATGTAGCAATGGCTTCTTTAGCGAAATCAACTTTCAAGCCTGTTAAAAGAAATCCTGCAGAGAGCATGAGATGTCTCAGTGGTGCAGAGGTCCCAAGTTCTATTCCCAAGTCAACAGCTCACCGCCACCAATAGCAGTGAGGTCTGATTTCTTCTTCTGAACGCATGTGGGTGTACCCCACCCACCCACCCCCATCCCCACACACACGTATACATGTAATTAAAAATAAATAACTCTTTTCAAAAAATCCTGCTGAATTGAGGATGGGAAACATATATCCCAAATACCTGGCAGCAGTTTGGTATCTACCATATACAAAGGGCCTTGAAGCCCCAAGATGAGATTAAAAAAAAAAAAATCCAATTGTAAAATAAAGGCAAGCAAAGACCTCAAGTGGCTGTCTCTCTAGGACATATGAAAAGGTGTTCATGACCATTTGCCATCAGAAAAGTGAAAATTGAAACTACAGTGAGGACTGTGGTGATAGCTCGGTCTTGCAAGCATAGCAAGCTGAGTTTGAGTCACAAAACTCACGCGAAAATGCCAGGTGTGGCAGTATGTGTCTGTATTCCATTGCAGGGAGGTGTACACAGGTGGAATCTTGGGGCCGCCCTCCAGATCAACCAGAGAGCCTAGCTCAAAGGAGGTGGATGGCATTCCCGAGGATGACAGCTGAGGTTGTCCTCTAGCCTCCCCATGCGTGATCGGTCACACTTGGTAACATGCGGGACACGTGCACTCATTCACACATATTTAGAGATTTTCTGAGCATGGATAGAGTTACTTCCTCCATAGTTACCTAAATGTACAGGTGTAATAGCACAGGATAGAGTTAGGCCCATCACTCATGTGAATAAGGAGAAGACTGACCACAGTAGTAATATTCAATATATACCTGTAAACACGGTGTAATCCATTACTCTCCTCTCTCACGGTATTCTCAAAGTAAATATTTATTGAGCACATACAGCATCCCAGCACAATGATAGGCCATGAGCTCATTAATTAAGGTGAGAAAACTACACTTACAGTGCGCTGGGAGATAAGGAAACAGGAGTGTACCAGCCAAGGTTAAGTCAACACCAGAAACCCGCAAAGACTTCAGTGTTCAATTCAGGATGATGAGCTGGAGTGGGGTGAAGGGAAAGAATGGATAAATGATTGGGCTGGACCCCGGGATGTGCTCTCTAAAGTCATCGCTGAGCCCCAAACACCTATCAACAGGAGTAGGGTAGATGGGAATAAAGGATGTTTATGTAACAGGGTCCCACCCAGCACCTATAGAGAAGACTCTTGTGGACAGAGGTTTCAGCCTGCAGGTGGCTTACCCTTGAACTCCGAGTAGAGACACTAAATCCTCAGTTGCAGCTCTGCCACAGGTACCCTTCAGTGTGTCCCCTGACTCACACCCACTGTCCACGTTCAATTCTGTGTGATCACACAAGCACTTTTCCCAGGTCTCATTGGGGCTTCTAGCCAGTTGGACACCTAGAGCTCATTATTTGCAACTGGATTTACTGTTATTGAATAATGCTTTTGCCTGTTTATTTTCTTTCTTGTGTTTTCCTTTTGTGAAGAATAGGAGACAAAACATCTTGTAGGATATGATGAAGAGCTCTCGGTTAGTCACTTTAAAAATCAATCCTGTGCCTACAGATTGTCTCTGACTTTCAGCAAGACCTCACTTCACACAACATCTCTACCAGGGAAAGTTATGCTAACTACGTGAGCTTCTAAATGCCTTCTTGTAGAAAGAACAATTCTGAGCACTAAATGCAAGGGATTCCAGAGGCTGTTTGAGGAGAGACTTGACCTATGCCCCAGACATCCGATACTATTTCACTCAACTTCCATCCACAGTGGACTACAGAACTGCCCATGCTACTGCAGGATATGAAATGGGCTATGTATGTATCTGCTTTCTTAAACATAACCTGAAAAGAAAGACATAACAGTATCATAGTTATTTTACAGATACTACATTTGATATTTGTAGTTTTCTGAAAATGCACAGGGATGCTCAGGTCTACATGGCCCAATAGCCTGTAGGAAACTACATATCCTTAACACTGCGATCACATTTGTATTCACATTTTTAACTCTGAGTTGGACGATCATTTGCATTCTTGATTTAAATATTCAGATTCTTTGTAAATATTAAATCCTCAATTTAAATATTCTGATTCTTTGTTAATGTTTAATATTCAACTGTAAGAGCATAGCTGTGCATGGTGGGTGGTTCATTCTTACACTTGCAGCACTCAGGGGTTCTGGTGGAGAACTGAAGGTCAGCCTGAAGTGTAGAATAAAAGCCTTTCTCAAAAACTAAAAATAAAGGGGCTGCAGAGATGGCTCAGTGGTTAACAGCACTGGCTGCTCTTCCAGGGAACCTGAGTATAATTCCCAGCACCCACTTGGTGGTTTATAGCCATCTGTCACTTCAGTTCCAGAGGACCCAATGTCCTCTGTGGGTACCAGGTACACACATGGCACAAAGACTTACATGCAGGCAAAACACTCATACAGATAAAATAAATACTTAATAGAAAATTAAAATTAAATCCCTAAAACTTATAATAAAAACAATAAATATGACAACATTGAATCAAAATATTTAACTTAAAGCTGCTTTAAGTCCGACAGTTTTATTAAAAACATGTGTTACTAATATTAGTACCTTATAACTACAATCATGTTTCATAAGTATGAAGACCGAAGACAAGCAAGTCTGTGAGAAAATCATTTCCAGTGCATACACATTCCCACCAAGAAATTTACGTTCTAAAGAAACTTACATTTCTGTTTTGGAAATTTTCTCTTAAAATTTATTTGATTTATTATATGAATATAACATGATACTTATGTGCATATGTACATGTGACTTCGTGTATGTATGTGCACCACGGCTGTGCAGAAACCGGCAGAGCTCAGAGAGGCACTGATTCTCCTGGAACTGGAGTTACAGACAGTTACACTTGTGAGCTGCCGCGTGGGTGCTAAGAACTGAACCCAGGTCCTCTGCAAGAGCAATCAGTGTTCCTGACCACTGAGCCATCTCTCCGGGCCCGTAAGTTGTCTCACATCTAATAGGAGACATTTAAACAGCCTTTGATGGTTTCTCCTTTGAGTAATAGTTTCCAGAAGCCACCATGGGTCTTCAACAGTGATAGAGAGAGTCGGGGTGCCCTTGGCTGCACACGTAGGGCCTGCACTTACTGAGGCAAGCAGACCTCATCACACTTCAGCATTCTATAGGACAGAAGGAAGAGGCAGGACAGTGTCTCCTCTGCTTTTCCTTGTCAGACTCATCTTTATTTGCTGTAAATGCTCAAGCAGCTCCTTTTATGTTTTCTCCATTGGGAGAAGGAAGGCTGTTTGGGTTCAACCTCACCTGAGACTGCTGCTTCCTCGGCTGGAATCACCCCACCGCTGCCACCCATTCACACTCCCAGAAGCCATGAAATCAAAGGTCCATGTAACATTCTCCACTGACGCATTAGAGCAAACCGCTGAAAATTAAACACTACGCATTCTGTCCTTGAAAATCCCTGACCCATCCCCACGGCTAAAGAAAACTTAGGTGTCGCTTCAACTCTGGCAACCTCCTACCTTATCACAGGGCCTCGCCTGACCCTCTCGCGCATCTTCTGGAACACTCCAATTTATCTTGTTTGATTTGAAGTTAATTTACTATCTGCTTTTGCTGCTTCTTCCAACGCCTATAAACGATACCTCCCAGGGTCAGACCATGTGGGGGTTATTTATTTATTTTTTTCCTTTTGCTTTGTTTTAACAAAAGATTTCATAGAAAAATTATACCACTTCCTTAGGGCCAAAACCAGATGTGTGTTTTGTCCTTTTAACCAGCATGTTTCCCCTTCCCTGTTATTTTACTCACCAACTGGTAATGTAGCCCACAACGTCAGGGTCATAACTACCAAAGCCAGTGCATCCCCTCCAGCTTCAGGAGTGTTTCTGCAAAGGGGAAAAAAAAAATGACTGCAATCTAATTCAAGGTTAGAAGAGACACTGCGATAAAAGAATTAGAATCCTCATTTTCTGTTTCCACACAAACCAGTTTCAAGATGTAAAAATAGTGAGGGGTGGGGGGGGGAGAAAAGGCAGCCCCTTTGCATTTTCTGTTTCCAGGTCACAGAGGTCTGGGGACGTTAAACAGACTGTGACTACGTCATTAATTGAACAGTATGCTAACCACACTAAATAAGCAAACATCTTGTGAAAGTGGAAGGCAATCACCGTATGATTAGGGAAACCGAGATGCGGAACACCCACAGAGAGCAGGGCAGTACCAAAGATTCTCTGTGTCATCTACTTAGCTAGGAAAGAAATCTGCAGAAGGAGGCAGAAGGACAGATGGAAGAGGACGTTTGAGAGCAACACGATCGCAAGCGGATAAAAACGATTCTACAAAGTAAACATAATTGCAAAGTAGTGAAACTTTAAATATGACAGCACTTAAAGAAACCCAGCCACATACATCAAAATAGTTTGTGCCCAACCACGCCCCGCCCCGCCCTGTCCCGTGTGTGTGTGTGTGTGTGTGTGTGTGTGTGTGTGTGTGTGTGTGTGTGCCTCTCTGTCTGTGTGGGTTGCTTTGATTTGATTTTTGCCCGTATTCTTGAGACAGGTTCCCACTCTGTATGTATCCCAGGCTAGCTTCTGAGATGCTGGGATTGTAGGCGAGTTACGCCACATCTGACTACTCTGTGAAGCTCCTATCCATAATTTTTCCATTTATAATATGCTAATCAGTATAAACATTTCTTTTGTTGTTGTTGACAAATCTCTAAAATTTAAGCAAACAAGTGAAATTATTAAAGAATATCTAACATTCCCAAGACACAATCGGGGGGAGGATGAGGCGGAGAAGCAGCTTCAGAAACAAGTGACACCCGATGGAATAGAAAATGGATGGGCTCCCGGCAAAAGCAGCCAGCCCAGGACTTGCAAGCCATCAGCACTCCTGAGAGCAATGGAGTCTCCTCTCCTTGACTGTCCGGGGACTCTCCATCACCAGGGTAGAAACCCAGTCACTCTCCCTTCAACATCCAAAGGATCAAGGTAGCAAGCTGCCGTGTGCCACGTAAAATATCTTTGCTGAATGAGCCTGAGATGCCCCAGCAGAGAGAGTGAGAGAAGCTGAAGAGAAAGGGCAAAAGGTAGGGAAATTACCACATCTTCCCACCACTCATGAGCTTAGAGGATATGGGGATCTTTAAAAGCAGACCTCCTCCTCACCAAGTCGGCCACATTGAATGGCTTCTACAAATACTAAATGTTTGCAGCGACTATATCCATTTAACTTAGACCAATAAATGGAAATAGCTGGAACTTGGCTTCCCTGTTTATTATTTTTTTTTTCCTAATAAAATAGTGGTATGCGACCTTTGGGACTATGGGGTATAGGATATCATGGGTGAGGGCTAAGGGTGCAGGTGCTAAAATGCAGTGTTTCAATTTGTGTTGCAATGTTACTGGACTCGAATTGATCTGGACACAGTTTAATATTGCAAACAGTATGCATGGAAGTAAAAATGCTGTCTCCCTCACAATGATATTCTAGGGCTAAAGTGAGAAATACCTGTGATTGCTGTGTTGTCGGGAACATGGACAATCCTTTCCCTTCCTAATGTGATGCCGGCATATCCATGATGCAGAAAGCTGCCCTGGGTGGGTCCCTAGCCTGCCATTCCTCCTCCTCCTCCCTAAGCTGAGGAGAGCGCCAATGTAAGGACTCCTATATCCTGGGATCCTGACTGCTTTTCTGAGCTTGTCCAGCCAAAACCTTTATTTATTTTGAGCCTCGGTCTCTTCAGGCTGTTTTCCTGTAAATACAAAAAGAAAAAAAATAGGGGGACTCTATTTCTAAGATTTACTTTTTAATTGTTTATATATGAAGGATACATGTAAATACAAGTGCAGTTCCCCTTGGAGTCCAGACAAAGGTACTGGGTCCCCTTGGTGTTGGTGTTACAGACGGTTTTTGTGAGACGGTTATGGGTGCTGGGAGCAAAATTCAAATCCTTCGCAAGAATGCAAAATTCAAACCCTTCGCAAGAATGCAAAATTCAAATCCTTCGCAAGAATGCCCATTCCCTGACTTCTGAACCAGCTCTCCGACACCTGTCTGGACCTATGACTTCTGTGTAGCAGTGAAAGGGAGTATTTTAACAGTGTTTCTGTGACTAGAGCCCTGGTTTTCTCTTTCCAGCTGCTATATATACATCCTGTCTCTAGCTGCTGTCTAGCGGTGGGATCCTACTCCAGTGACCTCAGCTTGGATGCCAGATGGACTCGGCTTCACGGGTTTTCAATCAAATTCTCCCACCCACAAGTTGTATGGCCTTAGACAAGTTACGTGACACCAACCCCCTGGGCCTCACTGGCATCATCTGTATAATGAGGATGTTAATGAATTTGGCACTTAAAATGTCTTTAATTATCGCAGGTCGTGTGTGTAGGCAGTAGCTTCTGGTGGAATAGTGTAACAGAAAAGGCTCTGTGATTGTCCCTGATGAGAGAGATAACTGTCAAGGACTCTGTAAGAAGAGAATTAGTGAGTTTATAAAGTAATTATAAACCAGTAGACAGAGGTTTCCTCCATCTTGGCCAGGATTCTGTGGATCGAATTGGAAGAAAGGAGAGACACTATGACAGTCGACCTCACCTTTTAGCCACCTACCTCCTGTGGTGTCTGAGACACACTCTACCCAAGGAGACTCTCTCAAGCTAAACTGCCCAGTGAAAACTTTAAAAAATGATTCCCCACAAAGCAAAGATCTTCAAAGATCCAGTAGGAGAAACACACAATTTAAAATATACCTTTCTTTTATAGAGAAGTTGCTTTTCAGATACCTTCTGTCACATTACTCCTTTACAGACATACCTTGAGATTTGAAGAGGAAAGTCACAAACAGAACCCTATGTGAATTCTCTGCATTAATGGCTCCAAACTTCTACAGTCCAGGAACTCTTATAGAATCCAATCTAATTCCCTTCTGCTCTTCCAGCTCAGGCCTAGATTAGTTCAGTGAAAATAAGACCCAGTCAGAACACCCTGAATTTGCACCATACTTGCAGTCACCCACGTTTAAAAAGGGTGGCTTGCTTTTGTGCTTTCTGAGACTCAGTCTACATTTGTACAAGGCTGGACCATAAGTTGACCCAGAGCCACTCATGGCAGCATCCTCCTTGGCTCCAAAGTCAAGCTATCTTGTGAGAGCAACTTCCTCCTGTCTAAGGTCCAGTGTACTGTGGGATCATAGGACCTAGCATTCTAGCCTCTTCTCTGAATAACTGCCATGATGACTTTTGGCCACAAGCTCTTAGTGATGGGTTGACTTTGTTAATCCTTCTGCTAGTATTGAGGAAGGAAAAGGAAATTTTTGGCAATCTGCAGTCTGACTCAGTATGTGTATAGACCAACGTATGAAAACAGACTATTCACTGTTACTAACCTAGTGACACTTTGACAAAACTGTAATAATTAAAAGACGTTTCCCTGAACAGCATTAACTACCAGACAAGCAAATGGCAGCCTCGGTACGTGATTACTGCTCCCGGCTTTAACACTAAGTCCCCAAACTGGCCTTGAAAGGGCATTATAAACATTTCCATTTTAAAAGGAGGAAACAACTCAGAGGTTCCATGATTTCCCCCCAAGGTCACACAGTTTCAAAATGACAAGGAAGTCATTAAGCAGAGGGCAACTTGGAGGAACACAGCCTTATTTGGGGGCAAGGAAACAATCTTAGCTTCAACCATTTATGCTGTGTCCCTCTGAAGTCAGAAGAGGGTGAAGTGAGATTTCAATGAGTTACTTAACAATGGCCTTTTTGTATGGGATTCCAAACAACCTAAAATAAATTAACCCTGTAGTTGACTACTACCATATGGTAAGTATGTATGCATGAGTGAATATATAAAATGTGACACTCTGCTTTACTCAGAACAGAACAGAGAGGTAGGAGGCAAACCGAACCAACACCATAGAACACACTGCTGGCATTTAAATATATTAACCAATATCATCACCCCAGCTCTCCAAGTATGTGCTTTAAGTGTTTATTAAATACTAAGTTCTTTAAAGTACATACAAGAAAATACAGTATAATATTACAGCTTTTAGAAATCTTTGTGTAGCCAGGCATAGTGACAGATGTCATCCCAGGACATGGTGGGCCAAGGCAGGAAGATGAACACGAACATAAGATCAGCCTGGGTTACAGAAGGAGATTTTTGCTATAAAACCAGCAACAACAAAGATATCTCGGTGTGACTGACACTCAGTTTGAAAAAAGAAAACTAAAGGCAACAAGAAACTGCAATGAAGAGTTAAGATAGGCAACAACTTAAATATACAAATATATTTTTAAAATCCCGCAAGGATAAAAGGCCCTCAGGCATAGGAACAAGTTGGACAGTTGTCAAGGAACTCTTCCTGAGAAAAGGCAACTGTAGATGGGCATTGTAATGATCGGTGTGTACAATGACCATGGGCTCATGTGCAAACAGTTTTTCTCTAGACGGTGGCTGTTTTGGGAGGTTGTGAAGTTTTGGGGTCATGGATGCTACTTATCATCTATAAAGTCAGGGTTTAAGGACTACATTTCAGCCAGGTTCCCATCCAGTGCTCCCTGGATACCAAGGATGTAATCGGCCATGCTTTCTCAGCCACGCCCACCTCTATGCTAACCCCACCCTGGGTGTACCTACAACTGTACTCCCCAAAGCACACACGGGAATAAATCCTTCCTCCCTCAAGTCATTCCTCCCAGTATTCTGTCGCAGCTATTGACCAGCACCCTTTGCAAAACCAGAGCTGGGCAGAGGAAAGGGTGCGAATGTGTTTCCTTTATCTGAGAACTCTGGGAAGCTATCAGAGGAAAGCCTGTGTATCTAGGATACGTTTATTTTTAATTAGACTAACTACTAAACCTGGAGAGGAATAAGCGTGTTGAGTGTAGCAATGATGAGGAAACTCATTTACTAGACTCTGAAAGGCAGGTTCTAGGGGAGGGTACAGATACAAGACTGGGTTTGAAATTGCTTTAAATTATAAAGCGATCGAAGGGACCAGCCCCCTGCTTTAGCAACCATGACAGGCTACAGAATATATAAGACATATAAGCCTCTAACTCTGCACATGTCTGACTTTGCCTCTTCTGTCCTAGTCACTAGAAGGTCAGATACCCACCTCATGGCAAGGAACCAATCAGAAGTTAGCTGACAAGGCTATGCATTATGGTTCTGCGTGTGCTTTACGGTACAAATGCAAAACAGTGATGTGCAGAGCATAGCAACTGCCCTGGGAGGGCCTATAGGCCAGAGCGACCAGTTAACCAATCAAAACAACACAAGTCGTCCAAGCCCAAAAGCTCACCAATCCCAAGGCTGTTGCATGACCCTAGACACTCCCCTTGCTCTACCCAATATATTTCCAGCAATCCACTGTGGTGAATGGATGAAGGGCCCGAGTTAATGAGGTTAGCTTGTTAAACAATAAAAGACTCTTTGCTTTTGCATCGGAATGGGTCTCCTGGTGATTTTGGGGTTCAGAATTTAGGCACAAAAGTAGTGTTAAGAAAAATTAGGCTAGAATCAGGATATGGGATCTTAGTGACAGACCATTATATGTACACATATGTAACTTGCTTACCGGAAATGATAACTTGACCAAACTAAATCTTCAATGAAAATGGTATTTGAGCATAGCAACAAATGCTCTCAAATGTAAAGACTGAGCTAATAATCTTAACCCTGACACCCCCAGTCTAATCCTTCAGGGAAATATTCTCTAATCCCATCACCAAACTCAACACAGGTTAAGTTTTATAGCACCAGAAAACAGCAACTATCAGGAAGTTTTCAACTGTATCGAAAATCCATATGGCTCCAGGGAGGAGTCATGGGTTTTTTATTCTGCTTTGTTTAGCTCTGTTATATTTGTTTTATTTTGTTTTTCATCTTCAACCCAAGGCAATGGGAAAAAAAGAAGAAGAAAAATCTTTTCAACAAAGAAAATTCAAACAGCTTGTTGCACTTCATTGCTGGGGGAAAAATAGAAAGAAGTCAAACCTTACTTTTCTCCTGTCAAACTAAAGGTATCACTCTTTACGGAATCTGTGCCACCTAAGTTAATTAGAATAAATCTGCCCTAACTTGCAATTGGCTTCATTAAATGACAGCAAAACATAATCACTGTCTTTCAGGGTGAAATGTGAAAACTGCCACAAAATGGCTTTAATTTTAGAATATTGGGAAGGGTTTCACACAGCAGCACACATAGGCTCACCAAAGATTCATCCAAGTATTATGGACCTAAGCTATGCATCTTCCTTGTAAAAGTAACAGCAAAAGAACCCTTTTGATGAATAAAAGCGAAGCTACAGCCTATATTCAGCGCTGTCTTGGCTACTAACAGAACCTGCCTAGGGTCTTCCTTTATGACCGTCATGCTTAGCTCTACAACACATAGCTTATTGTTCGCATGTTGAGTATAGCAAATATAAACACTGCTGTGGCAGCCTGGGGTGAGAGCTCTGTCAGTAAAGGGCTTGATGTGAAAGCTCAAGGACCTGTGTTCCAGCACCAACACTAATATAAAAACAGCTGGTCATGGTGGCATGTCCTTGTATCTCAGTACTGGGGAATGAAAAACAGGTAGATCCCTGGGTCTCTGTGCTAACTAAATATATGATTATTTGATATCTGTAGTACATAAATGAATTTGTGATCAATAGCAGAGACCTTTCCTCAGAAACACCAAATGGACATATTGTAAGGAACAAAGCTAAAGACCAACTCATGTTCCAATATGTGCATATGTAACACCAAGTACACACAGACACACACATACCACAGATACACACACACACACACACACACACACACACACACACAGAGAGAGAGAGAGATTAAAGCAGCCACTCCTCCAAACGTTTCAAAGGTGGGGGAGGGTTATTGGTACTAAGTGCGTGCACACACACACACACACACACACACAGATTAAAGCAGCCACTCCTCCAAACGTTTCAAAGGTGGGGGAGGGTTATTGGTACTAAGTGCGCACACACACACACACACACACACACACACAGATTAAAGCAGCCACTCCTCCAAACGTTTCAAAGGTGGGGGAGGGTTATTGGTCCTAACCAAAGTATTGCCTTTTAGCATAGTCGGTGTCCCAGCAGCCTAGATAGACATCAGAACGCAGCTGATGCACCTGAGTGGAGCTTGTCCTTTCCTGAGGTGCACAGTTATCAGAAGCGGCAGCAAAAGAGTTCAGAAGTGCTAGACACAAGAATCTGTCACAGCCAATCCAACAACCCCAGTGGGCATGCTTACTTGGTCTTTCAGACCCTTGAGAAATAGAAGTCATCACTCCAATGACTCCTGGCTGAGATTCTGTGGTCATTGCAAACTTGTTACACTGTTATCCTTTCCATGGCTTCTCTAAGAAAACAGTATCAGAGTCAGCTATGGAGTGACAAAGTGACAAATCACTTTTACACATTGCAGCACTTATAGAAAGCATGGGAGCTAGGAATTTAGACAACCAGACTACACTGTGCTCACAGGCCTCCCTTGTAGTGACACACTGACATGTCACCCGGGAACTGTGACTACAAGCTGAACTCTGTCTGTGGTCTAAGCAACTGCACTCTGCATGCCCACTTCAGGTCAGAGCCTGCGTTTTCTGGCTTTGCTTACAGTTAAGTGTAATCACACCATGATCACGAGGCCTTAAAAGCATGTCTTTCCAGTTCAGTCCCTCTCTCCTTATTGCTGCAGCCATGACAGCAATTTGTCTTCCTGCTTTCCCAGGAGGATGCAAAACCATGAAATTAGCAGACTCCCGGGAGGGGGAGGCCACCAGTCCTTAAGGAATAGAACTGTATCGCCCATGTCTATGTCCTCTAAGTCTCTGTCTCCTACTAGCTTTATCCCAAATCATATGCCTTATATAAGTTTACATGGCCAAACTCATCAGCTAATTGTTTTTGAAATAACTTACTAATCAAAAGGCAGCTGCGAATATTCAATGTCTTAACATCTTAGAGTAACCCAAAGCAAACTCTATTTGCTATGCCTCCCCCCACTGATCTGGTTTTGTTATGGTTGTTCCTTTGCTGTAATGATATCCTTGTCCATCAGTAGTTATTGTGAACTGCCACAATTATAATTTTTGAGAGGATAGACATATGCCAAAACAATTTTAGAAGAATAAGTGAGTTTTAATAGCCAGGTGGTAATGGTGCATTCCTTTAATTCCTGCACTTGGGAGGCAGAGGTAGGTGGATGTCTGTGAGTTCCAAGCCAGCCTGGTCCACAGAATAAGTTCCAGAACAAGCTCCAAAGCTACTCAGAGAAACACTGTCTCAAAAAAAACAAACAAACAAAAAATGAGTTTTAATAGATACAAATTTTAAAGCTAAAAGTAATGAAGTCCACCCTGCTTAAATAGAAAATGTTGTCTTAAAATGCTTCAGTGATTATTAAAAGGAAATACTGGCCAGGGCATCCGTGGATGGATGGATGCCGGAGGCAGATGCACATACACTTACTGGTGGCTAAGTATGGATGTGAACTGTTTGTTTGTCTTTGTCTTAGCTTCATGTGCTTGATGCTTGTCTTAGTTAGGATTTCTGTTGCTGCAACAAAACACCATGACAAGTTGGGCAGGAGTGTGTTTATTTGGCTTACACTTCCGTGCTGGTGTTTAACACTGAAGGAAGTCGGGACAGAAACACAAACAGGGCAGGATCCCGGAGGCAGGAGCTGATGCAGAGGCCATGGAGGGGAGCTGCCCACTGGCTTGCTTCTTTTCATTATAAATCTTCATTAGAGTTACCACTAATAACCACATGACAGAGTATGTACTATGCTGTTTTGAGATTTCCTCTGCCAATGGAATTAATCCAAAACTCTTCACTTTAGCCTCCGACCCTTTGGACAAGGGCAGAAAAGCAGCCACATTCTTCACCAAAATATCACAATAACTATCTCTAGGCCACACATTAATAACTTCTTCTTGGAAACACCTTGACCCAGCCCCCCGCACAGTTCAAATCACCCTCAGCACTGTCTTCGTCGTTAAACATTGCTTAAAATCATTCCACCGCTTTTCTAACCCAGGGTACCAGAGTCCATGTTTACCCAAACAATATCATAGTCAGGGTCAGGCCTATCACAGCAACACCCCAGTCTCCGGTTCCAACCTCTAACTTAGTTAGGTTTTTATTTCTGTGAAGAGACACTATGACCGCAGCAACTCTTATATAGGAGAACATTTAATTGGGTGGCTTGTATTTATTTTCAGAGGGTTAGACCATTATTATTATGGTGGGACATGGATGGCAGCATGCAGTCAGACATGGTGCTGGAGCAGTTGCTGAGCGTCCTTACATCTTGGACTCGAAGGCAACAGGAAGTGGTCTGTCCCACTGAGTGTGGCTTGAGACCTCAGAGCCCACATCCACAGTGACACACTTCCCCTAAAAGATCACACGTACTCCAATGAGGCCACACCTTCGATACTTCCACTCTCCTGAGGGGGGTTATTTTCTTAAAACACTCACTATGTGATGATGGGGGGTGTGGCTCATGAGAGAAGAATTAGGGCCATTGGGAGTGCTATGCTCAAAAGGCACTGGTATTCTAATTTGTTTCTCACCAGAGCAAATTGCCATAAAAAGGCAAGATTGCCCTGGCTACAGTCTCAGGCATCTTCATTACTAGGTGTCTTAGTTAGGGTTTCTACTGCTGTGAAGGGACACCATGCCCACAGCAACTCATACAAAGGAAAACACTAAATCGGGGTGGCTTACAGTTTCACAGGTTTAGTGCATTATAACCCTGGTGGCCTGCATGCAGACATGGCGCTGGAGGGTAGCCGAGTGTTCCACACCTTGACTTGCAGGGAACAGGAAGTGGATGGAGAACACTGAGTGGTACGTTGAGCATATAGGAGACCTCAAAGCTTGTCTCCACAGTGACACACTTCCTCCAACAAGACCAGACCTACTCTAACAAGGCCACACTTCCTAATAGTGTCACTCCCTTTAGGGCCATTTTCTCTCTAATCACATCACTGTGTGACCCTCCTCACTCAAGCATGCTTCTGCCCTGACATCATTTAATGTGGTATTTCACAATCATAGGCCCTGCCTGGAGGCAACGTCACTTTTATATTACAAGAGAGAGAGAGAGAGAGAGAGAGAGAGAGAGAGAGAGAGAGAGAGAGAGAGAGCTAAATAGCCCCTGCTGCTCCTTGAAACTCCCAGATCTGGTGTTTAAAAAGCTGGGGGAAGGAAACTGAGTCTGTGGCCAGCCAGGGTCACATAGTAAGACCCGGGTCTAAGGATCTAATTTAGGCGATAACTTGGAGCTACAATGCATGCATAGATGTACAAGGCTCTGGATTCAATCACTCGATCAATTGATCAGAATAAGGTATCAAGTATTTTGTTATAGCAATGGAAAACTGGTTACTATAGACATGTTTATAAGTTAAAGTAGCGACTACAAAAATGATGCTCAGACAGGAAGTACTCCTGACAGCAGGAGGAAAACATTACACCCTCTCTGCAACACACAATGAGAATCGGTTACTAGATATCGCTTCTCAAGAGAAGGGTCCCCAAATGGGAAAGAGCAGTAATAACACCCGGGAACTTGTTAGAATGACGATTCTGGACTTCCCTTCACAGCTATTGAGATTAAAAAGCCAACATTCCCCACGGGAAGAAATTTCTGGGGAAGAATGGCGCCACTTCTGAGGGTCTTTCCTGGGGTGTCCCTGTACCATCTCCCCATATATGCAGAGCCCAGCTCAAAGCTGGGAGTCCGGGCACAGGAAATGGCCCTTTGTTCCAGAAACGGGTTATCAGTCAGCTTTCAGAACGTAGCCTAGGGATTGAAATACCTGTAGCCAATGACGTGTAGACACACAGCCAGTCCCAGGCTCTGCCCTGGCTCTTTTCCATAGCCAGATCCCGCCCCGTTCATCTCAGGTCTGTAGCCTGGGTGGCAACACGTCGAAGAAAGCCACATGCCAGCTTCATGCTTGGCATAAAGTAGCAAGAAGAAAGTCTCCTTTCACGTGGGAGTCCTCCTGCCTCCCTTTTCTCCTCTGACCTCCGTCCTCCGTGTAGCCTGTGTTTCTTGTCCCTCCTGGAAGACTTTCTGCAGCACAGGCTGGTTAAGCAGTGGAAGACAGCTGCTTCCCTTCTGCACTCTTGACCCTGAACATTACAGACTGCACCTCCCAGGCTTGTTTAGAGAAGAAACATCACACGCTGCTGAAAAAGAACCTTTTCAGTTTTCCTCCAGTCACTGCACATTTGTACACCTAAAAACAGGTCCACGGGAGCCACCACTACTGGACAAAATCATGGAGTACCCACAAACCACTTCCTGTTTGCAGCCATGCACACATCACCGGCGCAGGCTACTGTGGGTCAGTGGCTCCCTGTGAAAGGCATTTTGCATGCTGTGGTCTTCCTCCATCCACGTGACCACCCTGTCTCATTTTGCCCAGGTGACTTGGATATAACTGCTTCATCTGGGCCTTGCCTGTACACCTTTCTGCTCTTGGCCCCAAGCCTGTGTCTTCCTTGCCTCTCTTGTCCTCCTTAGTGGATAAGTCTACCTCAAACACTATATAGTAGTAGTCACACTGATGTCGTTGGGATTGTGTGTGGCACTGGGGTCTAGCTAGTTGTGGGACTTTATGGTCTCAAGATGAAGATGCTCTGGAGTAATGTGAGTTAAAATCCATTCACACAGCTTAAAAGCAGTTTTCAATTATCAAGCAAGGTTAGGTCCTGAGAAAAAGACACTAGGGACTTATCTTTTGAGGGGACCAATGAGTATGAAATAGGGTCTAGTTCTGCAAGTATTTCTCAGTAAGTGTGTGTGTGTGTGTGTGTGTGAGAGAGAGAGAGAGAGAGAGAGAGAGAGAGAGAGAGAGAGAGACTTAGAGCATCTTTTATAAAAAGATTTATTTTATTTACTGATGTGTGAGCATGTGTCTGGGTGGATTATGTGAACATGTGTCCATGGAAGCCAGAAACATCTGGTCCCAGTAAAGTTTAAGTTATGGGCACTTTTGAACTACTAGACACAGGCCATCTTGAGCTACATAAAATGTTCCTGGCTAGCCTGAACCACAGTATAAGAAGCAATCTCAAGAAGGAAAAATGTGTGTGTGTGTGTGTGTGTGTGTGTGTGTGTGTGTGTGAGAGAGAGAGAGAGAGAGAGAGAGAGAGAGAGAGAACACAATGAAACAGCAAGAAATACTAAGAAGGTGATGGTATTTGTGTTATATTGAAGCAGCAGGGAGAACTTTTTCAGGGAGGATGTGATGGAGTAAATGAGAATTGCCCCCAAACATTAACGTATTTGAATATTTGTTTCCTATTTGGTGGAACTGTTTGAGGAGGATCAGGAGGTACAGCCTTGTTGGAGGAGGTGTGTCACTGAGGATGGGCTTAAGGCTTCAAAATCTCACACCATCCCCCCCTCTCCCTCCCCCACACTTCATTCCCCCTCCCCCTCCCCCTCCCCCTCCCTGAACTTGCAATAGATCCTATTTAAGTTCCCATCTGCTGGCTGTTGTCATACTCCCCTCTGGGATGGATTCTAAGCCCCTTGAGTCATGAGCCTCAATAAATGCTTTGTAAGTTGTCCTCGTCATGGAGCCTCTTCACAGCAATGAAAAGTGACTAAGACAGAGGAAGATGACTAAACAGGAAATCAGAAGGGATATAGGAGAGCAGTGTGTAAGGGAACAATACAAACAAAGCAGATGACCTACATGTGGGAAAATTCCATAATAAACCTTATCACTTTGTATATACTAACTGAAAGATTAATAAATATAAATAAATGAAGTGTTTTTAATAAACACAAAATAAACAAATGAACCCTTAGGTTTTCCTGAGATGCTGTTGATCAGTTCTCACAACACTGGCTCAGGACCAGGGACACTTCTCTAAGCCACAAGCATGCTAAAAATACCTGAGTTCACATCTCACCCCTGAGGGACAGCATTAGATGTCGGAGGGTAAGGACTGAATCTGTTTTCACTAAAGCCTTCCAGACAATTCAGAGGCTTGCTACTCAGTAAGAACCCCTGGGGTTTGGCAGGTCTATAACACTCACAGAACTAAAACTAGTTGCTATATTTTTCAAATACTCTAAATAAAACACAACAAAGGCTGTCGACAGCTCTACAGGGAGAAAAATGTTTACTATGTAGTCCCCATCATTGTTAACAATTAGAGTCCTATATGAGCAATCTGTTGTCTCACTGGTAGCTGAGTACCTTGAAAGTTTTTTTTGTGTGTGTGAAATACGGGCTGGGAGATGCAAGAAAAGAGAGGATAGAGAAAGATCAAGAGCGGAGATGGAAACATCCTTATTCTCAATTATGTAAGACCAGGTTTCCTGAAGGGATGTACTAAGATAACTGGAGGTCAAAGTATGATTGGTTGTTTGGTTGTTTTAATAGATGTCCATTACTGTTAGCACTAGGCAAACAAATATAGATGACAGTTTTTGAATATAACACTTTTAAATATGTTTTGAGACACAGTGGTATTCTGAGTAGAATCCAAAAAAAAGCAGTTCCATGTTTGGCCCACATATAGGGAGTACCAGAGTCCTTAGTGTATACCCTTAACTTTCTTTAGAAACTCTTCAGCACCTTGGGGACAGAAAATAGAGACGTTAGTTACCATTCTAGTAGGTTCAGCCTGAAAATGAATGATAGGCTCCTAGTAAGGACTTAAAATGTATGCATATACAATAAAAGTTTACAAAATGGCTGTGCATGGAGTCACTATAAGATATTGTGCTCAATCTCTGTAAATATATAACCCGAGGTGTTTAGGGAAACTCTGTCTAATAAAGTTAGTATAGGCTCTGTTTATCTAAAGATTTGAACATTATTATTTATTCTTTTAAAAAATGTTCTGAGGAAGACAATGACATCTGGTTATTCAATGACAAATATATGCAAGTAATATTATAAGACTATTTAAGAACATATTTAAGGTTATATTTAAGAATATATTCATATGTGTCCATGTTTTGTGGGGGTTTTTTGGTGTGTGTGTGCATGTATCTTAGGTCTTAGTTACTAGTCTATTGCTGTGAAGAGACACCATGACCAAGGCCATGACCAAGAAGAAAACATTTAATTTGGGACTTACAGTTTCAAAGGACTGGTTGACCATCATGGTAGGGAATGTGGTGGCAGGCAGATAGGCCTGACACTTGAGCAATAGCTATAAGCTTTATATCCTGATCTGCAGACTAGGTACAAAGCATTGGCTTTTCAAACCTCAAAGCCCCAGTGTCAATCTTCCTCCAACAGGCCAGATCTACTCCAACAAGGCCATGGCTTCTAATTCTTCTAATCCTTCTCAAACAGTTCCATTCCCTCAAATATATAAGTCTATGATGGTCATTCTCATTCAAACCACAACACTCTACTCCCTGGATCCCCAGAGGCTTGCAGCCATACCATAATTCAAAATGCATCCAGTCTAATTTCAAGAGTACCCATAGTATTTCAGTTTCAACACTGTTTAAAAGTCAATGGTCTCTTCTGAGATTCAATGTCTTAGCTGTAACTTCTTGTAAAATTAAAACTGCAAAGCAGACCACATACTTCCAACCTATGATGGCGCAGAATATATGTTACCGTTCTAAAGGGCAGAAATGGGAACACAGAGAGGAAATACTGGACCACGGCAAGACTGAAATCCAGCAGCGCAAACTCCATATCTTGTGTCTCTGTGTCCAATGAGAGAGGTTTAGATGAATCTCCCCTTACAGATTTACTGACTGCAGTCCCTTCTCTCTCAGGCTAGTTCCACACTCTGTCTGTCGCTTTCCTTGGCAGGTTTTCCATGGCTCTGGCTTCTCCAACACTGTGCGGTCTCCAACATAACCCAGGCTTCATTTTCATAGCTTCATACAATGGCCTCTTTAGGCCTCCATGTAAGGAACCCATGCCACATGCCTGACCTCAGCATCGTTCATACCTTAATCATGGAAGAAGGTTCCATAACCCCTTTCCTGTACATTCCTTGACACATCTAGAACCAAAGCTGCCAAATTCTGCTGGCTGAGCCTGGGACATTTCCCACCCCCTTAATTACATTTGCATAAGCTTCCCATTGTTGTTTATACCCAGGGAACCCCTCAGAACTTAGGTGGATGAGGTTTAGCCCTGAGATTACCTCTCCCTTTATTTCATTAAAACCCTGCTTTTCTTTAAACTTGTCACCCCCCCCCCCTCGAGCCGAGGACTTGGCTCCCAGTACCTTCCAGGTGCTTCTTTCATCTTCAGATTTTGCATTTTGTGTTTTTCTTGTAATACTTGCTCCTTTTCATTGTAGCTCATCATAAGAGTGGCTGGCCACACATTACCATGCAATACAGTCAATATGAAATAGTCTTGAAATTTCTTCTGCTGATGATATTACTCTAAAACTCTTCAATTTAACGTTGAGAAGATTCTTGAAGATTCTTAGACAAGGGCAAAAAACAACCCCCCCCCAAAAAAAAACAGCCACAGCCACATTCTCTGCCAAGATATTTCAACACCGGTCTCTAGGTCACTAGCTAATATTCTTTCCCTCTGAAACCTCTTGAGCCAGGCCTACACATTGCACCTCAGCGCTGCAGACTTTCCTGATCCTACTAGAATGGTCCATTAAGCCCTACTTAGTGTGTTCAACAGCTTTTCTAGCTCCAAGTCCCAAAGTCTTCCATAGTACTCCATAGTCCTCAAAACGGAACATTCAGGTTAATCATAGCAACACACCACTCCTCGGCATCAACCTCTGTCTTAGTTACCATTCCATCGCTGTGAAGAGACACCATGACCAAGGCAACCTATAGAAGAAAACAATTAACTGGGGGCTTGCTTACAGTTTCAGAGGACTGGTCCATGACCATCATGGTAGGGAGTGTGGTGACAGGCAGACAGGCACCCTGCTTGAGCAAGAGCTGAGAGCTTTACAACCCAATCCACAAGTCAGGTGCGGAGTAAGAGGCCCTGGGCCTGCAAGGGACTTTTGAAACCTAGAGGGTCACCCCCAGTGACACACATACTACAACAGACCATACTTATTCCAATAAGACCACGCCTCCTAACCCTTCTAATTCTTCTCAGTTTTACTCCCCCAGTAGATTAGTCTATGGGAGACATTAGCATTCCAACCACCATATCAGGCAACAGCAATTAGTAGAAAAGGGCTATAAATATGAAATATAGCCAGAAGGGCTATGGGGGAAGGCCTGGGGGAAGGAAAGGGAAGAGGAGAAGAGATGTAATTATATTATAATCACAAGAGTAAAAGAAAAGCAAAAGGAAATACCCAACATGGATGCAGCAGGTTGCTCTATCCTAATGGGAATTAAATACCTGCTCAGGACAAAGACTGAAAATTGTTGTTCAAGTTGTAGTATTAATTCGCCCAGTATGGGACACCTCTCTGCTCAACATTCTTCTGAAGTTAAGCAAACTAAAGAGGAGTGCATGGGTTTGTCTTTCAAGAGCAGAGATTCAGCCTTCACTTCAACTGAATGATAGTGTGTCTGGGCTCTGGCTGCCAGCCATTACTAATACTACTTGGCTCTGTGAGGTTAAAATGAATTCTAATAAGAGAAAAAAAATCTTAGGTAACAGATTTGTTCACAAGTTGTTCTCCATTTAGCATTCAATCTGCTTAAAAATATGTGATTCTTTCAATCCGGAATTAATGCAAAATCATTGCATTTCAGCATGGTACTTTGAGTTTTAATAACTAAATTATTTTGCCAAAAAATGTCATATTGTAACTGGCAAGATAGAAAATCACTTGGAGCTCAAACAGTCTTTTTCTGAAACGAAAACAAATGTCATTGATATGCAAACAAATGTTTGTTTCCTCAAAGTTCTGCCCTGTGCAGTATCCTCACGTATTAGGGGTAGATGCAGAGTTCTATGGGCATGACTCATTTGACCTCAGCTAGAGTGTCAGTAAGATGAAGCAGGAGCTAAGTGCTTGTCACCAAGTCTGACCATCTGAGTTGGATCCCTGGGGCCCACGTGGTGGAGGGAAAGTACTTATTCCCACAAGTCATCCTGTGACTTCCCCATGCAGACCATGGCATATGCACTTGTGTGCACATATGCACTAAACACGTATACTCCAACAAAGTAAATTTAAACAATAGCAAAAACAACAACAAAACTTAGTTGTTTCAGACAGGCATTGGTGGCGCATGCCTTTAATCCCAGCACTTGGGAAGTGGAGGCATGCCGATCTCAGTGAATTAGAAGCCAGTGTGGTCTACAAAGAGGATTCCAGGATAACCAAGACTGTTACACAGAGAACAACACAAACAAACAACCCCCCCCCACGAAAAAAAACAAAAACAAAAAAGGAGACAAAAACCTTAATTATTTCTATGAAGATTCCACTTCTAAGTAGTCACATTGGAGAGTTATAACTTGAGTAGAGGAACAAAGGTTTGTCTGTGACATGTGGGTTTTGAATGAATTGGTCGTGGCCAAGAGTAGTTTACCTTTTGTGACTGTTAATCGGCCTTGTTAACTTGAGTGGATTTGGAATCACCCAGGAGACTGCCACATATGTGTGGCTATGCCTTCAAGGGCGTTTTCAGAGGATGACTGAGGGAGAATGGCTCATTCTGAATGTGGTAGCTCCATACACTGGCTGGGGGCATGGACGGAATGAAAAAGGAATGAAGAAAAGGCCAGAGTCCATCATTATGCCCCCTTCCTGCATCCTAGTCCCCAAAACACAAACTAAAACTCTTTACTGTGCCTTTCCCATCCTCATGATCTGAGACCTGAGGAAACAGCAACAAAAATGGGCCTTGTTTCATCAAAACTAGTCTTGTCAGGTACTGTGTCTCAGATACAAAAGAAACAGATACATGTGTTAAGTCTAGTCTGACCCAAGCTATCATGGCTCACTTGTACATGGAGTTGAAACACTACAGGCTAGACTTAATAACATTCACAAGAAAATTTTTAAAATACACTAAATGATGGTATCCCTTCATAAATAATGAGAGTATAAGAAAGGATAGCTAAATCTCGTGAGGTTGAGGTGTCTACGGATACTGAGGCATACATTTAAAACGCCACCCAATAGTAGATATTGCCAATCTACACAGAATGTATCAGCTAAACAAACACCCTGTAGATATTGCTAGGGTACGTCTGCCCATGGCTTGCATGCTGTTTTGTTGCATATTTCAGACATTTTACCAAGATCAAAGTACAGTGCAACAACAAGAAATCTGCCGGCAGGAAATGCATTTATAAAGAGTAGGTATAGACTATGCTTCCCAGTCAATACACATTTAGGACTTTATCTCAAATTCTATACCAGTATTTCATCTTAGGAACAGGTAGTCTCTAATAACTTGTTAATATTTCCATGGGTGTAGCTGTGGATGTTTCTAAAGGCTTCAAAAGAGATCTAGGGGTATTTATGATTAAGACAAGGCTCTTGAAACCCCAAAAGTGCAGCTAAATACTCTGAAAATCAGATTTTCCCCCAACAGGTAGAGCCTTCTGTGCTATCTCCTGGAGGCCTTGTGAAACCCATCCTGTATTGGATTGGCTTCTTAATTTAGCTTCAGTGGACAGCAACAAAGTCTGAGGTTCGAGGAGGACTTTCTTGTTTTATGCTCCTTCTCAAACTCTCCCCAAGAGAAGGAGATTAAATCCACTCCTTGGAGAAAAATCGGGTATTAGACAAAACAGATCAAGCTGCATTTTCCAACTGATGCCTTGTGATTATCCCCCACCATTTAGATAACATGTTCAGTTGTACTGAATCACTCCCAAAACGGTCAAAATAAGTACATTAGGACGTCTGGCCTAAGGACGTCCTGGTGCCAAGCTTGAGAGTTACTGGTCAAGACACAGAACCCGTGTCACAGTTTCACAGCGTGAGGTGCGAAGCTGAGAGATAACACAGGCCATTGCAGGGAAGGTCCTGCAAAGACAAACAAGTGGCTTAGTGAATCCCAGGTGATAGACATGGGCATTAGAAAGGCGGCCATAGTCACAAGCGCTACCTGGAGCGCCAGGGCTCCTGAAGAGATACAGCTGTGTTCACAGATCCATCCAAAAGGCTTCCTGCCATTTGCTGTCCAGCTTCCCTTTTGTTCCCTGCTCTGTCTGTCATTGACCAAGCATTTGTTGGGCAAAGGAGCTAATGAGGCTTGGGTGACAGGTGTCAGTCCTGTGCTATACAAAGTAGGGTGATAGACAATAAAGGATACAGACAGTGACAAGATTGACTAATATTCTATCAGTCACAAACACTGGTCACTGGAGTGGCCTCTGGAAGAATGAAAGACCTCACTTTGGTAAGGATTAATTCAGGATTTTCCAAGGGCTTGACTTTGGTAGGTATCAGCAGTCCATAAGAACTCCAGCCAGGAGAAGGCACGACTTGACTTGCTTGAATTCACCTATAAAAAAATTGTATTAAATTTGAAAACGTGGCACATATTCCTTCAATAAACCCTCTGGCTAGAGAGCAATGATGTATCTCCATACCTCAGAGTGGCAAGGAAGGAAAAAACAATGAGTTTACTCATTGAGCTCCTACCGTGTTCTCCAACTTGGACTGAAAGTTTTATCAGTACTGTGTCATTTAATCTTAGAGATGCATGTTTTAGAAAAACAAATCTCTCTGGCTCTGTCAGTCCTGCACATTTTACATGCAAAGTCGCCCTCACTTTTGTCCCAAAGTTTCAGGTCAATGGCCTTAAAAGACAGAGATTATGCCTTCTTTCAGAGTAGAGTTAGTTTGCTTTGTTGTTTATCTGCTTTTTTTTTCTGTCCAATAAAAGAACTATAGTGCCTTAATCTGGGGAACAGTTCAGTGTGATTTACATGCATATCATTTAAATAAAAGAAAATTTGAAGGTTGAGGGTGCTGAGCTGTACTATAAACCCACCAAGTCCAATGCATCTGTCTGAATTTCTCACCATCAGGAAAGGCCCTGAGCACAAGCAGACACAAATGAAACACGACCCTCGGTCTGTCTGGTATGCCAGGAGCCCTTGGCCTGAGTTCCAGGAATCTTCTGTGATACATACATCAGCTCCAGCTGACTAACGTTATTGATGTATTACCTAACATAATTGGCATTTTTGTGGCGAGACAACAATTTTCATTCTCTAAACGCTCATCAAGAACACCACAGTCACCATGCCATGTAAATGGCCTTGAACTTAACCCTCTCCCTCTTCTGAATACACGCAGAAGAGTTTTATAGGTGATGTGTTTAGATCAAGGTTTGTCTTTCCCATGTTACATTTTGCATAGTGTGCATGTATTTAAAACACTTGCAATTAGGTCTGAACTGGCAATGGCAGCCAGGACAGTTTGGAGAGAAGATTTTTTACTAGAGAAAGTAGTTGAAGCTTTCTAACCACCGCTTAGTGGAAACTGTGATAGCACTTTGACTTTGAGGTTTAGAAAGTACATTCCCTCTGCACATAAGCAAATCACAGTGTGGTTGTTTCTCCTGCAGTGCCGAGCTAATGCATTGCCTGGTTTTTCACACTGAAGACACTAGAGCACCCTTTCGGGTTTCCTTCATTGAAGGGAAAGCCACACCATCAAACAGTCGTTAGCACGAAGAAATAATGCGGCCTGGGCTTAAATGGTTTGTAGCCTATGGAGGAAAGTGACAGAGCTGTAAACACAAATAGACCTCGTACACAGCAGCTCCGGCCATGTGTCCAAACACTGTGGCAGGTAAGTTCCTTTTTCGGTCTCTAGTGTCAAGCACAGGTTCAGTGATGAAAGGAGTCAGTGACGGCCTCATTAAAAGGTAATGAAAAATTTTATGGAATATAGGAAGAAAAGAGCAGCCAGGGAGACTGGAAATGATGCTCTCGTTTCCATCGTTTAAGGTGAACATTTGTCTAAGTGAGATGCTTAGTTCTTTATTATAAAGGTTAAGTTGGATATGTTTGAATCCCATTAACAGGCATTAACATTATTAGACTATCATGTTGTTCTACTAGATAATATGGATGGATAGGTGTAATGAAAGCAGTGAAGGTCAAATTTAAATATCAAAGTGCATGTTATCTCTTGGGAAATTAAAAGACGCACGGCATTAATCATGTTTGGAGCCCCTAAAATCTCAGCTTTTGAATGGCAAGAATTATGTTATACTTAATGTTTACTAGATGGCATAGCACAAAGAAGACATGGTCCAGATACATGTATGCAGACTACCACCTGTGGATATGAATGCACAAATGGGTACATATGCATGGATGCATGCACACATATATACATGTAACATTAGACTTAATTCTTTTAAGTCCAATTAAGGAAGCCCTGTGGGTGGGGGAGGGGTGTGTGTGTGCAGGGGGAATACTGTTTGTCTGTCTTGGTAACATCTTTGGTAACATCACCAGGTAAAATCTTTCACGACTTATTCCACTTACAACTGAAAACCATCTATAAGGCTACCGGAAGAATTCCTCAACTTAGAATATTATATGCATAAGAAAAACACCAGACTAAATGATTAGATTGACTTAACAAACAGCATTTAGTTTTTCTAGGCCATTAAACTATGCACCGACAGGGCACACCTTAACTATTTGATGTACAAATTAGTTAACGCTGATCAAATAAAGCTGAGGGAAAAGAAATCTGTAATTGAAAGTTCCTTTCAATTTTATGCTGAGGAACTGTCTTTGTCAGTGTCCCATTGGTGTGAAGGACATCATGACCACAGAAGCTCTTATAAAGGAAAACGTTCACTTGGGGCTGGCTTACAGGTTCAGAGGTTTAGTCCATTGTCATGGTGGCAGGTAACAAGGCATGGAGCAGGCAGACACAGTGCTGGACAAGCAGCTGAGATGTCTACACCCAGATCTTCAGGCATCAGGGAGAGATAGAACCCGGTTTGGGCTTTTGAAACCTCAAAGCCCAACCTCAAGAACATACTTCCTCAACAGGACCATACCTCATTTTTTTCAAATAGTGTCACTCTGTAAGTATTTAAGCGTAAGAGCCTATGAGGGGGATGTTCTTATTCAAATCACCACAGGAGCACAATAGAAAAAAAAAAAAAAAAAAAAAAAAGGAAACTAAAGCTGGAATGGAGCTAACAAAATACGAGATGTGCAGGTAGCTTTAAGATTTTGGCCATTATTTTTAGCATGCATATTGCAGAGACGCTTTTTTCCCCCAAAAGGACTGCAGAGAACCACTAATCATGTTCAATGCTAAGGAACTGGGACAATGGTCTTCTCTTCTTCACTCAGGGTCCTGCTCGCAGGGTCTTCTGAGTCCCCCATCATGTTCCTATTCTATTGTCCATGGGCATTGGATGCCTTACAGCATCAGAGCCGAGTCCTCAAGTGTTATCCATAACATCTTAAACGTTTGCATTCTGATATCCAAGGTTTTGTCTATCATGGTAAATGATCTTCCGAATTTCCTCCAAAGTGCTCTTCTGAAAGCCAGCCAAGAATTACTCATGCCCCAGAAAAACGCCTTCTCCCCCTTAATGCATGCATCCTGCAGCTTCCTGTCCCTTTTTGAGGTCTCTGAGCCTGGCTCCTCTTAGCGTTGCCAAATCTGTGTGCTGGGCTCTTTTCGGTTGCAAGAATGGCAGGAATCTGATTACACAGCATTTCTGTTTGCAAAAGTCACCTCTGAGTTGATCCCTTGATGAAAAGAATTCCCCCTTGTGTGGCTGCAAGTAAGTCACATTGCACTGGTTTAGCTCTGCACGAGATCAAGCCAGATAACTCAGTTTCTGAATCTGACTCCTGACGTTAGTGTTTTGGAAATTCACCATCAGGAACCGTAATTACAGTACTGCATGTTACCCTTCTACCCTTACCACCTTCAATAGGGAATACATGTATAATGTCAGCCATTGTCCTGACCACTTCACATAAAATACCTCATTTAATTCTTGGTAGCAACATCGTAAGATAGAAATTAGTAACATGGCAACTTTGTAGATGAAGAAACATGGGATCAGTTTCCCAGGGCATGGCTAGAAAGTGACTGAGATTTTCAGGGCACTGATCCAGTTCCAATGGACTATAATCCCATGTTTAAATTGTCATGATAAATGCTACTTAATATTGGCGACCTTCTAAATTTTAAATAGTAACCTTTGACATGTATACATTAGTGACAAGAAGAGAAAATGAAAATGTACAACAGAAACATTATAAAGTTATCCATAACGGACAATAAGTCATTTATCTTATAGCAGTTTCTTTTACGTGAGGGTATAATGTAGATCACAGAGGGGCTGGACATTCGGCAGAAACAGAAAATACTGGATAAGTAACTGCTTCATGAAATATCCACAGGAGAATTATGAGTTCCTTCAGAAATCACTGAAATGAAAGTCAGCTTCCAATGCCTTGATGAACACTGCCATCTAATGCCCAGTGGAGAAATCCAGGCTTGGTTCAGACTGAATATCATCTGACACCGTCCTCCAGCATTGCTTACAGAATTGGCATCACACATCACACCATCACGTGAGGTTCTATAACGGCATCGGGCGTTTGGAGGCAAGCTTAAGGAAACAATGGGAGGCATGCTTCCATGATGTTTCACAGTCCAGCTCCAGGGGACATTAATGGTAGGGAAGGGAGGTGTGGTAAATTATAAAAATCAGTTTCATTATAACATCTCCCCAGTGTATAAGACAAATATCCTTAAGTAATTGCAACAAGACGTAATTGATGACAACAATTTTGATTCTGGTTTCTAAATCCCTTTTCATGTGCTTTAGTGGGTTTTGTTTTGTTTTCATCCCTTGCTTATCCTTGAAGAATGTACTGATAAAACCTGTCTTCCTATGGCTTTTTAAAATACATCAAAACAAATGCAGAAGCTGATGGATTGAAAACTATGAAGACAAGCATGGGCTTGTGACGACTGAAGAAGGTTGTGGTCTGTGCTTGCGTTCACGTGTACTGCTAAGGTAGTTTTAACGACCCTGTGTGAGTTCTCAGAGCTCAAGACTCAACTCAGAATTCTTCCTTAGTATGAGCACACATGGCAACCCTGGAGAAACAGATCTTGGCTGTGACACAATAGACAAATTGGCTAGGACAAAATAGATGAAAAGTAAATATTATCCACTGTAGTGCATATAGTAGTGAGCTAAAACTGAACACCAATTTCTCCATTCTCCAGTCAGACTGAAGTGCTTGCTGAGAAAGCAGAAAGACCAATACTTAGTTCCCTAGAGTCTGTACAAATGCCAGGTGGTCTTGGTGGTCTGCTTGTAATCCTAGGACTTGTGATCCCCCAAATGAGGCATTCCCAGGCAAATGGCTTGCTAGACTATCTGAACTGGTGAGAGAGCCAAGTGAGAGATTCTGCCTCAATACACAAGGTGGAGTGTAATTAAGAATGACAATCATCCCCTAGCCTCCACACACATGTCCACACATGCACACACATCCACACACATGGGATCATGTGTTTATTTATGCATGCCATACACACATGCATATTCAAACAAACTTGGCAGTTTTTTTTACATGTTACTTAATCTTTATTTAAATTTTAAATATTATTTAATTTTTACTGCTTCATAAGCTGTGTTTGTTGCAAACTAAGTGCCCTTTATCCAAAACATATGGCACCAGAGTACCTTAGAAACCAGATCTTTTAAATCTCAGACTATTTGAATATATATAATAAAATTCCTGAGGCTATAACCCAAATCTAAACCCAAATTCCAATAAAATAGATATACATGTATGAATATACATACATATATATTCATACACATAGATAGGTATCCCCAAAGCAATTTTATACCATATTTTTAAAATTATTTCATGTAGCAAACAAAGCTTCTTGGCAAATTTTTTTGCTTGACGCCATCATATTGGCACCCAGAAAGTTTTGGATTTTTAAGTGTTTGGGATTTGGATATTTCAATTCTTGTGAAACTTAGATGACTTTAAAGGTTATATGTTCACTGTGTTCAACAAGGTTAAACAATTCTTAGATGACTATGATATAAAAGAAGCATGCAGTTTTTTTAACTAGAAGATTTCAATTCATGGTAAAACTCACTTTATCTTCCTACTTCCCCAAAGTGAGACTGCGTCTGTTAGTGCCACTAAACCACAAGCAGGCTGCCAGTTTCTCCTAGACAGTTCTCAGACACCCTGGGCCCCTCCAGGAGCCTCTGCAGCATGTGCAAGGACTATGGTGTATTGCAGTTAAATAAGGATCAGGATAAACAAATAGGCCGAATAGATGTTTATTCAGGGAGAAATAACTTTCAACCTAGACTGAGAACACCAGCAGGCTCCACCGGATGCTCTCCTCTCCACATCCTCTCCAGACCGCCAGCATGAGAGCTTTCCCTGGCTCCTCCTCAGACCTCCTTCCACAGGTCACTTCCGCCCCTGGCTCCACCCCCAAATGGGCGTGGTCAGTGCCACAATGGTGTAGAACACAAGAGCTCATTTCAGGGCCAGGACAAAGGAGGCCTAATGAAGGGGTCTTAGGTGGGAGAAAGCAGGTGAGGTGTTTATCCTCCTGACTTCCTCTTTGCCCTTGGTTTGCCTTGCTTTGGCTCCCTTGCTGCCCTGTAAGACTGACAAAAAAGTAGCTTGGTTACTATTCCCTAAGGGTACCCACAATTTAGCACTAAACTCAAGTCAAGATAAAAAGTGAGATGAAAACAATTTAGCACTAGACCTGAGTCAAGATAAAAGCTAATTCTATGCTATGATATTTGTGCCAGTATCTGGGGGGGGGGGGGGGAGAAGAGGACAAAATTGTACCTAGGCAAATTTGAACACTTAAAAAGAAAAAGTTATTTTTCAGCATGATTCCAAAATCTGATTTTAAAATCTGCTGCCAAATTTGTAACTAAGTAGCTATTCTCAGAATAGAAAGTAGTTTGAGTCCATTTAAAGTCTACTGTTCAAATCAGTTTGGGGTTGGCACAGCCCAAATAACTCACCAGGGTGAGTTTCCAATTGAGCACAATGCAACTACAATGCTTGACCTGGCGCTAATTAATGCAATGTTGTGAGGAGCAATTTAGCATGCTGGGTGACAGACTAAAATTCCTTGATATTTAATCTTCTGGTATGAGGTACTTCTGAGTATTTTCATCAACTCCATGTGGAATTCTTAAAATGCAGAACTAATGTTATTAAAATAATGGCTATGAACCAAGACTGGGAACTGGGCAGCATTCATCCTGACAGAGATAAACCATGGGCAAAATAAATTGCTGGATTAGCTGACTTGTCACACGTGAGCCAAACCATCTCACTTGTATCTATAGAGGCAGCGTAACAAAAATGGAAAAACAACTGTACTGGAATCCACTCAAATGAGCACAATAGTAGTTACCAGGGAAAAATGATTTTGATTGTATCATTAAATTTAAAACATTCACTTTAGGCAGTGAACGCAACCCTCAAGTGGGCCTTTTATCACTAGCTTAATGGGAAGAATGTTAAAAAAAAAAAAAAAAAAATGCAAGCGAATGTTTTTAGGTTCTATAGCTCTCTTCATTCTGTGATTAGAATCTTGAAAATATACACTCAGGAGGAAAAACAAAAACATTGTGTTCCTCGATGCAGTCACAAATATAATGTATAAAGATCAATTAAAACGAAGACAAGGAAAATTCATTGATCTCACGAAGAGGTCAAACTCAGTAGTCTTTGTTAAACAATTTAAAAGCAAATGCGGAAGGAATTGCAGCAAAATACTGAGGCCAGTGGGGTGGACACTTGAGGTTAGTGAATTAGCGAATTTCCATCAGAATCTAGGAAGAGGCAACATTTCTTCACACTTGGCAACGGACAGAAGCTGAAGCCTAGGTAACCTGGAAAGCCTGAAATCTGAACTTCCAACTGAATTAGGCCCTGTGGGTTTCATGCAGCTGTTTGCTTTGTTATTCTGACTATGTATTCCAAGGAAAACAAGACTCATTCAATAACTAAGATTGCCCTTGGGTGTAGTGGTCCTTACCCTTCACAGTGGTGTATGACTGCTTGTCTCCAACAAAGCTCCTTGACTGTCAGGCATGATCACAAAAAAAGTCTACCTGCTTCTCAGTTTTGCATGTTTAAGATTACTTCATTTTTAATTTATGTGTATGAGTGATCACCTGCATGCAGGTACCCATGGAGGCCATGAAAGGACCGTGGATCCGAAAGTGAGGATGTGATGATATCACTAGACCCAAGATAAATGGTAAATGGGTGTTTACTGGAGAACAATTACCCAGAAAAATATAATGAACCGCTGGGAGCGTTTCTCTACTCTTCCTACCAGATCCACTAAAGGCCACACCTCAAGCTCCTCCCTTTCCACATTTTCCACCTGAAACCACACCCAAAGAGGTGTGGCCACCATTATAGGTTCACAGATTAGAGGCCTACATAGATCCCCTCCAACTGGAGTTACAACTGTGTGGGTGCTGGGAAGCAAATCATGCTCTGAAAGAGCCATCAGGTGCTCTTAACCACTGAGCTCTTTCTCGGGCCCCTCATTTTTGCAACATGATGTTTATCATTTGTAATGACATTTTTAATTATTTTTTATTTAATTTTACATTTCGCTGATTTATCACGTTTATTATGAGCAGTTTTCCCGCCAGCCTGGTCCCAGAGCTGTGTCAGCCCCCAAATAACACACAGAGATGCTGTATTAGATATAAAGCCATTGGCCAGTTACTAGTGTTTCTTATTGGTTAGCTGTCTTAAATATTAACCCATTTCTATTAATCCAAGTGTTTCCACTTGGTCTTATCTTACTGGAAAGAGGGTCAGGACCTCTTCTCTCTCAAGTCTCCACATCTTGAATCCCCTCTTGACTCTCCCAGAATCCTCCTTGTCTCCTACTCCTGGCTATCTTGCTTTCCCATTGACCCAATAAGAGAAACATATTTACAGAATGACACTTCCCATCACATGCTACTCAAGTTCCAGCCTCAGCTCCACCTTAGATATTTAATAAGCATTAATTAATTTTAAAAGAACATAAATAAATGTATTGATGAATTGGAGCTGAAAGCTATCCTAAACCATGTAAACAAAGAGAGTGAGCCAAGAAAGTAATATGAGAAATATGTAGAAAGAGCAGATAACAGCTGTGGATAGTTCCAAACTGTTGGGAAACCGGCTTGGCTATAGTTTTCTTTGCTATGTAGAAGAATTCTGTTAAAATCTCAAAGAAAAATATTCTTCAACAACCAAGTTGCTTTTACCAGGTAACTATATACTATAAATGCCATGGAAGAGCTAATTACTGATCAGGAATATGGTAAAGTTCTAGGTAAAGCTCTGCTTCATCCTTCTACCTGGCTGTATGATTTGTTATCTCATGTTCCTGTGTCTCCACACTCTAAAAGCAGAAGAGTGTAAATGTAAGGCTAAGTTCTATCAGCAGTGTGACAGGGGCCCATCATGGTAGAAAGCCAAAATGGCCATGCATTGGAGAAATGAAACCTATTACTCCATCCCCGGAGTCAGCGTTATGAATTCCATAGAACAACACAATGTAGCAGAGATGGCCTTGCCCCTGGCCCAGGTTCAGTCTCAAGGGGGCCTTGCACAGTGAACCTTAACAAGCGAGTGAGCGAGTAAGCAAGCAAGTGAGCCTAAGGTAGCTTTATGGATCAAGGTCAGCATTTGCTGTTGAGATTCACTGTGGAGATTCAGATGGCAAATACTCAGTCCACACACTCTCTGTTGTGGTCCACACAGGCTATACTAAGCCTGATAAGTATAGCCAAGCATATGCACAAAGATACTCTGATAAAACTTTATTTTAAAGGGGTCTGTGAGAAGGCTCCGCAGGCAGAGGTAGCTGATGACCTTAGTTCAATCTCTGGGAGCTACATGGTACAAAGACAGAACTGATGTGTACATACACACCAGTACACACACACACACAGGCACCCACCTCATATACTCACTCATATACCCACATACACATATCTACACATACATACACACACACAGACTCACACACAAACCCACATACACACACACCCCACATGCACATACACCTACACACATGCACACCACACACTCACTCATACCACATACACACCAATACCCACACATACACCCCCCCCACACACACACAGATGGTCATAGATACACACATAGACAAACAGACTCACACACTCACATACACTCACACACATAAATAAATAATAGAAACTTTATTATTTTAGGTGGCAGACTATCTAAAAGCCTCGGTTTAGAACAGGTGGAATTTACAGAGAGCTGAAGAATTTGCTGAGCCCTACCACATGGACAACCTAAAAAATCTGAAATGAAAGAAGTCATAATTCCAAGCTTCTTGGTTGCCTGCTCTGCCTCAAGGCAGAAAAGCTGAATGATACAATATATCCCAGTCTTCACTACCACTTGCGGTGTCCATTTCTCCAACTACTGTGAAGTTCCTGGGGTGCAGAACAGCTCCCCTTGTCTAAGGACATACCTGTCCTAGGAGAGAAAGTACCATCTGTCAAGAGGATGCTGTACCCTGAATGATGCTTGAGTGCAAATGAGACCAACTCTGTGGTAGGATTGAGCTCCACAGGGTCCCTGCAGGAGGCTGTTTCCTCGTGAACTCTGGCTTTCTTCGGCAGCTTTCTCCCATACCCTGTCATACATTCTTCACTTCCCATTTCATGTTCTCTGCAAGGAACCCTTTGCACAAAGATCACAGGCTTCAAGAAGTCTAAGACAACTTCTAAGATTTCTTTTGTTAGTCGTTATAATCAGGAAACACCTTAAAATAAAAATCCGAAATGAAAATGTGTAGGATAACATCAAACCCACCAGGACTCTGTGTAGAAGAATATAGACGTACTTATTACTTCTATGTTAGACATTCTTGAAGCAAAAATGTAAATATCGACAAGTTTACTCCACTTACTTTGTCAGAGAGAGTAAGTAAAAATCAACTAAATTTGGAATTATATTTATTATTTTGAAAGTATCCAAATTAATGGCCACTTGGAGAATATATGGGTTTATTGTACATTGAGAAGTTCCAGCCTTGTGGTATCAGGTAACATTACCTCTAAACCCCGTCTTTCTATGTTCATTTCTTCACTCGCTGAAAGGCCAGCACCTGACTCACTCACTGTATTGCATGAAAACTTAGACTACTAATGAATCCATGCACACAAATTACATTTACATCACCAGGTGAAGAGCAATTTATACACACAGGGTCCCTGCCACTGTTATCATTCAGTCAGCATCCTGAGTATTCGGAATAACGAGAAAATAAAATAGGAGAAGAGATTTAGTCCACCAGCAGGTTCCTTGATCACGGGATATGGGAAGCTGTCTGGAAGTGATCCGAAGGAAATCTGAAGAAAAAAAAAAAAAAAAAAAAGCAGCAGAAGGGTTTCCATTTCAAGAGGAGGGAAATAAGGACTTGTCAGAAAGAACCGTTAATCACCAGCAGAAAGAAACATGTGGAAGGAATCCCTAACAGCTGAGAAAGGACGGACAGAAAGCCCACATCTAGAGGCCGCAAGGAGACACAGGAAGCAGACACTATGTTTATTTCCAAGCGATAAAGAGGCTGCTCCAGGGACTAGAACACTGCATCTGGATATTAGAACACTCGGAAAGAGAAGATGGCAGAAAATAAAACTAAGGATGTGTTGACAAATATCCTTCTAACTTGGGCATCATTAAACGTTTATTTAAAACCCTGAAAAATGTTTAAAATAATGATATTCATTTTACATGGCTTTCATTTCAACTATTGGATGTTTTTTTTTTTTTCTTGGTGATAATTAGAATCCAAACTAAAACATCTCTGTCACACTTCCTTGATTAATAAGAAATAAAAGGACAAAGATTGCATCTCGTAATGTACACTTCTTTTAAAAACCATTTAAAATGCCTGTATCTGTTTTCTCCTCTGTAAATGAAATTAAGCTATGTTTTGATAGTCAACATTTCCTGGGAGATTAAAAAAAAAAAAAAAAAAAAAAAACCACTATGTTTTCCTCCTGCATGCATACTAACAGGAGAGAAAACATTCTAAATGGCATTTTAAAGTCAAATTACTGTTTGTAACCCTTGGAATACAAGTTAAAAAGCAGTAGTTTTTGCATTTCTTCAAATCATACACCAGAAAGACTCAGAAAAGCTAATTTGGTACAGCTGGAAAGGGTTCTAAAGATGCATGTTAATCTAATGACTGTTTAGTATAGGAAATTACAGCTTAAATAATGTAGGGAAATGTGGATATTCATTAGGGGTTCACAGCACTTGAAAATGAGTTATTTTAAGGGTAAGAACTAAAAATACTAGCATTTTATTTCCCAGAAACCATCAGTCAGTGATAAAGCATAATTAATGTGTACATGACTTCCTGTTAGAACTTAGGCAAATCAAGATTTACTAATATACATTCTTGGCTCAATATATGTATATATCTTCTGGGAATGAAAAAATATGCAATATTGAAAAGATAATCAGGGCTGGAGAGATGGCTCAGAGGTTAAGAGCACTGAATGCTCTCCAGAAGTCCTGAGTTCAATCCCTAGCAAACACAAGGTGGCTCGCAGCCATCTATAGTGAGATCTGGTGCCCTCTTGTGGCAAGCAGGCACACACGCAGGCAGAATGTTGCATACATAATAAACAAATAAATAAATTATTCTTTTTAAAAAATGAAAAGAGCCTCTTTGCTCATCACTCTTCCCTCTCTACAACTGGATTCTAGGAATTCGGCTCAGTGCTTAGCTGTGGGTGTCTGCTTCTGTTTCCTTCAGCTACTGGATAAGGGCTCTAGGATGGCATATAAGGTAGTCATCAATCTTATTATAGGGGAAGGGCATATAAGGCAGCCTCTCCACTATTGCGTAGATTCTTAGTTAGGGGTCATCCTAGTGTATCTCTGGTCATTTCTCTAGTGTCAGATTTCTCTTTAAACCTATAATGGCTCCGTTATTATGGTGTCTCTTTTCTTGCTCTCCTCTATTCTTCCCCGGCCTCAATTTTTCCCGGTTCCTCCTATACTCCTCTCATTCCTCTTCTCTCCTATGGTCCCACTTTGCTCAGGGTCAAGACCAGGCTGGGGGAACCCACAGAAGCAGCTGACCTGGAATAAGGGGAGCTCATGCACCCCAGACTGACAGCTTGGAAACCAGCATAGGACCGACCCAGATTCCCTAGATGTGGTGTTAGTTAGGACTGGGCAGTCCATGGGGGCGGCCTCTGGTAATGGATCAGTATTTATCCCTGGTATATGAATGGACTTTGGGATCCCTTTCCACATAAATCTCCATATTAATATTTATACAGTAGTGGTCCCAAAAGAAAGTACTATTGCACACATTTGGAGGTGGTACATGAAGAACACATACACACACACTGCTTAGCACAATACCCAATACGTCCTAGGTATTCTTCCAAAGAAAGTTCTTACTGAGTCTTATGCTGTGGTTCAAGGAGGACCCTGCACAGTGATGATATATTCATATTTACAGCTGTTCAAGAAGCAAATAGTACAAACATGGTTACTTAATCAATACAAATTTATTATCTCACAGCTCTACTGCTCACTAATCCAATTACGTGGTTCACCAGGTTTAACCAAGAGATGTGCATTGCTTTCTTTAGGCTCTCAGTTATAACCTGTCTTGTGCCATTTCCCTGCTTTCAGAGGTGACCTGTGTTCTTGCTTCATGGCACCTCTAATCTACCTTCAAAGCTATTTATGTGTTGCCCTCATACATTACATCTCTTTGATTATAGCCAGAAAATGCCCTACACTTTTAAGGACTCATATGACTAAATTGTATGAACAAAGATAACAATAATAATAATAATAATAATAATAATAATGGATAATACTCCCCCATCCCAAGGTCTATAGCCTTAGTCATACCATCAAACTTTCCTTGGCTAGGCCATCTAACATAGTCTCAGATTTCAAGGAGTATAGCATGCACATCGTTAAAAAGCTATTACCTTGCTTACTAAAGTTGGGGTGGTACTGAATAGAGGTGCCTCCCTTACAGAACTAGAGCCACGAACGCAGATGCATTAAAAGCTATAGGTAAAGTATATACAGGACTGTCCTGGCAACATAAAACCAAACCTACAGAAATGTTCAATTACTCCTCTGTCCTCATGAAATCATGCTTATTGTAAATTATTATGTAGAGGTAGTCATGGCGCTGACAACTACCCCAAAGACATGCATGAAAATATATCATGTTGGAAACAAGTTCATTTGTAGCAAGAATACTGGAACTCACTGGAAATATGTTCAGACTACTAGCCAGTTTCAGTAGACTGTTGTCTCTGAGCACAGCAGATACTACCATCTTTGTCAGAAGCAGCTGTGACTATTCGTGGGAGAAACTCAAGAGTCACCCTGCTCACATGCCTTCACAGAAGGAAAGGGTGCATAGGGTCATTAGACCCTTCCCTGACAAGCCTCTCTCCCAGCAGCACGCAATTCTGCTCCAGGTACGTGTGTTCTCATGATCCTGAGATGAACTAGAATATATAAAATGTAGAAGGTCAGCTAAAGGATGATAGCCTACTCATTTAGTCACAGGGAACACATCATTCATGCTGTGGTGAGACATTTGGTGACGTGGCTGTTTTGGTGTCACATTCCTGTATTCCTCACACATGTACTGTAAGCCAAATAAACTCACTGGTTTGCAAAGTTGAACTTTGGTAGAACCATTCTTTGGTTCATCATTGGTACCCTATCCAGCCTTAATAGATGCTTCTTTCCATCTCTCAGGTAAAGTTCAGGCAATACCATTATTTCCCATGCTTTACTGGTTAGTCACTTGCGGTTCTCTGTGAATGCCAGAGTCTTAGCACAATGGCATTGTTCAAATCTTCATCTAGAGAAATTAATTGATGGCTCTAATCCAATTAACCTATATAATTTGGCTTTGTCATTGTCTTGTGTGTGTGTGTGTGTGTGTGTATGTGTGTGTGTGTGTGTGTGTGTATAATGAACAAAGATGCAATAACAAATCAAGTAAATTGAACTAATTTCTTTAAAAGAATTTATCTTATAAAGGAAATAATATACAGGTCATTTTAATAAGCAATTATATAGAGTGTGCAATCTGACCAAGTCTTAACTTATTTTTAAAAAAAGTCTCTCTGTATCCTCATCACAGATATTTTTGGTATATAATATAGCACAGAGTTCTGAACACTAAATTAAGAACTGTGGCTTAATAAGATGAGAAGCCACGACACCACACCAAGGCAAGGCTAGAATGGAGATGAAACTACAAAGACTAATACAAATCCCTCATTTAAGCAATAAGGGAAGCTGGATGCCTAAAGATTTAAATGGAATTGGCTCCCACTTTGATACATAATTCACTTTCATATCCTCTTACTAGAATTCATTAGTAAGATTGAGTTTTTAAGATTAGGGAGGTCAGGACACTCGGCAGAACACTGACTCCAATTATCCTCATGATTCAACAGGAGAGAGTGGTAAGAAAATGCCAAGCACATTCATATCACTAGAGAAAAAAAAATCAGAAATAGAGGTTACCTTGCCCAACACGCCAGGGCATTCTTACCAAGCCTGCATGGGAGTTGGTGAGCTTCAGCAAATCTCTGTAGCTTTCTAAGGTTAGAGTCACTGGAGACAGTGTAGCATAAGACCCACACTCCAGCTTTAGATTCTCATGGCTTAAACCCTGGCTTTCCCATCTTCAATCTTGGAAAGCTTGTGCTGGCCACATACTCTAACTGCAATGTGGCAATAACAAGGCCTCCTTTAGAGACTTTTTACAAGGAATAGATGGAATAGTGGAGGACTTAGGTTCAAGTCTGAATTAGAGCAAACAGTTGAGGAATGGTCAGGAGTATTATTGCAAATTAATTTGTGAATGCATTGCAAAGACTAATAATAAATGCAAATCAATTTCTTTGCAAATTGAATATCATTGTTATGAATATTCATGTCCATTCAGCATCACATAAATTGTTCTCGTCCTAAGTATTATAGAATATCATCCTTTGAGAATATCCACCACCCCGTGCTTCACAGAAGCTGAGTCTACGTGCAGTCAGCCCCCAAAACTGGGCTTGTTCATAGTTGTTGGTCTCTGATGGAAGGAGGGCTATCAGGGAGGTCACTGGTCCCTCGCCTCATCTCAGCTGCTCCTTTCTGTAGCTCACAACAGCTGTATGTAATTATTCCTTAGCTACGCATTGCCTCATGACATTGTGGGTGCTAGGATTTATAAAGTGTGCAAGGCTCACTAAAGGGGAGCTCCAGTTTTGGGAACACTGCCATCCACATTAAGGAAATATTTTCCAGTGGTGTGGCTGCCTTGGACTCATCCCAAACAGTCCTGTAAGTGACTGCTCACGCACGCTTCTCTGTAAGTATTCCCGGTAAACACTGGTCCCCTGGTTGGACACTGATGGAGTCATACCTGAGTTTGTGAATGGTGCTGTATAAAGAAGGGGTAGATATTGATGTGGCTCTCTAGGGAAAGGGTTACCATAACACCGAGTGATGTATTGGGTGGTGGGGGCTATTGGGAAGTGACTAAGTTACAGAATTGAAGCCCTCGGGATTGAGATTGGAAAAAAAGTAAGATTCCTCACTGCTTCCATCTTGCAAAGACTCGGTCAAAAGGAAGGATCTGCAAACTCCAGAAAGCAGGCCCTTTCTAGAAACTGAATTTTTATATTTTAGAAATTAAAATAGTATTACAACACTTCCCCCTTCCCTTTCCTCCCTCCAACCCGTCCCATGCATCCTACCTTGTTCTCTCTCGAATTCATGACATCGTGAATGAGGTGTCATAGAAGTGAATTTGCAGTGTCTCGGTCGTGACCTTCACTGCCATCAGTCTATGACAAATGGTTCTTGCCTAGCACTACCAAGTTTGTGGTATTTTGTTATGGAAGCTGTAAAGTTTTACAACTTAGTGATTTTCAAAGTTTCTAAAGCCATGGCCCCAGCCCTTTGCCCTAGTGACTGTAGAATTCCCCCCCACACCTCCATTCATAAAGGGAAAGTTATGCTTTAGGAAGCTGTGAAGGGTTCAGAATCATGTATAGAAGTGGGAATAGAAAAAGAATTCAAACTGGATGACCACTGGCTCTCTGATAGCTGCTTCCCTTGTTAAATTATGTTACCTTGGCAGTTTAACAGTACGCTGGAAACATTTTCAAGGCAAGGATATTTATGTACACAACTCTTGGCACCATAAATATTTGTCTGGATTTATCCGGCCTCAGGCCAATCAACACTGTAGGAAACTTGTGATTTAAAAGGCTTGGGTTTTTATTCATGCAATGTTAATAAAATGGAAAACAGCACAGTATCTCAGGCAGGAATGGTTTTATAGGCATTAGCAGGTGGCAGACGACATAAACTGTACCTTTCTTGACATTTTTAAACAACTAATATAGTTTGGAAGCATGTCCATTTCTGTATCATTTAAATCCTGAAATGCTAATGATAGATGAGGTTTTGTAAGAAGTGTGAAAATGTAGCCTTTTGTTTACGTGGGGTAAAGAGCCCATAAGCTCTGGTAAATGGAAAAAATGGAAGTTATAGGTTCCCCCCATAGCAATGCAAGAGCACATTCTTACAGTCCCCAACAACCCTTCGACCTCATGAAAAAAATGAACGCTGAATTGCAGCCTATAGAACAAGAAAGCATAATGAAGGCAGAAGTGAGTGAGCTGACCCCAATTTATTCCCAGGCTAAGCAGTAAGGAACAAGCACAATTCCTGAAGTCTGCTGCAATACCACCCTCTCCTTCCAGCCACCCCACTCCCCCCACTGGGAGTATGACTTCACATCGCACTAGAAATATAATTAGCAATTATGTATCAATTCATTTCTCAAGTATGTATTTAGCACCAATTAGTCAAGGTGGGTTTCCCTGCTTTGTACAATCTTTAAAGATGAGAAGAAAAATTACGGAGAAACATTCAGTGTAAGGCAATAAAAGCTAAAATGGATGATATAAAAGTGACACTATGGAGTAAGCACAGTGCTGTGGAAATGCACGGAGGCAAAAGGCGATGAAATAATTCAAAGGTGCCAACGCTGTGCGAAGAGCTGCCGCCTGGCAGGATATTATGTACTCGGTCCCCAACTGTCAGAAAACCCACTGCAATGGAGGAAAGAGAAAAGCTCTCCTCTCCCTTTCGCCTGAACAAAACTGTCTTCTAGACATGTCCATGTGTGTTCAGTACTTGTCTCCTGTCATTGCAGCCTGGATCCTTTTACCTCTTGCAGTCTATTTCGGAAACTGGTCCAGAGCCAAGGAGTCCCCAGGTCCTAATCAAGAGTGGCATGCTGAGAGACACCTTCTACCTCGTTTATTGTTATAAAATCACAAAACGGTGTTTGGGAGAGTGAGTAGTAAGGGGGCAGCATTGGTTCACGATGTATTTGAGTGGCAGGCTGGGAATCACAGGCTTTATTCTGCGGGCAACTGAGTCAAACGATTACTGCCATCTTTGTCTTGTTATGTGGGCCAGTGGGGGGGGGGAGAGAGAAAGTATCTTTGAAGTACTTGCTGAGTCATTATTAATAATAAACATGCATTTATTGCTTGGCTAGGGAAAAATCGCTAAAAGAAAACTCTTAAATTGTAAAATGCATTCTAAAGCCAAACGTTAATGGGAAGATTTCATTTGAGGGCACTAATACATGTGTATCCTAAAAACAAACAAAAAAAAAATATAGAAGATTTAACAACCTTTAAAAGCAAGTACGTCAAGTAACACACATTAAGGACGGTGTCTCAAAAGTGGCTGGCTGAGTAGCCTGTGTGACTGAATGTTTTAAATTGAAGGGGTTTCTCACCAGACAGACCTTTGTTGCTATCTTAGCAGTACCATTTTTACGTCTCATTTTTATGAGACATTGGACAAGCAACTTGGTCTCTCTGAGTCTGAGTTTCTTGACTTGAAAACGGCATATGCGGTCAGATACTTAGAGTCCTTTTGTGTGGGTTAAGTAACACTATATACTTAATGCTCTGCACAGACAGGAAGTGTTCAACCAAGTACCATTGCAGCCATTCTCACTGCAGAGGGGAGCCGAGGATAAAAATGCTTCGTCTGCTGGTGGAGGAAGCAGCCATTAATAGCTTTATGACATATGCTGTCAAGGTGGTAGAATCTGACAAACTAAGAATCCCCCAGATGCGAGCACCTCAAGTTTACCTGAATCCGTAAGATGGAGCCAAAAAGGGGAAGTACACAGATGCCTTAAACAAAATAGTGTGTGAACAGGGACAAGCGGCTGTGCCATCTCTGGTTATTGGTGGGGACAGATGGGGCAGCTTTCATATGTTAAAAGTGTAGGCACCAATACCAAAGGGACAAGAAACCAGGTCTTGAGTTCATATAGTAACGTTAGAACCCTAAATCTTTGCATAAATATGGTCCATCTATGTTTCAGGGTTAGAAAAATGTAGACTAGAACAGAAACTGCACCCTCTAATTTAATAAGGCCACAGGGAAACTCAGCTTCTCCAATAGTCTTGGTGGACAATAAAACACAATACATACTCTTTGAAAAATTTAAAATGTGGACCAACACTCTAGATGACTGTTTTGTGCTTTTCATAGTGGTTTGAGTAAGAATGACCCCATAAGCTCATATATTTAAATGTTAATTTCAGGAAGTCAAACTCTGATAGGATTAGAAGGATTAGGAGGTGTGGCCTTGTTGGAAAAAGGGTGTCACTGGGAGTGAGCTTTGAAATTTCAAAAACCCATGTCAGGCTACCAAGTCTCTCTCTTTCTCTCCCTCTCTCTCTCTCTCTCTCTCTCTCTCTCTCTCATCTCCTCTCCTCTCTCATATCTCTGGGCTCCAGTGCTTACCTGAATGATGCCATACTACCCACCATGATGACAATGGACTAAACTTCTGAAACTGTACAAGCTCGCCATAAATACTTTCTTTCCTAAGAACAGTCTTGCTCTTCACAGCAATAGAACCAGGACAGTACAGTTTGAGATAGGCATATGTAGTCTACTTTGGCCTCAAACTTTCTTTTTCTTTTCCTTTTTTTTAATTTTTTTTATTTATTTTATATAACAAAGTCCAATTAAATGAAAACAAACATTTATACACAATATTTGGGAATTTGGGCGTTGTTGTTTCCAAACTACTTCCTGCTGGTAAGGGGCGCTGTCATGGGGGATTCGAAGAAGATTCTATGGTCCTTCTTCCTCTGCCTACATGCAGGTGATGCCCAGTTTGGGTGGGTTTTTATTTATTATATCTTATATAATATTATAGCTATGATACTATAATATCATTTCTTATATCTAAATCCAAATAATTAGTAAAACAACAATACAATAGTAATGGTCCAGTGCACTGAGAACATGTTGGCTGAACGATTAGAACAAAACTGTCATGAGGATAAGAAGTCCATTCCGGGTCCCTGTGTATCTGCAAGCTCTCTGAAACTGCAGTGCCGAAATCAGTTTAAAGTTCTTTTAGATATTCTACCACAAACTCTGGCCCTATAAACATTAGGTAATAAAATAATCTAATAAGCTCTTCAGAAACCTGGATATTAAAGGAAGAACTGTCTTATAGAGAGAAACAAGAAACAATAGAAAAATACTGGATTCGTTTGAAAAGAAGCAGTTAAAATTTCTAAAATAATCAGAATAATGTCAATAAGAAGATTAGAGAGCAGATAATGAACTGACAAAGCAGATCTGAGGAAAATGTCTGCTGTGGCTTGATGGTGAAATGTCTCCATAGGCGCCTGTGTTTGATCATGTGCGTCTGGGGACACTGTTGGGAAGGTTGTGGAAACTTTGAGGGGACCTCGCCAGAGAAAGCGGTCACTGCGGGAGGGCCTTGGGCTGCAGAGAGCAGAGCCACTTCTCATACACACTCTGTGTCTGCTGCTGTGTCTCTCCTGATGTCGTGGACTATGACTCTATGAAACTCTAATCCAAAATGAACCCCATTCAATGCCATGCCCGGTGTTTGAACACAGCAACAAAGAAGCAATGAAGGTAGGCTCACAGAAAGACAAGAGTAAAGAGAACAATGCTGCTTAGAGGTCACAGAAAAGTACAACAGCTCAATATCAGGAAATCAAGTGATGCATGAAGAATGAGGGAAAACCATTGTCTAAATTAGCAGTTGAAAGTGTTCCTGAATTGGAAGAGAAATCAAATGACAATTCATGAGATAGAAAGGATATGAAAATATCAGGATTAATAGATTGGGAGAGAGCTAGGATAAGCAGTTCCGATGACATGTGATTGATAATTAAGAAGATCTTAGGTAGTGGTGCTGTTCAGAAACAGACATAGATGACATATTTAAAGGCAGAAACGGCAAAAGAATCAAACTATCAGGCTGACGGTGCACTTCTAAACAAAAGACAAACATCTCGAGAAAGCTCAGAGAGAGCAGACTACTACCCTAGATTTCTCCACTTCCAAAACCAAACAGACTTATTGACTACTGAAAAAGTCTGCTGCATCTTGAATTTGAGGCCATTTCTAAAGCAGGATACAGTATCCCTGACTACATTATTTAGCACATCACACTCAAAGGTAAAACAATGGAATAAAGATCCAAACCAGGATTCCTTCCAACAGTAGCATTCAGCAACCTGCGGGGTTAGTATTCAAGAGCTGATCTTTTAGGATACATATTCAAGAATATTCTTGCCAACCCCAAAGTCATCTAAACAAATTTAAAACCATAATGAGTTTGAAACTGATCCTAGAGATGAAGACTGCTGTTAATTTTTCCTTAAAATATTAGCGTGAATAAAACCGGTGGTAAATGGTAGACATCAGTGTTTATAGCACTATTTGGTTTGAAACCTGCGCAGCAATACATCTTGCTCTGTTTGTAGAACTGAAAGACTGGATTTCATGCACTCTTTACAGTCATGAAGCAAAAGCTGAAAATCCAGTTGAATATATCACATTGCTAACATTTTTGAAGGTTTCTTTTGTTGTCTCAGCTTGCTTGAACCTCCCAAACTCACCTGTGGAGAAGCCATGTCTGGAAGAGGGGTTGTTCACCAGAGCTGTGCATGAGGGATCATCCTCCATGCACCATGTTGCTGAGATGCAATATCCCACGAGTGCTCAGAAGCAGGTGTCTCTTCCTGCTTGTTGGTGAGTCTTGATTCATCAGTTACAGCATTTCCTGCTTCAGTTGTAATTTTTCACATTACAGAGGTAATTGCAGCATTTTACATCCCCCCTGCAAACAAGCAAACAACAACAAAACTACTGTGTAAAGATCACTGCTGTGTGACTTTTCCTGGCAAGACTTGGACAATCGTGCATCTACCCTAGACAAAGTTCCACAGACAGAGCAAAGCGTTACTTCACCCAATGCTGGCTTTAGTGAGATGGAGAGTTTATCAAGGTTACTTGCAGGAGCAAGGGTGAGGCATTTGTTGGAGGAACATGAGTAAATGAACATCAGTTGCATCGTCACAAGGTTGACTCAGCATGAGTGATAACGTCCACGGGGAGAGTCCCCTCTACCTCTATAATCACTTATTCTTTTTCCAACCTTTAATAGGGATCTTATAAATCTTGCAACAGTCAAAGGTTTCTGACCCTGCTAAGTTTCATGAGCTTCCGGGCCTTCCATGCTCTGTTTCCTGCGTCTTTTTTTTTTTCTTTAAATTATTTTTATTATTTTTTTCTTATTTCACATATTGATCCCAGTTCCCTCTCCCTCCCAACCTCCCTCCCTCTTTCCCTCCCACCCATTCCCCCACCACCACCCTCCCATTCCATTCCTCCCTCCCCCACTTCACAGGAAGGGTAATGCTTTCCAGGAGGGGTCATCTAAATCTGTCAAGTCATTTGAGGTAGTGTCTAGGCCCTCCCTCTGGCCTCTAGGTTAAGGGAGTATCTCTCATGGGAAATATGCTCCCAAAGTCCTCTTTTGTGCACCAGGGATACATCCTGATTCCATTGTCTGAGATCCCTTAGACTGCCCAGGCCTTCTAACTGAGACCCATGTTCAGGAGGTCTGAGTTGGTCCCATGCTGGATTCCCAGCTATCAGCCTAGGGGCCCATTAGCTCCCCCTTGTTCAGGTTAGCTGTCTCTGTGGGTTTCTGTAGCCTGGTCTTGTCCTCCCTCTCTGCATCTGGATTCCAGTTTGGCTTAGTGTTTAGCTGTGGGTGTCTGTTCTGTTTCCATCAGGTACTAGATGAGGACTCCATGATGGTGGATAGGTTAGTGGTCCATCTCCTTAACAGGGAAGGGTATTTATGGTAGCCTTTCCACTGTTGCTCAAATTGTTAGTTGGGGTCAGTCATGTAAGTCTCTGGACATTCCTCTAGAGTCAGTTTTCTCTTCAAACCTATAATGGCTCCCTGTCTCTGTCTGTCTGTCTGTCTGCCTGTCTCTCTGTTCTGTCGTCTATTCCTCCCCTGACTCAATCGTCCTAGTCCCACATGCTTTCCCCTCCTCCCTTCTCTTTCTCCTAGCCCCCTCTCTACTCACTGACCCCCCACTCCCAATATGCTCAGGAGATCTTGTCCCTTTCCCCTTCTGTGAGGGAACTTGTATAAACCTCTTAGATTCCTCCTTGTACCCTAGTTTCTCTAGCGTTGTGAATTATAGGCTGGTGATCTTTTGTTCTATGTCTAAAATCCATATGTGAGTCTTACACGTTTCCCTTCTCCTTCTAGAAAGGAAATGTTTCCATTTGGAGGAAATCGCTTCACAACACTCATGATAAGGAATTGCCACTCTAGAGATGTATAAATGTTTTAGATATTGTGCTTCATATGCTCAAAAATAATATTTGTACTAACTGGTAAACAATTTAATAATTTCAATGATTATACTTGAATACTTTTTGCAAAAAGAATGGGGAGACATCATTAATTCCTTTATATTACATGAATCTGTAGAAATTACCTAGCTAAAGTCAACATACATGTTAAATGCACAATAAAATCTTCAGAAGAAGAGACCAAATAAGTTTGGTTTATATAATGTATTGTTTTTTTTTTTGTTTGTTTGTTTGTTTCCTTCATAATCTATGCATTTGTTTTGTCACAACAAATGTTTCTGTCAGGAATAACTTAAAGGAAGTTGCATTTATTTTCACTCATATTTTAAGAGAATCGGAGTCCGCCATGAAGAGAAGGAACCACAGCTCAGTTCCTTGCAGTGGGAATATGTGGTCCTTGCATCTGTTCACATTACAGCAGACAAGGCAGCAGAGAAGGTAAGTTCAGATGCTGGACCCACCTGCCCTACATAATCTCTTTCTGCCAGCTTGGCCCCACCTCCCAAATGTTCCACAGCTTCCCAGAATTGTGCCACCAACAAAGAAACAGGTATTCAAAATATGAAATTTTAGGGAGTTATTTATGATTAAAATTATAACACTCGAAAGTGATAAAGTGATTGTTTTGTCTAAACAGTTATCAAAATAGGAAAATAATTTTTAAAAATTAAAAAGAATAGACATAAATTGGGTACTAAAATCCAGGAAAATTCACACCTTCGCTTGAAACAATAAACAAATTCATAAAACAACCAACTATCATCACTCAAGAGCACCTTCGGGCCATTAGCAGAATTGAAAGGCAGCCAAAGATTTATTTGCTTTCTGACAAGTACTGAAATACTAGAAAACTCACATTAAATGGTGTATTACCCTTGTGTGTGAAGATCTGAATTTCATAAACAACCTTAAACACTAAATTATTAAGAGACTGAAACATGATTTGCAAGTACTAGGGCTGAATGAAGCCAGAAAGCAAGTCAAATATTGTGAAACAAAAGCCTGGACTCTAGTATAGCTAAATACACCGGAGAAATGTGAGTAGAACTTAAGATTAAGTTATGAAAGTCATTGGATGCACAACCATGATTGCAAGGGAAGAAACATAGATGTTTGGGTACAATATTTTGTTTAAGCCTGAGTTACATACCCTTTCTAGACATGTGTCTTCAGTTCTCATTATGAGATAGTGATAAATATGAGGAAAAATAATATTTGCTAGTGTGCATTGTATGACAAATCTAGACACACACTGTATTGCATACACTCATCCATCGAGTAGTTCTCATTGAAGTGTTTTAAGATAAGTAATCAACTCTCTCCGCTTCGCAGAGCAAACACAAAGCAGAACAAGGTTAACTAACTTGTCTGAGATCATGTTGTTAGCAAGAAGTTAGTAATATAAACAGTGAAAGAATGTGTGTGTGTGTGTGTGTGTATAAGTGAATGTGTATGTACAACGTACAACATACCAGAATAAACTTCAACATTCCAGTCATTTTCATGTGCACAGTTCAGTGGCAGGGAAAAACGCTCACAAAGCCATACACAGTGACCCCATCCATGGTGACATCTTGCTATCCCAAACAAACCTTTATACCATTGAGATGAAACGTTCCCATTTCTCTTTTCCTCCAGTCTCCATTCTGTCATTTCAACTTCTACTTAATTGTCTGAGTAAGTGAAATAAAAATGACGGATAGGAATTTAGAATCAATAATAAAAGAGCTTTGCTTCTGTTCTTTTTAAAAATCCTTTATAACAGGACTTCTAGCTTATAGCTGGGGTAGATGCAGTTGGAGAGGAAATATCTAAGTGTGGCATGGAATTATGAGAAAGGTGTGCCCAAATTTTCATCAGCTCTAAACAATACTAAGTGTATGACATAATAATAAAGCTAATTTATAGCTTTAGTAGTGTAACAAAGACAAAGTATCAGACACCAGTGGCTTGTGAGTTTGAAAGAAAACATACTCCAAGTATTCTAAAATTCTGTCTTTTCAAAAAACACACACAAAAAAAAAAAAGATAAAGAAAGAAAAAAAGGAAAGAAACATTTGATTACTTTTAAATCTTGCTAAGCTTACAGGTAAAATAAACAGGATAATTTCCAGAGATATAGCTGCCAGACTGCTTCCAAATAAAAGAAGTAGCATGTTAGGGAAAACAAAAAGTGGAAATTAGTTCAGTCTAAAAGAAGACAAGGAGAGTTGGAGCACATAGCAGCAGAGTGATGAAGCTGGTGAAGCTACTATGAAGCTTACAGGAAGCCGCGTGTGGGTGGCACATGCCTTTAATCCCAGCACTCGGGAGGCAGAGGCAGGCAGATCTCTGTGAGTCCAAGACCAGCCTGGTCTCCAGGAGTCTTAAAAGAGAAAAACCTGTTATCAAATATCTACATATAAAAAATGCTCAACGTGAATGTCTGTGCTCTGCAATTCCAAAAATAGAAAAAGAACAGAATGTTATACAGAACAAATTACAAGGAAAGATATGTTAATGATAAAACCATAATCTAGTGAAGATAAAAACATTGCATTAAAGAATAAAGAAAGTAAAAACTGCATGTCTTAATAGGTCTGTAATACAGAAAAAAAATTGATCAGATTAATGAAGAGGTAGGTGGAGAGAAAAAAATATAAAGGAAAGGGAACATAATTACAAATGTTTTAGAGATTAAAAATGTTGATCACATACTCCAATAGATGGCCCTAAATAATGGCAACACAAATTGAACTCAGTAAGTTTAAATTAAATTTAAAAAAAGATATAAAGTTTGGGGGGGTGTTCAGGGGGTGGGGTTCTAAGAAAACTCAGCAGTGAGTGGGATGATCAAAATACATTGGCATACATACATGAAATTCTCACCTAATAAATAAAATATATTCAAAAACAAAGCGTGAAAAAGCACTAAAAAGAGGTTGACATGTTTCTAGAGGTATCATTAAAGTCAGATTGTTTGAACATTCAGAAAAAATAGCTAAATCCTCTGAGAATGTAAATGCCAGGACTCATTGAGAAAGCTAGTAGGAGTGTAATAATCCTGTAGGATATAAGGATTTGTGCAGAAAGAGCTCCCTCCAGGAGAACAGCAGGACAATCCCAATCCCACACAGACTTTCCAAACTGAAGAAGAAATCCTCCTCCATGCATTTTGTTGAGCTCTCAAGCCATCAAACCAAGGAGAAGACTAATTACCAATTTAAAACCCTTTTGAAGACAGTATGTCCATTTCTTGGGACTGAGGTAGAGAGTACCTTCCTAAATCCTCATAACCTCTCCCACTGTGCCTTAAATTAATTGCTGTACCCTGCTCTGTGCCATGTTAGACTTTAATGCAGTCAGCTCAGGAGCTACTCCAAACCTAGAGAAAGGACCTTTCTTCTCAACAGTGACAAATTCTCTGAGAAGGAGAGAATTTTGAAGGATCGTCCTATCTTGTCTTGACAAAGTTTCACAGTGGCTTTCTTTGGAGTCCTGTTGGTCCAGTTTGGACAGTGTAGTGCCAGCAATTGAGGCAGGGACAGTTTCTTTGCCCAGTGGCTAGCTTTTGCTATGAAAAAAGCAAACTCCATATGGAGTTTCTTAAATGCCCTTGATCTTCTGTGAAGTAAGATAGTGCTGCCAGAAGCAGAGGTGTCTCGCTGCCAAGAAAAGCCTTATGTTATTAAAACATTTTAAATGCCATATTCTGTAGGTCTTCGAAATAAAAACTCTTCCCTGTAAGTTACTAACAGGTTTTCCCCCTATTGTATTTAAAAGAAAAAGAAGAGGTTCAATAATTTGCAAAAAAGTAATTATTCTTATGAGGATAATTCATATTTTAATGTTCCATTCCTTCTATGATTCTCAATCTACCATATGACTAACAAGACTTACTTTAAGTTATAACACATTCCATATGACATATTCTCTATTGTTGTAACCAGGGTCAACTAGCCACTACACAATAAATAATTTTAGTTCGATTTTTTTTGTTTTAATTTTTAGCACATTATATGAACATGTATATCTCAGATCTCGCTCCCTTTCTACCACACTGGGTATTCCACCACCTGGTACCCTCCAGAAAACGGCTAGTAAAGACAGGAAGTGGCGATCAAAGTGGTCTCCTAGTCATGACTGTGATTGACAGGTTTCCTAAACCACATCCCATTCATCTAACAATGGCCCACAGTCTTGTGACTTCCTCTTCTCCAACAATAATGAGCAGCATTCTTGAAACCAATACTGTACCCCTGATTAAAAAAAAAAAAAGAATAAGCTACAAAAATTCTAATACAAGTTTAGAAGTGTGAGCACCATAACTATTAGAATAGAGCTTACTGTATTTTTTTTATGACAAAAGAATAGAATTTGACCCCAGACGATGATATTAAAATTATTATTCTCACTAGTTCAGTAGATATCCTCTCCTTAAATCATGCTACTGCCTTGCCTTAGGCTGCCATACTTAACACTTGGGAATCGACTGCTAGGAAGCCTTAGTAAATGTAACTTGTTTCTTCCCACAGTTCCCTAAGACTTCTCAAGCAGTTTTCAATATAATGATGTTTACTAATTGTGATGTGTTAAGTTGGTTGACAGCTCCAAGCAAGATGGATTTCTCACTATGAAATCTTAAAATTTTAAGTGTCCGTAACACCGTCCGTGTAGTTACAGAGAGATAACCACACCTCGTTAGGTCCCCAGGAGTTCCATCTGACCAAACACACCTCTCTGTGGCCTCATTTCAGAGCAGGCAGTGTATTCATAAGCACGAACTATTCGTTACTGCATTCGGAGGAAGAAAAAAAAAAAATAGGAAAACTCATGTGAAATAAGTAACTAAAAATCAGCACCCCAGTTTGAAACATCTTAGTCCTCTACATTCTAGTCAGGAAGAAAGCATGTTAAGAAGTTATACCCCTGGTAGTTACAATCCCCCCCCCCCATTGTTGGCAGAAAGGTAGACATGAACAACAGAAAACCTGAATTGTGCTTACTTTTTCCACAAGTTAGCTCTGCTTGTCTCTTTTCTCAGCAGGGTATCACCAGCCGCTGGAGACAGGCAGATTTCCTGTGCATAGAACCAGTGAAACAATGCAACAACAGTTTGCCCCTTCCAAGAACTTCCCCTGCAATTGGATGCAGCTGCTCCAGGAAGAACACTATCTCCACAGCTTCAAGAGGCAATTGTCACTGATACTTTCATCTTAAAAGTAGCAATGAATCCATAAGCCTATTCTGTAACTTAGAACTGGATATTGTGTCTTTTTACAATGTGTGACTGGGGCAGAGCTTGTACCAGGCAGAGCCCTTGTATGTACATGTATTGTGTTCCAAGCCCAGCAGGGCAAGATAAATAAGTGTAACGTTTTCTTTGTTTGTTTGTTTGTTTTGATTTTCAAGACAGAGTCTCTCTGTAACAACTTGTAAATGTGCCTGTTCTGAAAAGGCTGCCCACAAGATCACTCTTGCTCTATGACACTGTGAACAATGCAAAACCATCAGGAAAGTGAAGGCACAGGTAACCAAAGATAGAGAGGAAGGAAGACGGAATAGGCAGGACTTGAAGGCTGACACTGACCAACCAGGAGGCAGGCAGACCCCCTAGTAGACAGATGAACAGGGAACGAGGCCATGGCTAGTTAGTTAATAAAGGTGGTGAACTTCCCAGATGCCCAGCTTCTTTCTCTGAGCTGAGACAAAAGCCTGGCAGCTGAAAACAAAGGTCTTGTAGGTTGTTTTGTTTGTTTCCTTCCAGTATTCCCTCTGTGGAAGTACTGACTCAAGAATACTGGCCAGGCCTCCTAACGACAGTGATCCAATCAACCATCCTGTCTTCAAACTGACCAACCCTAAGTTAGGAAAGGAAAACTCTTTCAAGACTTAAAAAACCCAGCCCTCTAAAAGAGACTAGAATCTTCAACTTCCTGAGGGCCCCCTCACTTGCTAGAGGGTTATTTTCTCTGTGCATTTGCTGCAAGCACGTCTTTCCTCACTCCAGTAAATGCCTTTCTGCAACCGCTGCTTGTCTGCTGCTATCTGTGCTGTTGGACCTTTCCCTGCTACTGCCTGCCATCCTCCAGGTTTCTTCTCTCTTTTAATTTTTTCACTGGCAGGAAAAAAGAGGAATACGATTATGTGACAATTTCGTTGTGAAAATGTATCATAGAGCATTTGCTAAACACCACAGATTGAACAGCTGAAAGTGAACTCTAGATTGAAAACTTTCTGTGACAACAAATATGAATACAAATTCAGCTTTTGTAACCAAAGTCCAATCCTCATGGAGGTTGCTGATGGTGGCACAAGTTATGTGTGTGAGACAGGAAGCCAACAGGAATTCATGGTAATTTATGCCCAATTTTTCTATGACTCTTAAACTGCTCTTTAAAAAATGTCTATTTAAAAAAATACATACATACATACATACATACATACATACATAGTTAGTTAGTTAGTTAGTTAGTTAGTTAGTTAGTGGAGCTGGAGAGATGGCACAGAGGTTAAGAGCATTGGCTGCTTTTCCAGAGGAGCAGGGTTCAATTCCCAGCACCTACATGGCAGCTAACAGTTTTCTGTAACTCTAGTTCCAGACACCTTCACACCAGTGCACATAAAATAAAGTTAAATAAATTTATAAAAACATATATAGTTAGCACTGAGCTAATAAGAGAAAAAACAATAGCAGTTACAAAACCTAACAGCGAGGAAGCAGCAGTTACAGCACCCAGTTTTACAAAGCACAGCTAAACACTGAACCGAACTCCACTCCTGGAATCCAGTTCCAGAGAGGGAGAAGTGATGAGCAAAGGGGTCAAGACCAGGCTGGAGAAAACCACAGAATCAGCTGACCTGAACAGGGGGAGCTCATACACCCCAGTCTGATAGTTGGGAAACCAGCATAGGACCGATCCAGACCCCATGAATGTTAGTTAGGAGGACTGGGCAGTTTATGGGGCCTCTAGTAATGGATCAGTATTTATCCTTAGCACAGGAATGGACTTTGGGAGCCCATCTCAAATAGAGGGATACTCTCTCAGCCTAGACACATGCAGGAGGGCCTAGGCCCTGCTCCAAATGATATGACAGACTTTGAAAATCCCCTATGGAAGGCCTCACCCTTCCCGGGAGCAGAAAGGAGTTGGGCTGGGGTTCATTGGGGTGGAGGGGAGGAAGGGAGTATGAGGGAACTGAGATCCACATTTAAAACGACCTTGTTTCAAATTTATATTAATTAATAAAAAAAATAACACCCAGGAAGGAAGTTTAGCCGCAAAGGGAAATTCTTGTACAAAAATCTGGAACGTCCGATTGTATGAGAGATGGAAGCATTTTTATTGAACACCACACATGATCTGCTGTCTGTGGTTTGCCATCGTTACGGAGGTTGCACAGCAGATGCGCCTTCTTGCTGTGTCCCACGGAAACACGTCGCCACCGAGGAGACTACTTCCTCGGCTGAAAATAGAACCCTGAGCTCCAGTTTGAGCTATTCTTCCCCTTCAGTGCTGTTGAGTCATTTCCTCACTCTAACCTTCCTCTGAGAAGGGTCTTCTGAGAAGCCTAAACTTCGAAAGTTCCAAGAATGTTTGGAATGTTCTGTGCACATGAGAACCGGGAATGGTATCAATCCTATTTGATCACAACAAAACCCCACAGGTTCATATTTACTTCCCCAACATATAAAACGTTATTTTCACCATAGCCTTCATACGGACATGAGCTGCCATCTCCAAAGTGAGGAGTGAAGAGAAAAGGGTTAATAAAGACTCATACCAGCTCTGCAACCCTGGAGGAGGACCTCACTGTGCAATTCAGTTTTGTGGTCAAAGGAATTTTGAAGCCACGTGTACAAAGAGATGGATGTTCTTTCTTACAAAGTGAACTAAAATCCTATGTATTTTCTGTGTGTGTGTGTGTGTGTGTGTGTGTGTTTTCTCACAAATTTAGTATAGTTCAAAGAAATTATTTGTCCTTAAATCCATGTTATTTTCCTTATGATTCTATACTATGCCAGCTAACCTCTCTAAATAAGTCACTCCAAAGCACAACACACACACACACACACACACCAAACAAACAAAAAAGCCCTAGTACCTTCACATTGTACGCAGATGCCTCTAAGACCTTCCAAGTCTGTACAGATCAGATTGGAAGTAAGCTTAGAAAACACCAAAATGAAATCATTGTGGGGCAAATTAAATAAGCACTAACTAAATCTCCTAGGATGTGGAAATATTTGAAGTATATCAGCAGTTTAAAAAACATTTAATTTCTCTAATTTGAGGGCTATGCCATGAGACGGAGGCATGACTAATTGTCCTGATAACCTGGAACCAGAAGCTGGATAACCCACAGACCTCAGATAGAGAAGGGGAAAAATTAACGAAATGATAACTAATATATTCTGTTATACTCATAGATCTGTGCCTACCCCAATTGTTATCAGAGAGGATGATGGGAGCAGCTGAAAAGACCCACAGCCAAACTTTAGGCAGAGACAGAACCCAGATTGGAGATGTCCATCGGGTCCCTCTCATCGGAGCTCTTGGGAGAAGGACCATAAGAGCCAGAAGGGTCTGGAACACCAGTAGAACACAGACCACAGAATCAACTAAGCGGGGCTCACAGGGGCTCAGAGTCTGAAGACGTAGCTACGGAGCCTGCACGGGTCTGTGCTAGGCCCTCTGCATATATGCTGATTGTTAGTTTGGGGGTTTTGTGGGACTCCTAACAGCGTGAATGAGGGTGCCTCTGACTCCTTCATCTGCTCTGCGGACCCTTTCCTCCTACTGGTTTCCCTCACCCAGCCTTGATATGGACATTTATCCATAGTCTTACTGTGTCTTGTTATGTCAGATTTGGCTGATATCTCTGGGAGGTCTGGTCTTTTCTGAAGAGAAATAGAGAAGGGGCTCTGGGGAAGAGAGGAGGGGAAGACTGGGAGCAGTGGAGGGAGAGGAAACTGGATGTGCTGAAAACAAAATAAATAATAAGAAAATTTGAAAATTTAATTTGGTTTTGGGAGATGGTTCATTAGATAAAATTCTTGCTGTCCAAACATAAAGGCCAGAGTTCGAATCCTCTGTACTTGTGTTCAGTGGGCATAGCAGTCTGCCTGCAATTCAGCTCCAAAAGATGGACACTAATGGTCTTGTGAGAAAGCTGTCTGGCTAGGCTAGCCATGCTGGTGAGCTCTCAGTTAAACTGAGAGACCCTGTCATAATGAACAAAGTGGAGAGCCATCCAGTATACAATGACAGACCACACACACACACACACACACACACACACACACACACACGTTTATGTATTCCACAAATACAAACACATACATGTGAGCATGTATGTACATCACACACACACACACAGCCACCCACAGCAAAGATAGAGAAACATGTTTAAATTTGACTCAAATTAAATGCAGATGCTTCAAAGTTCAAATCTGAGGTAAATACTACAAAATGGATGAAGAATGTTGAAGAATGTGTTGGAATGCCAAAGAAGTCAAACTAAAAATTCTTCAGAACTAAAATATGGAAACCAATGGCAGGTTCTAGTTCAATTAAAATTCCTTTAAAATTTTCTAGCCATTACACATAAGTAGAAGAATGAAGAATTTAAAATTCTAGTATATATATAGATAGATAGATAGATATAGATATATGTATATACATATATATGTATATGTATATTCTTAATTCAATGGGTACCTTGAAGAGTGAAAAAAAAATTACCAATGTTTACAAATATCTCTTCTGGGATTTACAAGAGTTACAAAAGGGCCCATTTCCTCTAGTCTTGCGCATAGCAAGTTTATTATTCTCTCTCTGCCTCTCTCTCTCTCTCTCTCTCTCTCTCTCTGTGTGTGTGTGTGTGTGTGTTCTGTACATACATATATTTCTGTAGTTTATTTTCTCTATCTACAGTTGACCAGTCTTTAAGCATAAGAACAGGATCCAAAGCCACTCAGTCCTGTAAAGACTATGCCTAAAATAAAAGCATGCATGCTTCAGTTTACTCAATCCTTTTCAGAAAATAAATAATGGAAGCAGATTATGCTTGACTGAGGACAGGAGCCCTGACAAGTGTGGGAAGATGGATTGACGACCCAGGGTCCCTTTCTATCTTGTAGCACGATGATGGATGGTGGGGCTAAGCCACAAATCAAAGAGATATAACACAATTTTCAGTATGTTTTAAAGTTACCTGTCCCATTCTTTAAATCCTAAAAGTGACAGAACATTTATTCTTTCATGAAATTATGTTCACAGCAAAATTTTCCAAAGAAAAGTAAAAGGAAATGCCACCAGTCCCGTGGCGATTTACCTACTTTATGGGGACTTTGTTGACGTGCCTCCTCCCCTGATCTTTCAGTGCCCCAAACCAAAATAAGATGCACAAATAGTATACCTGAAGTATCATTGTTTTGCTCTGAGAAAGAGAATAAAGCTGGAGGATCCCACTAGTTTATAGTCCCAGTTGTAGACCCCTTGCTGGACACAACCGAAGCTGGCCCTTGAGGGTGAGGGCAGAAGTTTGCTCTCCTCAAGTGCCTCCGGTTCTGTTTTACCTGTTAGGGGCTGCGTGTGTTTGCTTAAGGGATGGGCTCAGCTGCAAACAGGTCTTCAGGAGAATTTGATCTCTAATGTTAAACTCGTTTATTCCAGTGCCTAACTTCAACATCCATTCCTCTGCTGAGAGACAGAGGGATTGGTAGTTCAGGAGAGATGACATGAAGCTGAGTGAGAGAGACTGGCCACTGTAACACGCTTAACACCAACCACTTCAAAAAGTACAGAAATCACGGGCGTACGGTAGAGAAAGCGTGGATGCAGTTACACAGAGAAAGCCCCAGATTTCACTTCTGTAAGCCCTCCTGCTCACAGACCTCTGGCATCTTACGTCCTGTCTTCCCCTTTCACAGCAACGTCACATCTCAGGCCCAGGGCTGGCTTCTGCGTATGTTAGGATATTGGCACACGTAAGGCTTTATTTCTAATATGTTCTTTAACTAAAGGCGTGATAGCATGATTCTGAGAACTCAGAGAAACAAAGCAACTCTAAAACCAAACTTTTAAAGAAGGTGAATCTTGATAAACTTTCCAAGAACTCCGGAAAGTATAAAATGTATTATTTTTGCTTCTTTTTTAGCAACAAGTATTTGTTGCGTTTTTACCATCATCACCATAAAGCTTTGTTAAAAAGTCTTCCGAACAAACTTAAAAATTACGAAGTGTAGCGAGAACTGGTCAGGGGGTAGTAGCTCTTAGCCTTGTAGCCTCAGAACCTGCATTCCAGCCATTTACCCAGAAGCGCGCGGGGCGGGGGGAGGGGCGCTCTTTAAACCCAGAGCAAAGATCACAGAATTATGAGTCAGAGGCAGGCTTGAGCTCTGGCCCCACAGGTTATTAACTGCCCATCCTCTTAAGCAAGTGACTTAATCCCTTAGAAAGAGTAAAGAAACAATACCTAGATCCCAGGGTTGTTGTGAAGATCAGATGGGAAGGTGCTTTCAAAAGCGTTTTATACACTGTCCTGGACTAAACACTTGGTGTTTAGATGGGCTGCAGGAGAAACTTGCTAAATAAAAGAGACTTGGACGTGCCAGTAGGCTCCCAGCAGGGATTCGCTGCAGGCGCCTTTTGAAGGCTTGATAAGCATCTCCAACAGCTGCGTTAGAGACCAGGAGGACCAGGCTAGAGGGCAGGGGTCACGCCCTTTGACTTTTTGCTCTCAGCTCTAAGGACATCTGCCAAGGATCCCCTGGAGGGAAATAGAACTCTGGGGAGGGAGGCCCAAAGAAGGCTTTAAAGGGATTCTAACATTCTATCTTGCTGTTTCAAACCCATGCGGTTGCCAACACAGTGCCCACCTCTTAGCCAATCCTCTGCTCATAGCTTTCGGTCCAAGTATTACCACGTGTGCAAGTGTATCTGGGTCCTAAAAGAATGCTCGAGAGTCTTATCTCTTTGTGTAGCTCACATTCTCAGTAACCTGTCACCCAAAGCCTCCCAAAGGTCTTTCCCCTCCCTCTGAATTTCTCGAGGTCATGTGGTTTTCTTCTCTTGTCTCTAAAGTTAATTGTATTCTGCAGCTATGCTGAGACCATCGCTAAAGTACATTTTTTTTTCTTTCTTTGTTCCAGACAGCAGTTAAGGACTGTTCACAGACAGTCCTTAACTCAGCTATGTCTAAATTTGTTTGGGTGCTTTTTAAATTAGCATTCGTTTTTGCAATTTGGATTCAACAGTTTTCAATTAAAGCCCTAAGGACCACGCGTTAAAAAAAAAAAAAAAAAAAAAAAAAAAGTAAAGTGATAAGTTTTAAACCCCCCACCAGGGAGGAAGGGGTTAATTATAACAGTTTATCAGGGACTGGTATTTAAAAACACAGAGTTTCGCCACTGTGGTTATCTTGTTGGGTTTATAAAACAGCAATAACTTTATAAAACCACAAAAAATGACTTCTTAGAATGTCTTAATGTAATAGTCGTCTTTCTACTTCAGGGTGCTGTTTCCACACGTGGCTATCTTTCCCTGTGTACTAAGGACTCATTTCAAACAAGGGGTCTGCTTATGGCTTTTCAAGCTGTCAAGAGCTTCCTACTGGGAATTCCAAACACACAGCCACTGTGCTTGGGAGGGTTCCCAGCCATCCATTCCAAACCAAGACCCAGGAATTCTTTCTGCAAATAGCTGCATAAATATTAGAGGGGGATTTGTAGCTACCTGTCTCCTTGGAGAAGACTCTCAGCCACTGCTGGCTGGAGTTCTGCTGAGCTTTTTGCTCAGGCATTTTTATGGAAGAGTGAAGAGAAGGCTTCAATACAGCTAGCTGAGAAGCTAGCCCACCACGATACAGAAGCTCCTGAAGGCTGCAGGCTCATGAGGAAGCTCCTAGTCAATTCTCACCCACCACATCACTTTTGAAAACAGACAAATATCTGGGCTGTGGCATTTAGTAAACCGACTTTCAAAAAACAAACCTGCCACATGTCAACCAAAATACATTCTGTCTGTATTTGGAATAGTTGGTTTCACTGCAGTCTGTAAGCATTTTTTTTTTTATGACTGCTAGTATAGCCTAAAATTATGGATCTCTGAAAGTAAAAGACAATGTCTTAGAAGTATGATAAAATGAGTGGGAAACAGATTTGAATCTTGAAAACAGAGGACTTGTGGCTCAAAATCTGATTAAAAGTTATGGAAAGAAAAGAAAGTATGAACGTATGGTAAAAATAATTTTGACTCATTTTAATTTAGTTCCAAAGCCAATTACAAAAATCCATTTCTGAATAGTTTCACAAAATAGAAAATAAAAATAAATCTTATTTTGTAATCTAAGCTCAGTGATAGACCCTTGGATGTTTACATTCGAACAATGTCAATCTTATTACGCCTAAGCCATGCTTTAGGGACTTTGGAAAAGAAATTATTAGCTTAACACAGCTTTTAAAGCTACTTTGCATATTCATACAATTTCAAAATTACAACAGTTTAAACAAACCTTTACAAAGGAAAAGGCACAGCTCCCTCACTTTGCATAAAGGGAGCCAATATAGCAGATGGCCACTGGCTTTTCTCCCTGCCCTGTTCCTTCACTTAGATTTTCTGTAGTGTTTAGAACAGTTCCTCATTTGAGAGAGGAAAAACAGTGAAAAAGAAATATTCTAGGTGCAAATATAAATGAACCACTTTCGTAGAAAGCAGAAAGCTCTTTGTATGACAAAACTAATCCATGGGCGTGGTTTGGGGGACTACTTACTGTCCCATCCAAGGGTGTGTCCATGAGTAAGCCATGGGCGTGGTTTGGGGACTACCATGTCCCATCCACCATGGTGTGTCAATGGGGAATACACAAAGTGGGCACTGGGTGTGTATAATAAAGGACTGGAGATGAGAAGGAACAAAGACCCCTGTCAGTCTGTGAATGTGAGCCAACCTTGGGCAAAATCAAAAGGTGTTCAAAATTCTTCTCTCCCCTACCCTTAATTATTCCTCTTGTCACCTAACGACCATTATTAAGGTATTAGCTAATAATATTAAAGAACACAAGTGAACTGACCCATGAAAATGAGGCTACAGATTAGCAGAGGATAAACTTCAGGAGTACTTTTCTTAGATGACATGAGAGCCTGAAGGGTGGCACACAAGCAGAAGACATATGTATAGCTCTCACAGGCTTCCTAATGACAAGGGCTCTGGGTCCCAGGAGAGAGCTCCAATGTCCACTTAAACCCAAGGAGCTGATTTTGAAGACAGACCTCCACTCCACTATCCCAATTCCTACCACGTTTCTGGCCACCAATTCTGCTCCTTGGAGGAACCACTTAAGGTCCCCGGGATGCTTCCATGTCCCCGTGCTAGTGTGGCATGAATCACCATCTTTGAAGAAGAAAAATCCTGTTCAGTGGCACTTGTTAAAACATGGAAGGGATTGCTTTACTTAGAACCAACACAAGCAGTGCACACTGGCGGGGTCATGAAGGGGGACAGAAATAGAGATTGGATCATCCTCAACCACATGGGACAGAGTGGAGGCTATAGGAGGAGCAGGGCAGGGGTAAGGGGTGGGAAATTACGTCACGTGCAGGGAGACTGGCTGAACTGATCAAGCAGCATTCTTGCCTAAGCCAGCTCAGGACCATCATGCATCCCCTGTCCCCTGCGGGACTGAGTCACAGATACAAAGTATGAGGGATCCCTGACCAGATATCAGGAATGACCAGATGTGGAAGGCAGGGAGAATCTTGCTAAACTGCATTCTTAAAACTTGATTATGTATAAGTAGGTTTGTGGGTGGGATAGAGAGAAATTTCAGGAGTAAAAGGTTGTCTGTGAAGAGAGTGTCTGTTACCACATGGCAGTGACATCTAAATAAAGGGGGGGGGGGAGGAGAGCCAGTTTATTTAAAGAAGAGTTGTTGGCTTTTGGCCATGAGTGATAGGACAGTTTTCCACTGTTACCTTAGCTGTTGCAGTTGAAACCTTAGAGGGATGTTATCTCATTTGTGTTAGGGATGTCTTACTATTGCATGCACGAAAGGAAGGACAGGGCACAAATTGTGGGAGAAAAGAGGTGAAAAATGAGCCCAAGCCTTTATGGACCCACATTTTGATAACTGTGTCCAAATCACTGCTGTCTGTATCTGTCCCACTTGCCTGAGCAGTCTAGACATTCCCTTAACTCCAGAATAACAAAGATGACAAATGAAGCTTGAAGTCACAACCAGCCTCATTGTGAAATTTCAAGATTTGCACTGAGAAAAAGCACTGTGAATGTTACCCACACTTTATCTGCCCTTCCCCCTTATCATTTAGAAAACCAGAACTTACATGCGTATTTTATCCATTGTGTATTCTCATGATACAAATGTATATTGATATCATAAATGAGGCCATATATTTATCCTTCTTAAGTCATTTCTTCTCTTATTTTCTAATAGAATGTTGCTAATAGCAATGCTGCCCTGAAGAAATGCATCCAAATTTATTCTTTGGAACTAAGTAGAAATAAAACTTATTTATGGAACTCGAGACCCCATAAAGCAATACAATAAGAGAATTTTATTAATTTCTGGTTCAAAGTCATATTTTATTGAGACATAATCATAAATATTCATGTAACAATGTTGGAACAAATAATAAGTGTCTCGTTTTGGGGTTTTTTGTTGTTGTTTTTACATTGAAAGAAGAGTCTGCTAACTATGCATGCTGGAAGCACTAAGAAAAAAAAATATGAAATCTACTAAGTATGAACGTGGCACCATCTTAGCTCCCTTTAGGTAATCCTTCCTGGTATGTGGAGTCTTCAATTTTCCTCCCTTCAGCTCCTTGGGTGTGTGCTTGATGCACAGACACTAACTCACAAGAAGGTATAAACAGCTCCGGTCTCCTTTTCTTTTCCTTTATTAAAATAGCCGTTCTTGTTTAGCACTATGACCCCTTCTCAGACTACATTTGCAAAACCCTTTTCTAACATATAAAAGGGCAGCTACATTAGCAAGAATGTATTAGAAGAAAAAAAATAGTTGTTACATGTAAAGAAAGGTAAATATGTAAAACTTGGCCTTAGAAATTTTTGTTTACTACATGCCTTCATTTTACGAAAAGTAATATTAGGGACTTGCAAGGTGGCTCTGTAGGTAAAGGTGCTTGCTGCCAAGCCTGCTGAGCTGAGTTCGGTCCTTGGGGCCCAGGTGGTGGAAGGAGAGAACTGACTTTTCCAGGGTTGACCTCTGACTGCTACACACGTGCTGTGGCATGCAGACTCCTCCCCAAAAGAAAAAAAATGTAAATGTACACAGAGACGCACAGCTGGCCAGCATGCAGAGAGTAAGAGCAGAAATCTCTGCATCTCCCCCGCAGGGATCATGGAATACGAGATAGAAAGAGTTTAAGAGCCAGAGGTGGTGGCTCACTACAAGGAAACATCCCCTAAAACAGAGGGCTTGGTCTGTACCCTTCTTCAGTTTTAAACATGTAACCTAGGCTGGAATATTGTCCTGTCTTCATAATTCTGAGGATTATGCACCAGCTGCTCCTTTAAACGGGTAGAACTTGACGCTACTACACTATGTTAATTGTTGCTAGGATGGAGGCCCTTCTATCTATCCACCCCAAATCTGCACCTTCAAAGCAAATGATCAAACCTGATTTCACTCCCCTCCGCGCAACCCAGGGACAGTCTATATAATCACTAACAATTCTGCTGGGCGGGTGTGGCTTCTGACTCTGAACACTTTCTTCTCACTAAAGTCTTCACCAGCCACATCACTGTTTAGATGTTATTTCAGACTCAGCTTCATAAAGACATCCAGAGTCTGAAATTCTCAGGGTTACCCTCAAGAAGCAAAACATACAGTGCTTTGATGATGCCTGTGTGTGTCCCTGCCACCGCACAACTCCATCCCTTTGTTCGCGTTTTCCCTTGGAAACATGGTCTCACCAAGCGCCCTGGGCTCACCTTGGAGTCACTCTGCAGCACTTGCAATAATTTTGCTTCACTCTCCCTAAAATTGTTCATTGCTAGACTTTATTTTCTCCTGACTCAGATTTTACTCAAAGGATACTGGTCTGCATGGTAACTGATATAAAGGTGTAACACCCACAATGAATCTCCCTATTGACACAACAAGAAGTTCATTATGACGAATCTTCGCTTGGGAGCATTGGCCTGAGGTGACAATGTGTTTTCCCTGAGTTCTGGACCCTGTGCATTCAGAACCCACTTAACCCCCTCAAAAGTCATGATTTTCTTCCTCTCCCTCTCCCCACTCTGGTTTTTCCAGCCAGGGTTTCTCTGTGTAACTGTGGCTGTCCTGGAACTCACTCTGTAGACCAGGCTGACCTTAAAGTCACAGAGATCCTCCTGCCTCTGTTTTCTGAGTGCCGCCACCACCTGACCATTTTCTTCCTCTTACTGTATTATTCATTATATTGTTTTATTGGCCTGCACACTAGTCATGTATAGATACAGGTGGCATCCATGTTAATCGATCTTGGGTCTCAGTTAGACGGGATTAACATGTATCCAGGCCTGGTTAAACACACGAGTCTGACTGTGGAGGCTTTTCCAGAGATGGCTTGCCTATGCACGAGTGATTGAGGAGAAAAGAAGGGTACTCCAGGTGGGCAGCATTTTCCTGTTTCCACCCAGATGAAAAGACCTCTGAGATAAGGACAAGGCGTGCGGGCACACAGCTCTTCCTGCTGGGCAAGCATGCTTCCCACAGCTGCTGCTATACCTGCTGCCATCGTCCTCCGACCTGAAACAGCACAGCTTCTCAAGCCTTTCATCGTAGACTCAGGGTCAGTCTCTCTAGGGCCTTCCAGGCTTTCAGTGACGGATTGCCTCTACTGAGCGTGGGGGGGGGGGGAGTGTGCGCGCGCCCGCGCGCATGCACGTGTGTACGCGCATGTGTCTTCTGCACAACCCTGCCTGATGCAGCATCTTTAATGAGCGGATTGTGCACTATAAACAAAACAGGAGCTTGAAGTCAAAGCAAGGTTAGAAATCAGGGCATCAATTTCCTACAGCAGATAAGATATGGAACATGCATATACCAAATTAAAAAAAAAAAAAAAAGGTGAAAAGTTCACCAGCTTTTCAGAGTAAGAGCAGGGTCAGAACCCTGGTCACTGTGGTGTTTGCTCCAGGTCAGAGCTTGTCATCCTAATTAGGCACACTGCACAGAACAGAGAAGCTAAAGGTGCTGAATGTCAGTAGTTGTCAGGGTTAGGGGAAAGAAGAGAGTACAAAGTCGTTAGTCAATGGATAGCTTCGCTTTGGAATGAAAAGCAAAAGCATCATGGGTCTGGGTAGTGATGACAGCATTTGTTAACAAGAATAATGCCAATAAGTTGTGCTTTTCATTTTATTTTTCGTCTTTATTTCAATATTTTGAAAACTGATCTCATGTTTATCAGGCTAGCTCCAAACTCTGTATGTCCTTGAGGACACTCTTGAAACCCTGGTCCTCCTCCAAAGCTCTGGGATTTCCATTGTGTGCCCAAACCAATGGCTAAAGCACAACTTATATAAATATAGGCAACAACTGACTGTGTTAGTGCCTACACATGTTGACACGTCTACAGCACAAACCATACACCTAAAGCTCAAGAAAAATCTCCCCCCTCTCTCTCTCACACACACACACCCATAATTAAAGAAGATTTTTTTTGACTTTGAGAGGGAGTGGGAGGAAGCAGGAAGAGTTGGAGGGTTAAAGGTATAGAAATGACATAAATACAAAACACGTATGAGATTCTCAAAATGTAATAATAAATAATAAATAATAAATAAATGTTAAAAAAATAAAAATAAGTCTAACATAGTTAATTCTGCTGAATGTACTTTGCTGTGATAACAATTTTTTTTCCAACATTAGCCGTACAATTGGAAGTTAACTTTTGACCTGGGAACATTGAGCTCGGTCTAGCAATGAGGTAGGAAGAAAGTGATAATGAAGAAATAAATGCAAGACAGTAGGAAGAAAGAGTGAATAAACCATGTGCATTAAATGACAGCTAAAATTACTGCTGGACTTCTGTGTGTTGTTTTTCTACTAAAATGTCACTGTATTTTATGAACTATTCCAATGTCTGAAGCTGTAGCTCAATGGTAGAACATTTGCCTGGCTTGAGTGAGGCTGTGAATTCATTCCCAACAAAACAAAACAGTATATAAAATGAGGAAAACCACAGACCAAAAAAAAAAAAAAAACCCTTTCTTATACAAGCAGTCAGTATAAGTAGTCAATGAAACTGACAAAATGATCAAGTGAACCATCAGGCCCAGATACTCTGTCTTACATTCTCCTTGTCCTTAACAGTTTGGTTTTCCATATGTGGTGGTTTGAAAGAAAATGGCCCCCAAAGAGAGTGGCACTATTAGGAGGTGTGGCCTTGTTGGAGGAAGTGTGTCACTGTGGGGGGGGGGGTTGAGGTATCTTTTACTCACCTTAACCCTCAATGTGACTGTCAGTTGACTTCCTGTTGTGCAGAAGGCAGTGGGAATATACAGCAATGACAACTAGTATTTAACGTGTTGACGCACTTGGGGAGCCCCACTCGGCAAAGCTGTGGGATTTTTGACTAGATGACTGATTGCTCCTGTCAGTGGCTTTCTCAAGTGGCACTCCCATGCATCCCTAATAAGAACAGCTGTGGGGTTCTTTCCACAGCACTTTGGTGGTGTGCTTTACACTCGTTGGGCACATGTACAGCTGTGGATAGTCAGGAAGATGATGCTTAAGCTGCATAATTCTGATGAATAGAAATAATACTAGGATACTTTACATTTACGCAGGCTGACATTGGATTCTCAGTCACAAAGACAGTCTTTTACACAAACAGCTAACTTTAGACTTAGAGCAGATGCAAAGCAGGCTGGTTGCCCCGGAGACAAATACCCCAGACCATTTTCCCAGGTGTTCCTTTACAGATTCAAGGCCAGAGCTCGAAGCAACTTTATTCTGCTCATACTCCCTGCCATTCAAGGACCAGCTAACTAATTGCAATTGTTAAGTCTTGGTTTTCAGTGCCATTTTCTGTCTGGGAAAGAGCTATGTTCATGGGTCAATGTGACATTCTAGCCTGAGAGAAACTATGTGACTTATCATGTGTTATGGGAATTGGGCCCTGAAAATGTAACTTATAATTGTCCAGAGTTTGGCAGCAGAGAGCAGTGGTGATGCAGAGGGGGGGGGAGGGGGAGGGAGGGGAAGGGAGGGAAGGGGGAGGAAGAGGGAGGGAGCAAAGAGAAGGCTGTAGAGCTAATTAGGCAGATGCTGTTAAATAGAGCATTGGGGAGAGAGACATAGAGATGATTAAGAAGCTGTGCAGATGAGAGATTTTCAGAGAGGATTTTTTTTTCAAGAAGTAAAGAGAAAATTACCATCAGAAACTGTGTTTCCTCCCCCACCCCACCCCTGACTCAGATAGAAAAGCCTAGCAACCTTCAGAAGAGAATCTTTCCTAGCCCTGGCCACCCTCATGGATTTCCCTATTTATCCTGGCGCTGACTGGGGGTGGCGTCCCTGAGTTGGATACACTGTTGGATGTACTCTCAGCTCTATCGAAACATCTGCATGCATGTGGCCATAGTCCCCATCCTGACAATAATGGGCTGAACCTCTGAAACCATTGGTGACCCACCCACTTAAATGTTTCTAAGAGTTGCCATTGTCCTGGTGTCTCTTCACAGCAATAAAACCCTAAGTAAGACACCATAGGAAGGAATAAAAAATATAGAATTATATAAGTGCCTTCATTGTCTTGAATCCTACCCACAAAGGGCAGTATTTGAGGATTTATCCTCAGTTTTGCCTTCTATATATTGTTATAGCACATGGGCATGGTGAGTAGTAAATTTAAATTGTTTTGTTTGATCAGACATTGGATGCTCCAACACTGCTTGTTTTTAAATAATATAATTAAGCAACAAGTGGCTGTGGCTGTCCTAGTAATAGAGTTGACATACAGACAGAGACCATAAATGCATAGATGAAAGAAGCCCTTGCTGACACAATCATACCACAAAGATATGTGCTCAACTATGTTCATAGCAGCATTATTTGTAATAGTCTGAACCTAGAAACAACCTAGATGCCCATCAACGGAAGAATGGATAAAGAAAATGTGGTACATTCACACAGAGGAGTACTACTCAGCTGTAAAACAACAATGACATCGTGCAATTTATAGGCAATGGATGGAACTAGAAGAGATCATCTTGAGTGAGGCAACCCAGACCCAGAAAGACAAACACTTTACATACTCATGTATAAGTGGATATTAGATGTAAAGCAAAGGATAACCGGGCTACAATCCACAATCACAGAGAAGCTGAGTAAAAAGAAGGACCCTAAGAAGGACAGACAAGGAAGCCCCCAGGAAGGGAAACAGTTAAGACATCCTGGGTAAACTGGGAGGGGGCATAGAGAAGGGGACAGGGGGAGATCAAGAAGACCAAGTTGGGGGAGGGACAGAGGGGGGAAACAGTGGAAGAGGTGTCTTGATAGAGGAAACCATTGTGGGGTTAGGGAGAAATTCTCAGGAATCCACAAGGATGACCCCAGCTAAGACTCCTAGCAATAGTGGAGAGGGTGTCTGAATTGGCCATCCCCTTTAATTAGATTAGTGACTGCCTTAATTGTCATCACAGAACCTACATACAAGAACTGACAGAAACAGATGCAGTGACCCGCAGCCAAGCACTGGGCTGAGCTTCTGGAGTTCAGATGAAGAGAGGAGAAGGGATTATATGAACAAGGGGATCCAAGAGCATGATGGGAAAACCTCAGAGACAGCTGACACGAGCTAGTAGGAACTCATGGACTATGGACTGTCAGCTGGGGAACCTGCATGGGACTAAACCAGGCTCTCTGAATGTGGGTGACAGTTATATGGCTTTATCTGTTGCAGGGGTGGGGGACACATCTGTCAGTGGTACCAGAACCTATCCCAGGGGCATGAACTAGCTGTTTTGAGCCCATTCCCTATGGAGGGACACCTTGTTCAGCCATGATACAGCAGGGAAGACACTTGGTCCTGCCTCAACTTGGTGTGTCAGGCTTTTTTACTCTCCAGGGAAGGCCTTACCCCCTCTGAGGAGTGTGTAGGGAAAGGGAAAGGGGAGGTTAGAGGCTGGAGAAAGGGAGGTGGGGGAACTGGGGTTGGAATGTAAAATAAAAGATAATGTTTTAAAAGATAAGAAGCCCTTGCTGAATTAGGATAATCTCCTTCCATGTTACCGCATAGAAAGCATGCAAGTTTGTAGTCAGTTCTGTCAAGATATGTTAACTCAAGGAGGCCATCTATGGATATTTTAGTTTTTCAGCCCATCTGTCATCTAAATGAGTTTCATTTAAGTATATGAATTTAAGCTAATGCTCCAAGAATTGATCAGCCACAACTGATAACTTGGCCAACCAGCTCTGTCTTTTATCCAGTCCCAGTGAACAGAGTGTGTGTGTCTCTCTAAGAACAACATCCTTGAGGCCAAGCCATATATCTTACTTCCCTAAAACCGGGTCCAAACACAGAGTTCATCAACATGCAATGATCATTTATTAAGAATTGTCTGCAAATATGTGAAATTTTAATTCACAAGTCTATCATGTGTAGAGTGTCGATTATAGTTGCAGGGATAAGGAATGAATGGTAAACAAATCTTTCTTCTACTGGCATATTAAGAAAGAGGACACTGCTCCGGTCCCTATACAATCTCAGGGCACAAGAGAAGACAGATCTGAAGGGAATTACCACAGTTTATGGGTTTTGTGACATCAGCTCAGACAAAGGGTATTATAGAAACCAATTTGTTTCATTTCCTTATAGTTCCTCAAACAAATTTATACCTAGGGGCATTAAAAATTCCATGGGGGGGGGGGACTCAGACTATCTGTAAAATCCAGAAGTAGCGGACATCTGCAGCCAAACATGACTTGCTGGACATGACAGGGTCATCGCTCACATGAACTAACAGAGTTGTGACAGCATACACAACACCCACATAAGATCAACCAGCCAGAATTCCAGTATAGATGGAGGGACTCACGGAGTCCCAAGCCTCATCTGAGAAGCTATTGGCAACAGACGACTACCAGTGAAGGGAGAGTAAGTTTTCCTCAGGGATGAGCACCTGAACGGCTAGCCCATGCCCAGGTAGATGGTCCCGCCCCGTCCACGTATGGACAGCATTAAGTGGATGGAGTGAGTCATTAAAAGAAGATCACAGGGACACATGAAGTTGAGAGGGAAAAGTTGTGAGAGGGAATAAGGCAGAAGGGGAGACATTGTCAGGTAGATTTGATCAAAGCGCATGATATACATGCATACATTTCTCAATTAAAAAATAACAGAAAATGCAAGCAACTTAGACTTCCTATTTTATGAATATCTGATTTTAATACCATAGCCAGCAGCCACTCTGCTTCACTTTTGCTATACTAACCATGTGCAATAAATAATAGCTTGGTTTTCATAGCATGCCATTCCAGATCCCATAAAGAATAAAGCACCAGTCAGACCTTCCATGTCCTAGCCATTTCCGGCCTCTTCCTGCCACCTCGCTCCATCCATCCTCCACTCTGATCATACATTCACTAAAGTATCATGACTTAAAATCCCCTAACATGTGTGTGTTAGTTTGTCAAACAAGAGAGACTGATCAAAAGTACTAGGAAACTTACCTGATTAAAAACTGAATGAAAACTCTCTGAGAAGTGTCACAAAATAATCATTTGAAAAGCAAAGGAAATGAGGGGACACATCACATAAAGGTCATTTTTCTCACTTTACTTTTGGAGGTGGTTAGAAAAAGAAGAAGAAGAAGATGAAGAAGAAGAAGAAGAAAAGAAGAAGAAGAAGAAGAAGGAGGAGGAGGAGGAGGAGGAGAAGAAGAAGAAACGGACTAATAATGAGAGCAATGATATCATGATTAATCTTTGCTCGGGTCTTCCTAAGTATTAGATGTCCTCATAAATGCTTTGCATACATTAATATATTAACCTCTCCTTAACCTCCTATGTAGCTAATATTCTTCTCCCTCGTTTATGGTGGCGGAAACGCAACAGAGAGTGGTTAAGCATGTTGCCCAAGGTTTATCCAGGTAAAGCACAGGGCAGGTTGGAGCTGAGGTAGGCTCACTCCCACGGTAGACAGCTTCTCCAGGAGTTATGTCAAAGCTGTCTGCTCATCAGCACATCTCAGCCCTCACCTGTGCGAATATTGTGCTCTGTGTGACTTAATGCTATTAAAATAATAAAGGTTTGACTTTGTGAAATTTCCACGAAACCGAAAGTAGAAAATTCTCTCTCCCCATTTCAAAGGTGAACAGCTGACTAGATGTGAATGACTCATGGCACTTGAAAGAAATTGCCCTATGTCCTCGTCGTCTTCAATCTGGGTCCTCGACCGTTTGGAAACTGGTGCATAATGTCACCTCCGAATGGTCATTTTGTGGTGGCTCTCCTTAGAAACCTTAGATTGATCTGACTGCTTTAATGTCCTTCATTCTAAAATGCTATTATCCTGAGTGCATGCAGGGGACAGAACACTTAGTCAAAAGTGATAGATGAATTCATTATCTTCAGCCCATTTTAATGGGCCATCTAGAAAGGAAACCACCCGTCGGCCTGGGCTATTGAATATTGTTACTTGAAGCACCTTATTAAGCTGAATATGAAAATGGGTGGCTTTTCATTTCCTTATCAGACAACAAAGGTCACCTATCATGAGCTTGGAAAACATTCCAGTTTATTTGACCCAACCAAAAGAAAAAAAAAAAAAAGAAAGAAAAGAAAAGAAAACAGTATGGTGTTGAAAATTGTATCTTTTCCATTGTGACTTGGATATTTCAGACCAGAGTGCACCACAGAAGGGGAAGGTGGTTTTGTGGGATTCCGAGTGCACTGGATTCTGAGCAGAGGAGTTTGGCATCAGTGTGTTTCCTGGGGGACGTGTTATGTAACGGTACTATTGGATAGTAAGGCTCCAGTCTGTCATGACAGCCAGGAGTAAACAGATGCTCTACGATGTGAGCGGGAAGCTCTGTGGGCATTACTCACTCACTGGCTTCCACCCTCGGGCACGAGAAATGAAACGTATGTAATGTGAACAGCAGTACTGTTATTCACAACGTTTCTCTTCTTCATTGAGAAACCCTAACTGCTTACCTTTTAAATTATCAGTTTTCCCTTGACTCATCAGCATGAACTCTTCCCCTTTAACCTCATTCTGAGGACCTGCTGCTGGAGCCAGTGGTGGCGATGGCGAGCAAGCATAAAAATTTCACTTTTGTTTACTGTGCTGTCAGTCCCCGGTCAAGTGTAGCTGACCTGACATTGTGTTAACACTTCTACATATGAATGATCATGCGTGCTGCATTGCAAAAACACATTTTCATAAATTCCGTGCTAGAAAACTGCTGAGTCACCCAGTGCTTTTCCAGCCAATTAGAATTAGGGAGACAAACTAAATCCTCTGGCACCTATCTGTGATCCTAGCACTCAGGAGGCCCAGTCAGGAAGACTGTCACTATAATGCCAGTCTATGCTATATATAGCAAGAGCCTATATCAAATGGGAGGGGGTGGAGGTAGGGGATGCTATAAAAAAAACAAAACAAAAACAGGTTGCAAAAATATTCTGATGCTGATAAATTACACCAAAATAACTTAGAAAAAAGTTCCAGCTATCTTCCTATCCCTGGGTCAGAGTTAAATAGTAACAGCTGCCTAAAGACTTAGAAAACACTGGCAGACTAGTCTTGCCGTTCAACACAGCTCATCATCATAATATGCTTGATTGAGAAATGACCGTTGTGGAACAGTGAGACAGCTCGACATGTATATATGATTACCGCGAGACTTGGGTAGGGTTTCTATTGCTGTGAGGAGACAGCAACTCTTGTAAAGGAAAACACTTAACTGAGTCCATTATCATCATGGCAGGTAGACATGGTGCTGGCTGCATCTTGACCAGAAGGCAACAGGAAGTGGTCCGACCTATCACAGAGTGAAGTTTGAGCAAAAAAGACGTCAAAGCCCACCCCCACAGTGACACATTTCCTCCAACAAGGTCATACCTCCTAGTAGTGACACTCCCAATGAACTTATGCGGGACCAACCCCATTCAAACTACCTTACCACGCAAGCCTAATAACCTGAATTCCACCCATGGAAACCCACTGTGGAAGGACAGAACCAACTTCCCAAGCAGTCCTCTGACTGAACATGTGTGCTGTGGCATGCACATGCCCGTACTTGCACACACATGTCATACACACATGTGCAGTATTAAAAAAGCTTTTGTAAAGAAATGATCACTGTCATTGTGGCATGCAGTGGTCATTCATCACATTGAGTAGCAATACTATTAATTCAAAAATTAAAGATAAATAACTTAAACATGTCATAGAAGTGTGTTGTGGGAATTCCGTTTGAAAGGCAATCGTATGAGGTGGCTTGGCCCAATGGGAATGGTCTTCTTTGGAGCCCGATGAGACCCAGAGCGAGAGGTCTCATGCTCTTTGGGACTGCATAGGAGCTGGCCAATCCACGCTTTGCTGATGTTCTCCCGACCTTCCTCACCTCCTTTGGGAACGAAGAGGTAGCGACAGCTGTATCAGCAGCTGCATCACTGATTCGTTTCCATATCGATGAGTGCACTGTATCGAATAAACTGTATCAACTTTATCCCAGACTCCCTTTCCTGCAGTAGAAATGCTCCGTGAAAGGGTAATGCTTGGAGAGAAGCTCTGAGAGGGTCTCAGGGACGCATATTGTAAGATCAGGACTCCACAAAGTCTCAGATCAGCGATCTATCCCAACAATATTGGAAACGATACAAGGGATGGAATTGTTTTCCTCAGTGATCCTGGCTGGTGATATTCTTTATAACAACCTACCATGAAATGAAGTGAATCTTGGTAATCCATCCTCAATGGTCAACTAACTGTCTGACCCGAACCTCATGGGATAGATCAACTTTGCTTTTTTTGTTGTCAGAAACCTTCTTTAAATTCATCAGATTTATTCTCAAATAGTCATCAAACCATCAGTTTGAAAGTTGTGGCTATTATGTTTCAAAGCATAATTCTTATTCCATGTACTTATACAACTAAGAATATTTATGGGGTTCTCTATTATAAATTATTTTCCAAAGGAGCTAAGAGGAGTAAGGCTTGCATTTTATTAGGCTTGAATGTTCCCTGTAACAAATTTAGTGATAACGACATGAAGTAATAGCTTATTCTTTTCAGTAAAGTTAATTATTAATGGGGAGGTGGTATACCCATTCAGGGAAAATATTTTTAATAGCTAACTAAACCGGCATAGAAGTAATGCCTTCTAAACAGCTATGCTAGTTCCCACTGCAAACAGCAGCTCCCAGGCTGAATCAAAGAGGCTTCTCCTTACTCTGAACAGTGAAGCATGTAGACTTGTGACTGCCCAGGACACACAAAATAAGAGCCAGATGTCTAACTCAGGATGGTTTCCTCTAATTCCATCCATTTGCCTATGAATTTCAAGATTCCATTGTTTTTTTTTTTGTTTGTTTGTTTGTTTTTGTTTTTGTTTTTCCCATGAGTAGTACTCCATTAGTAAATGTATCACATTTTCTCCATCCATTCTTTAGTTGAGGGGCGTTTAGGTTCCAGGCTCTGGCTATTACAAATAATGCCATAGTTGAACAGATATTCTTGTTGTATGAATGTGCAGGAGAATTACTGGATATTGAGGTAGCTGATTCCCATTTTCCTGAGGAACTGCCATACTGATTTCCAAAGTGGCTGTGAAAGTTTGCATTCCCACCAGCAGTGGAGGAGTGTACCCCTGTCTCCACATCCTCTCCAACATAAACTGTCTGGTGTTTTTTATTTTAGCCATTCTGGCAGGAGTAATGATTACCAGCCTACAATCCACACCACCAGAAAAGCCAAGAAACAAGGAGGACCCTAAGAGAAACATACATGGTCCCCAGGAGAAGGGGAAATAGGCAAAATCTCCCAAGCAAATCGGGAGCATGGGGGGTGGGGAGTTAGGAGAAAGAGAAGGGGAGAGGAGGGCATGAGGGAGCAGGAAGATTGAGTCAGGAAAAGGATAGAGGGGAGTAAGAGAAGAGATACCATAAAAGAAGGAGCTATTATAGGTTTAAAGAGAAATCTGGCACTAGGGAATTGTCCAGAGATATACAAGGTTGACCCCAAATAACAATCTAAGCAATAGAGGCTGCCTTAAATGTTCTTCCCTGGTAATGAGATTGATGACTACCTTAAATGCCATCCTAGAACCTTCATCCAGTAGCTGATGGAAGCAGAAGCAGATACCCACAGCTAAGCACTGAGCTGAACTGCTGGAATCCAGTTACAGAGAAGGAGGAGTGATGAGCAAAGGGGGCAGAAACCCACACCTGAACAAGGGAGAGCTCATGGACTCCAGTCTGACAGCTGGGAAATCAGCATAGGACCCAGACTCCCTGAATGTGTGTTAGTTGGGAGGACTGGGCAGTCTATGGAGCCTCTTATAGTGTGGATCAGTATTTAAACCTAGTATATGAGTGGACTTTGAGAGCCCATTCCACATAGAGGGATACTCCCTCAGCCTAGACACAAGGGGAGGGGGGCTGGGCCCTGCTCCAATTGATATGACAGACTTTGAAGACTCCCCATGGAAGGCCTTATCCTCCTTGGGGAGCAGAAAGGGGGTGAGATGGGGGTTGGTGGGGGACAGGCCAGGGAAGGGGGGAGGGAACTGGGATTGACAAGTAAAACAAGCTTGTTTGAAACTGAAATTAAAAAAAGAGAGAGAGAGTTATGGGGGGGGGGAGCCAGCTGTGTGCTAAGCCCTAAACAAGTAACGTACACCACCCTTCATCCCCTCCAAGGGATGACATCGTCGAAGATGGGACAGGAAGCATAGAGGAGTGGAAGGACAGAATGAAGGGCTACAAAAAACATTCCTGAAGCTCAACACAACTACAGTAATCATTGGCTCACCCTTACTGTAGTTACCTGTACCGCATCCACACAAGGCCAGCCCCATCAACAGTCAAGGAGTAGGGAAGAGTTCATGGGACCCTGCCTTTTCCCACTGAACTGTTGGCTATTGATATTCAGGGAATGGGAAATCACTGTTGTTTTGCAATGTACCTTCTCCTGAGTGCCACAACCTCAGCATCACATAGGTGAACCTTGGTGGATCACAAAACAAAATTAATAGACATGAATTGTCTATTGGTAGGGATGGTAGGGAGATAAGGAGTGAAGTGTATGCAAGCATACATGTGTGGAAGTTTAGATGATTATAATTATTAAACTTAAGAAAATACTTCCTTTATATGGATACACATACATATGGGTGTTTTGCCTACCTGTATGTCTGTTGCACCATTTGTGAACATTGCCTGCAGAGATCAGAAGAAGGCATTGGATGCCAAGGAATTGGAGTCTCACGTGGGTATGAGCCACCATGTGAGTACTGGGAATTGAACCTGGTTCCATCCGGAAGAGCAATCAGTGCTCTTAACCTCCTAATCCATCTCTCTAGCCCCAAGGAAAGACTTCCTACAAGCTATATAACATTTTCTGGGCTCCAAGCTGAAAGGTAACTTATGGATTACCTTAACAGACAAGCTATTACCAAGTGAAGAGTAATAATGGTGACATTCTACTCTTGGATAAAGGTAGAGGACTGAATGAAGAATGACAATAGTTTCATTCAACTGGAAAGCATCTACTTACCAACATAGGAAAGCATAGAAAAAGAATAAAATAAACGCTAAATTGTTTCAAAAACTGTAAGAAAAAAAAGTTCTTAATTCCAACAAGAATCCCTCCATGCCTTTCTCCCATTTCCTGTAGTAATGGAAACTACTGTCTACAAACACCAGATTCCTAAGGAAGTCACCAATATGAAGGCTTGAGCACATGAAACTTTCATTTTTCAAACTCAGAGTTACCTAGAAGTAATGAAATCTATCTTAGACCTTCTTTCTAAAATGGATAGAATATTGTCCATAATAATCAAAAGCTTTGCCATATTATAGCTTACTAAAATAAATTTTAACAGAAGTTAACAACGGTTTTAAACAGATGCAAGTTCCTTCTACCATACCCTATGTTTATGAATATGGCCAAAAAAAATGTTAGAGACAGCTTTAAACAGCACAGATCACACAAGTCCATCTGCTTATGTCATCTGCTACTCTCTGCGTGACACGGTAACGCTTATAAAAGGAAAATCAAATTCACATAGCATTTATCCAAGTGTATTCTATAATTGAATTCTTAAGGATTTTTTTCTTTTAACTTTACCAATTAAAGCTGATATTTTAGTACGATTTCCTTTGTTTAAAAATAATGGTTTCATTATTCACTAAACCAATTGTTATATCCAAATCCTCTTGATTTTTAAACTCATTTTCAACCAAAATACACCTCTTGAGTTGGTCCTCCATTTTTAGTGATTCTAATGATGAATATTAATATTCAATAGTAGACAGATACTGCCGAACCATATGAACTGAGTTTTATTCTCTAATTTATACTGTTCTCTAGTTCTTTGCCTACCAACTGCCATCCCCAAGCCACATCAATACAAGTTTCATTATAAGGAGCTCATCATGACCACAAGAGGAAGCACAACGTCGACATGGTAACACCCTCCCCACCCTCCCTGCCCACCTGCCCCCTCCTACCCCCTCCCACCCCCTTCTACCCTTCCCACCCCTAACCCACATCTCGAAGTAGGGCTCCTGAGCACTCCAGGAGCACTGGCAGCAATAAGATGAAATGATTGCATTAAACATGCCAGGCCAGAGGAAGCCAGTCGTTTGGAGCCGTTGTTTGATGAGCCTCATCAGGATGCTGATAAGCACCCAGGCAGATAATGTAATTTATGAAACCACAGCACCCTTCTGATGGAAGAAGACCTCTCATCCACCTATTGGCAGCCAGGTCAACCTGAATAGAAACCAAGTCTGCTGCAGGCTTTATCCTGTGTGTCTTAGGGTTTGTATTGCTGTGAGCAGACACCATGACCATGGCAACTCTTATAAGAGAGAAATAGTTCATTGAGGTGACAGCTTACAGTTTCAGAGGTTCAGTCCATTATCATCATGATGGGACATGGCAGTGAGCAGGCAGACTTGGGGCTGCAGAGGTAGCTACTATATGTCAATAATCAGGCAGGAGCAAGTGGTCTAACACACTGGCCAGTATTTTAAGCATAGAAGACCTCAAAGCCAGTCCCCACAGTGACATACTTCCTCCAACAAGGCCACACCCATTTCAACAAGGCCACACCTCCTAATAGTGCCACTCCCATTGGGGGCCATTTCTTCCAAACCACCTCAGTGTGTCTCTTTGAGATGCGCTTCCTTTCCTTTCCTTCGTCCTCTCTTCTCTTCTTTCTCCTGCTCCTACTCCCCTTCTTTCAGTCTTCCTCCTCCCTTTTGCCCTTTGTCCTCCTTCTTAGATTCATCTACTCAACACACATTCATTGAGTCATGTCAAAGCTGGGACGGCCACCAAGCTAGAGACTTGTGTATGTCGGTGAATGAGATACTCATGGCTCCTTTCCTCCTCACACAGGGCTTTCCGTACTTCAGGAAGATGGATGCTGTGGTTGAATGAGCACGTCCACCCCCACCCCCGTCCCCCGTATAGGCTCATGTATTTGAAGGCTGAGTCCTAAGTGCAGTCCATGGAACTGCTCTGGGAAGATTAGAAGGTGGGGCCTTGTTGGAGGAGCTGTGTTCCTTGGGGTGGGCGTGGAGATTTCAAAAACCCTAGGTAGGCCTGGTTGTTTGCTTTCTGCTGAATGTTTGTGGATCATAGTATAAGCTCTTAGCTGCTGCTCCAGCACCATGCCTGCCGCCAAGCTTCCTACCATGGTAATCATGGGCTAACATTCTGAGATTATAAACAAGCCCCCAGCTACATGCTTTTTCTCCAAGTTGCCTTGGTCATGGTGTCTCTTGATAGCAAATACTATACTAGCTGAGACCAAAGTTAAACAGAATTTTACCATAATCATGGGAATAAAAAAGCATAAAGACCATAATATTGTCTTAAGGTAGCTTCAAGGCCAATGTACAGAAAGGATCTGAAATAACTAAGTAAATATAAATAAATAAACCAGATGATGTGGAACGGAGTGGGGTGAGGAACAAATGGCAACGTGTCAGAAAAGGGAATCTACTAGAAAACCCAAGACACAAAGGAGAGGAGAGAGGTAGAGAGAAGGGAGAGGAAGAGAGAGGAAGGGAAGAGAAGAAGACTGAAGAGCAAGAGAGGGAGTGCGGAGCAGGGAGGAGAAGGCGACGAGAGAAAGAAGGGACAAGGAAGAAGAAAAGCTAGACAGATCGGTGCTGGGAACTGAAAACAATTTGACTTTACAGTAACAATGAATAAGAATGAACCAATAAGAATAAATCTCCGCACAGAGTAGAAAACAAATGCACAAGGTCTCAATGTGCGACCTTGATGGTGTCCCAAGAAATAAGCAGAGGGCACAGCCTCAACCAAGAAAGGGGCATCACTGCTGGTGTGAGTGGCAGTTAAGAAGAAAGGAAGATTTTGAGCTTTAGTAAGGGAGAGTTAAAAGAGCATCCACCTTGGAACGTCTTATTTTTGATGAAGTAGGAATGGGATTATTTTCTCAGAGCGAGGGGGTGGAGATTTGTAATAATTGCAGAGTAGATAAGCACGAGCCAATGGGGAAATATATTAGGATTAGTGTTGAGAGCCAGGTGAGGTGTTGACTACAAATAACTAATGTTACCAATCTTCTTGGTTATGCAATCTTACCCAGCAAGTCTTATCAGGACAAATATGGCAGAGAGAAAGTAGAAAGTGGACTCATTCTGATGACTTGCCAGAGTGGGAGAAAGCAGCCAAGAAAACTTGTCAAGGAAGTTGCTGAGACAATGAGTAAGGCAATTTATGACTGACATGGGATAGAAAACTAAAAGGAGCTGGTAATCAATTGGGTAAAGAACTGAAGTCATCAAATAAGCAGATAACCCTTGTTCTGTTGAAGCTCACATCATATCAAAGAAGCCAAGTAAATCAGGTAATGAAGATAATAATCAATACCATGAAGAGAATTCATAAAAATAATGAACCAATACAGAGAGACAGCGTGGGTACTTTATTGTCAGTCACCGGGTTTCTGAAGGGACATTATTTCCATCGAAACATGAATGACAAGAAGCATTTAGCTTTGAAGCACGGCAAGCAAGATCAGGTCAGAGAGATAACAGAACAGGGAATGAGCTGGGGATGGAATGAAGGCCCTCAGCACCAAGGAATGTGAACAAGAAGAACTTATAGGAGTAGGAATGAAATCCAAGTGATGTCAGCCATACTGTGAACAGTCAGAAAGAGAGTTGCCTTTTTCCCCCCCCAGATCAGAAGATTAAAGTGGAGGACTGATCTGCTTTATGCTTCACAACTTCATTCCGGCTGCTATGAGCCACATGTAGACTATGAATAAGAATCAGAGCTAGCAGATGGCTGTCAACCATTTGTCCAATCCAGCAGAGAGATGAAGTCCAATGATTGAGAAGGAAAAGGTGAGAGTTAGAGTGGGTTGTAATGGCAAGCACCAGGGAAGGAAGATCAAGAAAAGGAATGGTCTGGAAACAGAAACAACTGCTCAAGAAGCACCGTGTTCTGAGGGGAGAAGACAACCAGGCAGCAGATCTGGGCAGAGCAACAGCGAATTCTCTTTTGCGGTGTTAAGTCCACCTTGTTTCCAAGCTCTCTGGCCGGGTAACAGTTATAACGAAGGATGGGTGTAAGTTCTTGTCAGAGATACCGGTAAAAATTTGGGAATAATATTAGATGTTAGCTTGGGGTGTGAAGAGTGAGTTGCTGAGGTGAAGCCAAGTCCCATGGGTGACAAACCTTATTCCTGATGCCCCCTTTGGTTGTGCAGGACAGAACCTGGGAGAGAACCAGATTTAAAAAAAAAAAAAAAAAGCAAAAATTATGGCATCTCGGAAAGGACAAATTAATGAAAAGTTCACAGTGACTTAGTGACTTAGGGATGCATAAGGCAAACTTTCTCAGTGGAAGATGCATGAAAAAACTTACACTTTAACCCAAGAGAGATCTGGACTATGTGGGCTGCTGGGTAGAGTTCTCCATAGCACCTTGGAGTAGCTGTTGTGGGTGGAGTTAGGCTGAGATTGCTGTGTCTCTTTCCTTATGATCTATGGCACTATGAACCATAAAACAAAATATTTACATATATGTTTTGTAAGTAAATTCTGTTAGAATATGACTGTGCTATTTTGTTATGTATCTGCAAATATTCTCCCAATACAATGACCAAGATGAAGAGAACTCACAAAAATCAGGTGGCCCCTGACATTGGTTTATTCTCCAGTACATCATGCAAAATTTTTCTATCTGCAAACCATGGATCTGTAAAATAGGAGCAATGACTAAGGAACTACAGTGTGAGTAATCTCCATTCTTGGTTAGCTCTTGGGACGTTTCAATCAAAGCTTTAGGGTCTTTGGGAAAAGATTATACAGGTCCTTATATAGCAAAGACCAAAAGTTCATCTAATGTGAAAACACTCAGCAGGTTTGTGTTGTGCGTATTTTCATGAAAGCCCCGATCTTCCACATCGCCTGTTGGGAAATGCAGGACTCAGGTTACTCCTTTAAACAAGAATCTATATTTGCTGACCTCAGAGATAACCATATGGAAGATACTGACCACCGTGACCTATTTAATCTTCTTGATGCTTAGAAGAAACCATGTAATTTCTATATCCAGGTCAAACAAGAAGACTCCTAAAATGTGGAATATAACATCTTTCCTGTGTTCCAACTCACACACACATAGACAATTGTCCTAGTGCAAACCCACACTGGCTGACATGTTTTAAGGTTTTAGTTCTGGTAGAACAAACTCTAAAAACCTGAGGTATAAGTTCAGATTGTGGTCCCACATTTAAGAGGATGTAAACCTCAGACAGTACTGTAAGTTTGCAACATGGAATAGGAGGATTTGAGCCCATCCTGCACTGGTGAACTCTTGACCTCTCCAAACAAGTTGCCACTTTATGCCATCTTTGTGACCAATGAAATAAAAATCTAGTCCAAAAACCTGATGACTCACAAGCCATGCATTTAGATTTTGATGCTAAACTTCTGATTTTATTTTAAAGTGATATCACTGGAAAACAACAACAGCAACAAAACCAGCTCTGCAATCTTGCACACCCTGGTGATGATTTTAGACTGTTTCTAGAAGACAAGATATACACCTGTGACCCAGGATTCAGAATCAATCTCTGTTGCACGTGCATGTATTATCTGTTAGTATTCAGGCATCTATAGTGGCCTGTCCTTGGGGTTCTGAAAGGATACGTCATCAATTTCAGACACTAAGAGCACCTCCTGTGCACATTCACTGTGTTCTCTTTTAAAGGGGGGCCTTGCCCACCTCCCTTCCTTCTCTCTCTCTCCCTTTCTCTCTCTCTCTCTCCTCTCTCTCTCTCCCCCCTCTCCCTCTCTCTCTAACTCTTCTACTTCTCTTGTCCCTGGACAGGTCCATGTGTCCACTGTGTCCCCTCTTCTGTCCCTTCTCTCTCCTCTTCCAATAACCCTCCTATGTGAGTCCTGATGTATGCCGTGACTTCTCTTTTCAGCATTTTAAAAGTTGCAACACTATCCTTCAGCTCACCAGGTGACTATGAAGACTTATAATCCCAAACTCTAGGACAGACAGAAGCATCAGCTGCTGCCAGGTTTCTCAAGTTCTTGAAGATCCTCTCATGTCCCATTTTCATAAGGAACATAAAGAATAAAAGACAAGTAAAACTCTTTACCGCCGTGATGTCCATCTTCTATAATCTAATTTCAATACACTTGTTGGCTTTTGGTTTTTCTAGACAGGGTTTCTCTGGGTAGCCCTTGCTGTTCTGGAACTTGTTCTGTAGACCAGATTGGCTTTGAACTCACAGAGATCTACCTGCCTCTGCCTCCCAAGGGCTAATGCTAAAGGCATGTGCTACTACCACGCTGCTTAATAACTTTTAAAGCACAGCTTTACTCTGTACTCCATTTAACCAGTACATATAATGTGCTCCAAACATATTATGTCTGTTTTTTCTTTATGGGCCCACCACTTAACTCCCAAATAAATACAGGGGGACTTATTCTTGAATATTTATGGATGCCTGGTCTTAGTTTGGCTTGTTTCTAGCTAGCTTTTCTAACTTAAATCATCTCATTTCTCTTTAACTACATTTTGCCTCTGAGCCTTTTACCTTTCTTTATTCTATATGTCAATCTTTTCTTCTTACTCCATAGCTGGCTGTGTGGCTGGCCCCTAGGACCTTCCTCTATTTTTCCTCATTCTTTTCAAGCCTAGATTTCTCCTATTTATTCTTTCCCTTTGGCATCCCTGCCTATCTTTCTCCTGCAGACCTATTGGCCATTCAGCTCTTTATCAGACCAATCAGGTGTTTTAGGCAGGAAAAGTAACACAGCTTTACAGAGTTAATCAAATGCAACATAAACACAAATTCAACACATTTTGCATTATCAAATGAATATTCCACAGCATAAACGAATGTAACACATCATAAATTAATATTCCACCACAGTTAAGTTTTGTTATTAGGAACAGGCAATATGTTTTGGGGATTGTTGCTTAGAAAGGAAGCTGGTTAGCTTCTGGACAGTCCCCATGGGAACTTGAACTTTGTTTCCTCTTATGAGTAAAGTCTGAAATCAAAATGGCAGTACTTAGATTGAGATGTTTTTGCCCATCTGCTTCCTTTACCTGTGTCCTTTTTTTTTTTTTTTTTTTTTTTTTTTTTTTTAAAAATGGAAAAGTCCTGCAAGGATGAATGTATCTCCATCCACTAAAAAAGCTATTGTATCAATATAAAGTTATCTCCCTTGTATTCTTATTTCTTGGTATCTAAGGAATCCATAAACATGACCGGTGGCGGCAAGAACTGCAACTATGAACCGCTAACACAGCTCTTTGAGTCATTCCCTATTTCTAACCCCAGATCACATACGTACTCCTAATGATGAACAGAACCGAAGGGGATGCTGGGACTTGATACAGTTCAACAAAGCACACAACATCCTTTGAACATGTATAACGTGTAAGTGCTCCTCTGCTTCTCTGTTATTTGTATCTCTTGTTCCCCCCTTCATCTATATGTAGAGGTCATGACAATATCACTTAGAGTCTTACCACATACTTTCCGCACTTTCATTAAACTAATTATCTTGAAATATAATTAGCTAATTACAGAGAGAGGTAGATAATGATTGTGAATGGAATGTAAGATAAGCATTAATGAACAGCAACAGGATCCAAATATTGCAGTTAGAGAGAAGACATTCGGACTTGGCAGAGGGACAAGAAATATTCAATAATGTTTTGATCAGATGCATTTGTGTCAGAACTAACAATGCTGCCCTGTGTTTTCGCAACTGGGTAGGAATCCAAGCCTTCCATTTAAAACCCAACAAAGCGTCTTTGCGATTCGAATAATGTTCTGAAGTATCCTGATTCAGATTGATTGTAATTTGTCAACTGGACTTTTTACTCCTTCTGTTTCCTGCGCCTTTTAGAGAGCATTGTGTGAGAAAAATGTGTTTTCATTTGTAGCTATCGTCAAAGCAACAGAACGTATTATAATTAAGGTATACCACGCTTTTGAAGGGCCGGTATTCAAAAATTTAAATTGTTCACAATATGGTAAGGGCATATTTGTTTGAAGTGAAAGAAAAAGAACACATTGAAAATAGATTTGTTTTTTAATTAACTGGCCCAGGATCAGAGCACTTTTCAAATAAAAATACAATAGAGCACCTAATCAGATAGGGTATCTACCCGGAATAATGGGATCTGTGCTCTTGGAAAGTCCTTCAGAGCACACTTTGGCTGCAACACTTTTAGTTATGTAAATGTACTCAACAGGGTGATCCCTGGAGCTAAGGTAACATGCTACATAAAATTCCTGTAGGCACCACCTGCCTCATCTGGAGAGCTAAGCTAATGTAAAGGGTAGCACTGACACCCTGCCTCTGCTATGCTGTTGCATTGCTAACTGGAGCATCCTGTCCCCAAACATCCTCACAGGGTGTGTTTATCATGCTTCTTCAGAATATTGTACCTGCCTGAATCCCCAATTTGCAAGTGAGCTGCTTTTAAAGACAAAGATTGAAACTGTACCTTTTGTGGCCACCTAAGTGGTCTTCAATACATGTCAGATAACCAAAAACATAAACAGTGCAGTGAACCAAGATGACTCTAACTTAATGTATTGTTTATTCATGCTACACAAGGCATACTGACTAGAAATGCAACAGAGCCAAAGTGATCAACCTGGGGATGTGTAATTGTCTCAGAATGTATCATCTGAGAACGTTTAAAACCTGGAAAGAGAAGATAAAACACCCAGGAAGCATTTATAAACTAATGGGAAAGTCTGTCCTGTCCCAATCTGCTTTCTGGTGCTGTGATAAACACTCTAGCAAAATGCAACCTGGGAGGAAAGGGTTTATTTCATCTCACAAGCTACAGCCCACCATCCAAGGGATCCAAGGCAGAACCTCGTGGCAGGAGCTTGAAGTAGAAATCACAGAGGAGTGCTGCTTATTGGCTTCTTCTTGCACTTACACTCAGCTGTCTTTATTATACAACCCAGGTCCACCTGTCCACGGAAGGCACTGCCCTCAGTGGGCTGACCCCTCCTACATCAATTAGCAAACCAGAAAACTCCCTAAAGGCACACCCACAGGCCATTAGATGGAGGCCATTCTTCAACTGAGGGTCTCTCTTCCCAGGTGTGTTAAGTTGACAGCCGAGATTAGTCATCCTCTGCTTTGATGAGCACTGAAAGATGAACAGCTGACCAAGTACAGAGACAGGAGGGATGTGGAAAGGCAGGACTAGCAAATACAAACACCACACCTGTGGAAGGACCAGGGCGATAAGAAGACATCCATGAGAAGGAAATGAACCTGGCCCTTGTGGGGAAGTGGGACTAGTTTTATCCATACTAAATGACATGTGACAAGGAATAAGGACAGCAGGTGGAGAAGTAGGGTTGGAAACAGAAAAGGAGTACTGAGAACTCTGAACAGTCAGTCCAGTGGGAAAAATCACTGAGCTGAATCAAAAGGTCTTGCTCTAGGCTTCTTCTGATATTTACTCTGGCATCAAAAGAAAAAAAGAAACTGTACCTCTGTGAGAATTCTTTCTTATTCTCTCTTTCTCTGTGTGTCTCTCTCTGTCTGTCTGTCTGTCTGTCTCTCTCTCTCTCTCTCTCTCTCTCTCTCTCTCTCTGTGTGTGTGTGTGTGTGTGTGTGTGTGTGTGTTTCTTTATATACGGCTCAGGGTGAGCTTGAACTTCAGACCCCCTCCCTCTACCTCTTGAGTGCGGGACTTACAGACACAGACCATTATATCTGGTCTGCTGGACATCAAACCCAAGGCTTCTGGAATGCCAGGCAATAACTGTAGTGACTGAGCTACATGCCCAGTCCTAACTTCAGTTTCTTCATGAATGAAACAAGCAAGACCAAAAGACTGCTTTAGGGAGGGGAGTTCGAGAGAAGGAGTGGCATCGAGAGGGAAAGTCTGGTGATAATGCCAAGAAATGGCCATTATTCAGATGCTGGGTAAGAATGAACAAAATTATGATCTATAAGCAGAGCAAGACAGAGCAGAGTGGTGCCAGAATTAGTCTCACCCCTCACAATAAGAAGTAATTCAAAAGTTATGGATGATAATTTCTCAAATGTTCTGACACTTGTTGACAAAGGGTTGTTAAGACAACGCAAAATGAAGCCATGGGTAAGAAGTACTATGGTTTGATAACCCCAAGGATGGGAATAAGGATCTATACCTGAGCATAGATTTTTTTTTACAATCTACTCTTCTCTCCTACAATACATCTGGTCTGAAGTTTTTCCTCCCTCCACTCCTCCCAGTCTTCCCTCACCTCCCCTCTCCCCTAGATCCAATCCTCCTCTATTTCTCTTCAGAAAGGAGCAGGCCTCCCAGGGAAAGCAACCAAACAACATAACAAATCACAATAAGACTAGGCACACACCCTCATATCAAGGCTGGAGAGGCGAGCCAATGGGACGAAAGGGGTCTGAAGAGTAGACAAAAGAGTCAGAGATGCACGTGCTCCCACTCCCACTGTTAGCTGCTCAGCAAGAATGCCAAGCAATACAACCACATCATGTATGGAAAGGTCCTAGCACAAATCCATACAGGCTCCGTGACTGTCACAGAACATGTATATTAAAGGTCATCTTGGGATTCTGCTTACTAGTGGTCTATACTAGAATACTGCTTGGAACCTAGAACTGTTCTAGATTGTCTCAGGTATATCGTACAAGGTCTGGCATGTCCCTGAACTTTATCATGAGTTTAGTTTAGAGTTGGTATTTAAAATCATGGGTTCTAGGGTTTCCTTTCCTGGTGGTGTTTCACTGTAGCCATACTTTCATGCATATTAGTCAAGACTTTTTACAATTCTTTCAAATTTACCTTACTGTTGTAGAATATTTGATCACATTGTGTGAAGATGTGTTGCTATTTTAACTAACCTGTCTAAGGCACCGTCTGATTGGTTTAAGAAAGAGCTGAGTGACCAACAGCTAGGGAGGAGAGCATAGGCAGGACTTTTGGAGAGAGAGAGATAAGAACTCTGGGAGTAATCTGATGCACAGTGGATTCACCAGCAAGATGAGAAGAAGTCAGGCATACTGTACCAAGGACAGGTAATGAGCTACATGGCAGAGCATAGATAATATAAATGGGTTAATTTAATAGCTTGTTGGGAACAAGCCTAAGCAAAGGCCAAACTTTCATAATTAATAAAGTCTTAATATCATTATCCGGAAGCCAGTGGTCCAAAGAAAGACCTATCACATTTGGCATCCAATGTGGAGACACATACATTCAATGTTGGGCCTACAAGCAGCTGGCATGCTACTCAACAGGAAACTCAATAGAAACACTTACTGAAGCTTGGCCCAGCAACTTCCCAGAGCTGGGGTAGGTAAACATGGCTCCAGGCTCATGGACTGAGTCAGGCAGAATCTTCTTCCAGCGCCATAGAAGGAGCCTGCAGAGGCAGACAAGGGCTTTGCAACATTTTCCTGAAGCTGCAAAGCCAGGTCCAGAATGGGTACAGTTAGTCATAGAAAAAAATAATAGTAAACTTTTTAAAGAGAGAGTAATATACTATAAAAGAATAAGCCAGGTAAGGATGGGAAATACTATAACATAGTATATTTACAACACTTTACAATATACTTGTTTCAAATATTATAAATATTAAATTAAATAGTTTGTGTAAGCTTATGTCACAAGTGTAAAACTGCCTATCTCATAAATAATGATTTTTTCCCTTTCTTCTAAGTGATGCTCAGTGAGTTAGCTAATTCTGCAGGACTGTATAGCTACTAAGGGGAGGTCTCAGAGTTCAATTCCCAGTCTTTTTGACTCCGGGAAGTAGCTGCTCTTCATCTTCCTGCAGTCCCCTGAAATAGGTCACAAACATGACAGAGTCGCTGATTCACTGATGACAAAAAAAACAGAGAAAATACCTACTTGCTCCAAGCTTCATATCCACCATTTGCTTAAAATATTTATTGTTTCATAATTCCATACATGGATGCCATGTATTTTGATCAAACCTAATCCCTGCTTTTCCTTCTCAACTTCACATGCCTACTCTCTCTCTGCCTCTCTCCCCTTAACCAGCTGAGTCCACTCAGCACTGCCAGTATGTGCATATAAGAGCATCCGCTACAACATGGCCAGCCTATCACCTGCTGCATCCAGTGGGAATGATGCTTCTTGGTCAGGGCCAACTTGATTTCTCAATGTCCTACAGCTCACAAAAAAAAAAAAAATCCAGTCTTCAGAAATAGGATATATGCTGTAGAATAATCTTTTTATTTTTTTGTACCTAAAAAATTCAGAAAGAAAAAGGAGCTGTCTGATGATACTAAGATCTGAAGGAAAAGTAAAAGCTAAGGAGTTGCATTAGGATATTGTTTTTCCCATTTGTGTGTAGACAGTGAAAAAATTACCAATGCCTTAATAGTGGCTGTCAAAAGTATATGCATGCACTTATCCGTATTATTGCAAGCTCATTTTTCACTTCAGATCATATATACTCAGATACTTGGGGTTATTTAAAGGCCAAGAAAATATGTACACACTTACTAATTAGAAAGCTTTTTGATGATTTGCATCAGAATATTATGTATGGTACCAAATTCTTCCAATCCAGTAAACAGTTACTCAGAAAAATATCATATACATAAAGGTAAGCAGATCAGTATCTCTGTTGTACAAACAAGGATGTGGGGTTCTGAGAAGAATACACAATCTGTAGGCAAATAATTAAAATACAAAGTAGTAGATGAAAATATACATGTAAGGGGCGACTTAAAACGTTATGGGAGTGAAGCATGGCATGCAGGTTATTGCTTGGCTAATTGAGTTTGCCCTGTAGGCAGGTGGAAAGCAACCTAATTACTAAGGTCTTTGAGAGCTTAAAAGAAAATTTCAGAACCCTGGCAATGACTGGGGACATAAGGCAAAAAGCTAAAAAAGAACAAGAATGTTTAAAACATACAAGGTGAGTAACAGAAAAGCATGACATAAGCAGCTTTGCCTCTGCACTGCCGAGACTAAGATTAGAATTTGACTCATGAGGATCAGAAAGAAACTTGTGGTCTTGTTTATATTTGAGCCAAAGCAAGCCATAGATTATGAGTCTTTACTCATGACCATCAGAGATAAAGTCCCAAGTTACACGTGTAATCTTATTGTAGAGCCCTGATTTGCTTTTGTATACTCTCCCACAAGATATCTGAACAATAATTCAAAAACAAATTTGACAGATGTACTCCTTACTGTGGGCTAGATTATTTTAGAGGCAATTTCTCTATCTTCTCTATCCTATAGTCACGTGAAAACTAGACACCTACCCATATTTAGTGAAATAAAACAGTCACCATGAGTGTGCCTAATTCCTGGAATTTTTTTTTTTTGCAAGAAAATGTTCTTCGTTCCCCAGCATGTTATATGAAAATTGTAATCAGATCTCAGTCTGATCCCTTATAACATAGTGCCATCTAGAGATTAAAGCTGATGTTGCTGCAAGCTACATTAACCTCAACCACTTTCTAAACTATAACATTGCATTTTATTGGGAATATGTTTAATTGGCCATTTTAAGTGTCCATTACAGTCTATCTTTATGGAATGCATTTAAGATAAATTAATGACTGCCTGGGAGGTCACAAGAATGCTTTGTCTAGGAGTTTCATAATATACTATACCATCCAAAGAAGTTATACTGCAGTATAGTAACACCAATTTAAGTTTTGTAAAGAGCCATAGTCAAACTTCTACAAAGAAGCAAGACAGTTTTCTTCATATATACAAAATATTTGTAAAGTCGGTGTGAGCGAGGCAGTGTACTAACCATGTGTGTCAGTCCCCTGAGTCCGTCATAACAATGACACCTAACTTAGCAGCTCAAATAATAGGAATGTCCTCTCCCACGGTTCTGAACACAGAAGTCTGAAGTCACAGCGTCCAAAGGACAATGCTTTGTAAAGAGTCTAAGGCAGACACTTCCTCCTCCCCCCCCTCACAACTTCTGGTGACCTGGCCGTCTTCTTCTTCTTTGGCTTTTGGCCATAACCCTTCAGTCTTTGCTTGTGTCCATTCATCTCCTTCAGTCTGACTCGCTGTGGCTGCGTGGCTCCCATCTGTACCTCTGTGCTCCCTGGGTATCTCCCCATCTGGATCTTTCCTCTGCTGGGATAGGTTCACTTGAACACCCTGATCACATCTGTGAAGTCGCTTTTTGCCTAGTAAGGTAGCATTCTTTGGTTCCAACTTAACCTTTGAGATGGTTACCACTCAGCACATCACATTCTGGTTCTCGTAAAGGAAAACTGAAGACTTCAGTTCACTTAACTTTATCACACAATTGATAGGAAAGCCTATGGTCATAGATGACTTGGTGCGGTTGATATTTGGAGCTAGGAAAGTATGCACTGTGCCGAACATCTCATGCGATTGGGTAGCGTCATCCCTGGCCGGTACCCATTGAAAGCCACCAGCGGCCCCTCTCTTTACAACTACTAAAAATATCTTATAATGACACTCTAGTCATTAGCCGTTGCTGTCAGTTGAGTGAGGCAGTAGGCTACAGCTGTAGAGTGGGGTTGGGCTGGAAATGACACAATACAGAATGTGGAAATATTCGTGTTGCACGGAGAGAATTGCCGGTGTGTCTCGTGTAGGACAGCATGTAGGAAATACTAGAGAGGCACTTGTAAGACAGATCATCTAAGAAAGAGACTTCTGAAATAGTGAGTGCTAGTATCAAGGTGCCGACAACTGGAATTTAAAAAGAAAAGATAGAAGTCAGTTTTTCACTAACGATGAGGGAAAAGCTGGGCGGGAGAGCTGTAAGGGAAAACTTGCAGGTAAGAACGACTGACAGCTGGGTTTGTTCACTTGAGAAAAATCGGGAAGAAATGAAGGTAAATGGTTTGAGGGAAAGTTATATATACACATCACGAAGCAGGAAGGCAGATAAATTTTTAGATCGATTTTAAGTCCTTCTTTTAAAAAACAAAAAAGAAGATGCTGGGTAAGAAAGAAATTAAATGAATATAATGTAAATTGTAGTTAAATTAAAAGTTGCTAGCTTGAAACTATTGCCATAGAAGTTGCTAAAATCTTCAGGGTCCCTGACAGGTCATTTTGAAAACTTGGAAACAAAGGCTTTTCTGCACTGACTTTTACTTTGGACTGAACAGATAGGCAACAGCAGAGATCCTCTTCTCTCCTGCTTGGACTTGCAAACCACCACCCCTCATAATGTCCACAACAATGTTCACAACCGAACCGACTTGAGATCCACAGCCACCTTAGCACAGCAGGGAACTTTGAGAAAACAGTTTGTTTAAAAAAAAAACAATAAAAATTAAAAACCTTTCAAGCCCAATTTTTTTTTCTTCATTGTTGCCAATAGTTTAAGCAAAGTGGCTATTACTGACTTGAAAAGATAATTGTATAGTTACTTCCAGGCTTTTTAAATTTTCCTTTCTGTCTTTTAATTTTTATTCGGTAATTCTTGGGCTGTCATCTTCTTAGTATTTTAAGTAGTAAGGTACTACATATGGATTTTTTTAAAGGCTAGACTATTGTATGGCTGATTAAGGAATGATTTTATTTCAAAAAATGATCACTAAACTGAACATCACTTCGTGACAAGCAGAAACAACTCAAACTCCAAATGTGCCTTACGGGAAAACGGGTGTCTTGTTCTGCACCTGGAGGCACTGCCCTGTCCCCTCCTGTGAGCAGGAGCAGTTCTGGATGTGTTATTCGCAAACAGCGTGTGATGGAGTCATGCAAGCTATGGCAACCTTCTATTTAACTTGTGTTAGCTTTGTGAAACTGAGAGGAAGGACTGCACTTTCAATATTTTTACTCCTACGGGGAGGTGGTGGCACACACCTTTAGTCCCAGCACTTATGAGGCAGAGGCAGGAAGATCTCTGAGTTGGAGGCCGGTCTACAGAGTGAGTTCCAGGGCAGCCAGGACCACACAGAGAAAGACTTTTACCACAATCTGACAGAATGATATGAAGATGAGTTTAGTGCATCTGGATGATGCACAGCTGGCATGATAGAATGAAGGGTCTATAGGCACACTGCTGAAATGCAAAGGGTCAGCCATTCCTAGTTGTAAGTACCAAACTGACTGGTTCACAGGTGTCCAGATATTTTATACAGTAACATTTGAATTGGTAGACTAAGTAAGACAGGCTGTCTTCCTTGCTGTTTGGGCAAGCCTCATGCAAAGAGCTCGGAAGGGTTAGCAAAAGTAAATGTCTGCAAAAGAAGGCATCCGCTCCTTCATCAGATCTCCATCTCCCTAGCCCTGCTCACTACAGATCTTAAAACATTTATGCTTTCCCTGTTGAGTGAGGCAATACAATAAAAACAAATAGCCTGCCAGCTCTGCATCTGGGACAAACTGAGAACAATAAGCTAATGTATCCAATCAGTCTTTGTTTTGCTTTAAATTATGTTCTAAGTCATGTGAGATTTTTGTCTCATTCATGAGGCACAATATTAGGGAAATAATCTCCCCTTTTGTAAACTCTAATATAATTCCCTTTCATAATGTGATCGGGGATGTCCTTTTGTATTTGTGTTTCTCTTATTGGTTGATGAATAAAACACCGTTTGGCCAATAGAGGCAGGAAGATAGGTGGGACTAAGAGCCGAGGAGAATTCTGGGAAAGACAGGCAGAGAGGGGCCCCATAAGAAGATGTCATGTAGAGACTGCGAGGATAGGACATGCCAGGCGTTCTCTGGGAAGACAAGGCCATGTAGAAATACGTAGACTAATAGAAATGGGTTGATAATTGAGACGGATCTAGTCAGTAAGAATCCCTAGCCATTGGCCAACAGTTTTGTAATTAGTATAGCGTCCCTTCATTTGAGGCTGAAGCTGTGGGACCTGGCTGGAAAGACATCCCAGCAACAATGATGTGAAAATGTTTAAGGAACGCAAGAGCCACAAAGGAATCTGGTGGCTATGTTCAGAGTGAAAGCTAAAATTGTAACAACTTAGGGATAGCGTCCTTTTCCTTGTTATACACCAAGTCTGACTTGGTGTCACACATCTGTAATTCAACATTCAGGAGACTGAGGCAGGAGGATCAGTGCAACTTCGAGGTCAGAGAGGATAGACAGGAATACGTGAAAAAAACTGAAAACAAGCCCAAAACTAAAACTGAACGGGGAGATTTCCAGACCTCTATGTCTCTGAGTATGTCGAGTGCTGCAGAAATTAAGCAGATGCATGGAAACCTATGGGGCTTGTGAGAGAAGAACATTCGAATCTTTCTGCCAGATCGCACAATCCCGAGAAGATTGGATAGCAGAGCTATCCCAAATGTACTCTGAAGACTGTCGAAGGGTTATTTTTTCAGGGTGTTTACCTTCCCAGGAACGACATAACGTTAGTAAAAATAAGAAGTGATCGATTGTGACTTTACCACAACAGAGTTTGTTGTTTGCTCAGGGATCTTTTCAATTCATTTTGTCTCTGCACTTTTTCCCTCGGGTTAGAGACTGTCAGGTCCCATAGAAACCATGGACAAGACTCACTTAGTACGGGTGGCTCCTCCCAGCGCTTCTCGCCCTGTGCCCTACCTTAAACTCTTCCTCCCGGAGTTGAGCTTAGCATCCCGTTTCTGATTCCTACACACCCAGCCATTTCCAGCGGCCATGTGCTCTCTTGGCCTCTTGGTCTGCTTGCTCTCTCTCCTCTCCTCTTTCTCTTTGCTTTCCCCACACTTCTCATAGCCTAGTTCACCTTTCCAGATGCCTCTGGCTACACTCCCCCTTCCTATCAACAACAAAAAACCTTCTCCTCAACCGTGCCTGGGAGCAGTGTCCTCCACATTATCACCCAGACTATCACAAAATACCCAGGCCAGTAGGAAGGGAGAAGAGCCCGAGGCCTGAAATATACCTTAAATTAAGCATTAGAGACAGAAGGTAGAGATAGGTAAGCCCTATAAACAAGGTCTTTGGGTTTCTGCGACCTTGATTTGTATGACAGCATAACTTACCGTGAAAAATGCAAACAGCTGATACATCTACAACACAACTCCTGCACCTAAGCCTAAGGAATCACTGTGGATGGCTGAGTACCAGTGGGTAGGAATGGGATGGGGGGGGGCAATCACAAGAACATCGAAGGAACAGGGAGATTGCTGTGAGAAGCTACATCCATGAAGACGTCTCTCCAGCATGACGGCCTGGATAAGACTTGAGCAAAAACAGCAGTGGTGGAGTGGGCTCCCAGGAGGCCTCAACCTACACAGAGAGCTGCAGGCAGCTGAAGGACGCTGAGAGCCGGAGAAAGCCTTCCCCAGAGAAGAGCACGCCAGCTGGTTATCCACTACCAAATAGCCAGCCCCGACAACAGTATAACAGTGTGCAGCAGCCTGACCAGGTTGTATTTAGGGGCGATATATATGTGTACACATATACACATAGATTAGTTCACTTGGACTTTACCAACCAAGGGTCTTTGCTTATTTTTAAAAGACAAAGGTATATATTCTTAAAATTATAGCTGGAGATCAATATGAAATAAGATGAGAACACAATTCACTGAAAAATAAGTACCCATAATTAAATTTAAAACGTGTGAAGGGTTTCAAGAAGTTGATGTCTCACTCTGTAGAGAAAGAGGTTACACTGTGAACTCAGTCATTGTTTCAGACTGACTACCTTTAGGAAAGAACACCACATCTCAATGGTCCAGGAGCTAATTTCTTAAACTATTCAGTCTGTCTGTATCATGCTTTCCTCTGCCCTGTCTGACGATGTTTGTATCAAGCAAGAACGAAACCAGTTCTAGACTGAGGTAAAGAAGGAATTCTGAAGGTCCTGGTCAAATAGGCTAAGATGCTTGTTGCCATTTAGAACATAGTGTTCTCGTGTCCAGAAAATGAGTTTGGTTAGGTTGGTTGGTTGATATTTTTGAGGCAGGGCTCCCCCTTTGGCTGAACTTATCTCCTGACTGTTTCCTGCCTCCACATTCAAACTGCTTGTTTATAGATGTGCGACTACCATGTCCAGCTCAGGTCTCCCAGTTTTTAGATCAAGATATTTAACATTAAAGTATAATTCAGAACAAATCTAAAAAGATGGGACTACAACACAATGCTGATGACTGACTATGGATTCACCTCAGTTCTTACTTTCTCCCATTTGTAGTGTTGTTATTGTTGTAATTTTCTGCTTAAAATAAATGTCAACTTCAAGATATAAAAACAAAAAATGATAACTCCCTGCCTGGGAAGTTCATCTCACTTTTTATACATAAACTGTATAGATTCTATTGGTCAACTCTTACTAGAGCCAATAAAGTCACAAGTGTTGATGGTCGCCATTTTGAAAATCCATCACAGGTTGAGCAGGTCACTTATGGAATGTCCTGTTTTTTGAGGGTATATACTAGTCACCCTCAAGACAAAGACAACAACAAAAAAAAAATTCATAAAGCTCCCATTTGGTTGGGAAAATAAAGAAAATAAATGGCAGTAAATTAGTGTGTCCTATTAATTAAGAGGGTGCTTCAAAAACGGGAGTATAGACAGAGAAACAATTGGTTATTCCAGCTGTAATAGATTGCACAGTAACAGTTTCTTTTTAAAAATCCCCCTGCTCTGAAAATGGGCATATTTGGATCTCTAACAATATTAGATTATGAACGCCAAACATTTCTGCACAATATTTGCACAACGAAAATGCATAGCAAAGGACAACGGTTGCTACTAGTCTTCACGCTGTTAATGTATTTTTTCTGACATACATTTCAGAAGATAGGGAAATCAACTGTGCATTTCCAACAGAAATTTGGTATCTCCCATACATTGAACTGTGAGTGCTGCTTTACGTTCTCCATTTAATCAAATCACACTAATGAACACTGACAAGGTACATAAAATCCCCTTTGCCTTCCAAGGGGCAGCCCTCAAAACTAACTAGTGAAAGCAAACTGGGAAGAGGAAATCATCTATTTTATTTCTATAGGTCACTGCTCTCCTCTGTTGTACGAAGACAGATTAGGGAAGACGAAGTTTGGAAGCAGAGAATGGTTAGAAAGTTCAAGATGAGAAATGGAGGAAATCTGATGGTTACAGTGGATATGGAATCAGAGAACGTAAGATGGGGATAAGATGAACTCAGACCGGATGTATCCCTGGTGCACGAAAGGCTTGGGAGCACATTCCTCCTGGAGGGATACTCCCTTAACCTAGAGGCAGGAGGGAGGGCCTAGTCCCTACTCCAAATGACTTGACAGATTTAGATGACCCCTCCAGGAAGGCATCACCCTCTCTGTGGAGGGGGGGGATGGGGTGGGAGGAGGTTGGGGAGGGAAGGGAGGGAGGGAGGGAGAAGGAACTGGGATCGACATGTAATTGGAAAGATTAGATAAAAGAGAAAAGTAAAGAGTGAATCCAAGAGGATCCCCAAGATTTTGATTTAGCAAATACAGACTCAAGTCACTGAGACAGGAAGCTGGTGTCATCTGATTTGCATTTTATCTCCTTGGGGAACTGCTTTGTTCTTTGAGATAACCTTTGTATCTTATTTGCTGTATTTTCAGAGCTTACACAGCCTTCTCTATAAGACTATGGAAATATATTTTTGAGCAGTTTGAGCTCCTAAAGCATGACTTTAGATGTATTCAAAAGGGACCAATTTTATGAGGTTAAAATTAACATAAAGTAAGCTGCATTCGTTTCCTGTGTGTGTTGTGAAAGGTTTGATTGACAACCCAGCAGACCCATTACTACAGCACAGAAACTAATAGAAACATGACTTCTACATTTTTCTGGTAGCTCCTTCACAAACTCCACCCAATGACCTTCTTTATTATGGCAAGGGAGAACACATAAGCTGATTTCTGTCCCTGGAGATTTTGTTCCAAATATTGGAACTACCTATTTCATATATTTATATTACCAAACAATAATCTATGTGTAGACAGACATAAAACATGCATTCTTTTATTTCTATGTTTTTGCTTTCATCAAAAATCCTTTGAGATTGGTTCATGCTTAGGTGTGTTATTCCTCTGTAGTCAGTGTATCAGCTCATTATGCACACGTTTTTACATACTAAACTGTCCACGAATTCTCCTAGTGATGGACGTTGCGCTATTTTCAGTTCTGAATATTACAAGTAAATTTGTTTTGAACACCAGTGTGCCAGTCTTTGATGCTCTCATTCACAGAAATATATAAAATTTAAATGGTTAGAATACATGAAGCCTTGGTCCTACCACAGCCAGAGTCTGCACTTATGTGCGTGGCCTACGTTGCCACCAAAGGCTTCACAAGATGCCAGGGCTCTGAGCCACAAACCTGTGGCCATGACAGTGTCCCGGGCTGATCTGAGAAGCCTGTGCTGTCACCTAGAGTCATGATATCATCATCTGGGCCAGGGCTGCTGCTGAAGGCCATGTCTGGGGCTTGTGGCCCTCTAGCAGCCAGGGTCTGCATTGATGTCTATGGCTCCTGTTACCACTGAGGGCCATGCTGGCTGCCAGGGTCTGGTCTGCCACCTAAGACAATGTCAAACAAATTATTTTCAAATATTTGTGACTACTTATGAGTTACCTCTGCATCGGAGATGTTAATCTTTACCTAGTCCAATTTTCCCTGTTTTGTTTTTAATTATGCTTTAGATCATAGCTGAAAACTATTTCCCCAAGGTAAGAACATAATACTTTGACCATGTCTATAGACCCAGGCCTAGGATTCCTCCTGTGAAGCAAGGCTCAAATCCAACCAGAAAACAGTAGCTTACCCCAAAGTTATCACATTGGCCCCTTGGGTCAGGAGAGGTCACAGTGAGTACTCCAGGGGAGGACTTACTGTTATAATTTGCTAAATGGTGAGGTTGTCAAGCTGCTTTCTAAATATTTGTCATTGTAACCACTCGATTTGTGCTTCCTTCAACTTTGGCCATAGAAACAATGGGTAGTAGTCAACAAAATGGGTACCAGATAATGCAGAGCTTCCTACCTGGTCAGAGTGCTGAGAGTAGGTGGCTAGCCATAAAACACTCATCTACATCAAAGCCCCTCCACAGCAGAAAAGGCTTCAGAAGGGGTGAGTAGAAAAACATTTGGAAGAGCTGGGGACCAGAGCTAGTTTGTTCAGTTTTTAATCTTCCAAGTAACCTGGATTTGCAATGTCAACAACTAAGGTTCACTCTAAGCAAACAAAAAGAGAAATCACCTACTGGCCTGGAGATAATACCAATATGAAAATTAGTGCCTCACCACTTAAGTTTTATTTTATGTCTATCATTATATATACATACAGTACTATAAGATAATAAGATAATTGTTTTTTATATTATATTTTATTTTTAAATTCATTTGACATACCAACCACAGTTGCCCCTCCCTTCCATTTCTCCTCCTTACCCCCACCTCACCTCAACCCACCCCTCCTCAGTAAGTGTAAGAACTCCCATGAGTAGTCAACAAAACCTGGTACATTTAGTTGAGACAGGAACAAGTCCCCTACCCATCAGAGCTGAGCAAGACATTCCACCATATGGAATGGGCGTCAAAAAACCAGCTCACACACTAGGAATAGAATCTGGTCCCACTGCCAGGGGTCCCACAACCATATCAAGCTAGAAAACTGTAGGCCACGTGCAAAGGGCTTGGTTCAGTTCCATGCACGCTCCTCAGCTGTCAGGCTAGGACTCCCGCAAGCTCAGGTCAACTGCCTGTGGGGTTTCCTCCATCATGATCATCATGCCCCTTGCTCATATAATCCCTCCTCCCTCTCTTCGACGGGACTCCCGTAGTTCGGCCTAGAGCTTAGATGTGGATCTCTGCATCTGTTTCCATCAGTTACTGGATGAAGGTTCCATGATGACAGTTAGGGTAGTCACCAATCTGATTACAGGGGAAGGCCAGTTTAGGCACCCTCCCCACTATTGCTAGGAGTCTTAATTGGGGTTGCCCTTGTGGATTCCTGGGAATTTCCCTAGCATCAGGTTTGGCGAATAAGATAATAGTATTCTTTCAATCCAGTGCCTGGAAAATAGTATCTGAAACTACAGGAATATTGTGAAATGTAAAAAGGTAGTGACAATGACAAATACTGTCCATCTTCTATAGATATTTTTGAGCCTAAGAATTGACCAATCATTTAGAAGCAGCCATTGGGTCTCATCATAATTTTGCAGTACCCTCGACTGCTCCGGATTTTTCTGAGGTTTTCTTGTAGGTTTCTAACTCCTGCTGTTGCAACAATTACCTGGAGATTATTCTACGAAGAATAAATGACTCAATCATAAAATGGGACGTCTACGTCACCCCTCCAAGAAGGGGTAAATACTGGAGCTGCTGAAGGGAAGGCAAGGTGAGGTTTGGAACACTGCCTTCTGGGAATCACATGGCATTTCAACTCTTGAACCCTCAGCAGCTGTGACATCTTGCACAAGCCTGGGCCTGCTACCACCTTGTCATAAGAGGGGAGGGACTCATGAGTGCCAAACCAACCCTGGGGTTTATATGCCGTTAACAGTTGAGGATGGATGGTATATATATTCAATAATAAATGTCCATGCTCCTGGAAATAAACTTTCTTCCATTCCCCTGTAAAGGACACTAATGGAACTCATGGGGTTACTCATACACACAAAAGTAAAACGACAAGGGGACAGTTTGGGAACAGGAAAGAGATTAGCGGGTATGGAGGACACGAAAGAATAATTGGGGATAAGGTGAATATGATTGCTATACACTGGGTACATGAATGAAATGCCTTAATGAAATTCATTACCATGTATTATTAATACACAATAATTAAAGCATCAAAGTAAGAAAACTTAAAAAGATTCTAAGTCTGTACTCACTCACATTCGCTTTAAATTCGTAGTCTCTTCTGTGTAATTTTCAACGCTAATGAAAACATTAAAAAGTAAGTAAAATTTTAAAAAATACTATCTAAATAAAGTCGCATCTCTTTAAAATACATAGTTTCTTCTGTGTGGTTTTCAGAGTAATTTGTTTTCTGTGCCTGGAGGGGATTGAAAACCAGTTATTCTTGTAACAGGAAACCTGGAGAAGAACCCACCGAGCCGCACAGTCTCTCTCTTACCTTCATGTTGCATTTCTGTGGGTCATCCTCAGGTACAAACATTCATCCTCAGAGATGACTCAGGGCTCATCTGCCTGTCTGTCGCTCTGCACTTCAGAACATGAGAGTTATCTCCCCAAGAGCCATCAAGGACTTGTGAGGTCACACACAAGTCCCCATTGGTTTAAAGTGCCCCTGTTATGTCAAGCTGATTTGAATAAACACTGAGTCTGCCCAGTCGGAATGTCATCGAAGTCTCTGCACATCACCCAAATACAGTTTTAGTACATTGCTCTAGTTTTCTGTAAGCTGTGTGTAAACTCTGCCAGATTTGACACCAGTAAATATGATGTAGCCCTACCTACAAAAATACTCACACAAATATAACAAATAGCAAAAATGGGAATCTCTGAGAGCAAAGGCAAAAGCTATTGAGCAAAATAACCCACACAAAGAAAGAACACTGACAAGGAAAAGTATAGAAGGAAAGCTATGTGTCTCTTAGACTATAACAGAATCAGATACTCTAGTAACTTACTTCTAATTTCATCTTGAGGTCTTTTTCACAGGTAGATATAAACTCTTGATCTTTACTGATGGACATGGAGAGGATTTGGTTGTCGATATTTGCAGTGTGCCTTTTATAAGATACTTTCAGTCCTAGCAGATACCCTAACACTTAAGTAGCCTTCCACAGCAAGATCTCTTTCTCATAACAAACTTAACAGTGGTAGTCACAGTTGTAGCTCCTACCTGACTGACAACTGAGCCTCAATTCACAATAGCCACTCTCTGGGAAACCTTGGCCAAAGCAGAGATGACACTCAAGTGTATCCATTGGATGAGACATAAAGGAGGCAAGGCCAGAAAACACAAGAAATGCTGAAATAGTTCATTACTTATAGGTCCAGGTGATGAAGATCTTACCAACAAAGGCTGCTGAGGTCTTAGGGGCCTTGTCCACAAGGAGCAAGTAGAGTCAAGAGTGGTAACATTGGGTAGAGGGTTACATTATAGTCCAGCATGTGATGTAAGGGGATTTCTCAATGAAAATTCTAACTGCCGAGTTTGGCAGACAGACCAAATCCTGTGAGCCATAATGGGAAGCAACAGTGGCCCCTACCAGGTATCTTTACAGTGTGTGCAAGGTGTGGGGACCAGTGCAATGCTTCCAGCAGGCTAAGTCTTCTACTGACTGGGAGGAGTTTGTGTGGGGAAGACATCTATAGGGACAAGGTGTTCTATTGCTGGAGCAGAGGGCCAGAAATGGAATTGGGGATCTTTAAGTCCTGTGTCCGATATGAGACCATTACAACTCTACTCAAAGATAAAATAAAAACACAGGCATTTACTACATCTTTGCTCAAGACAAGGGACAATGCCTTAGTCTACTTAGGCTACTGCAACAAAATCCCTGACCAGACAGATAGCTTAAACGGAAGTCTTTGATTTCCCACCTCTCACAGGTCTAGACCAAGATGCCTGCGAGTCATTGGCTGAAGACCATTCTCTTCTGTTTGTCAGATGGAAGTCTTGTGCCGCATCCTTGGATACTAGGAGGGAAATAGCTCGCGTGTATCTTTCCACACAAAGATGGGAACCATGGAGACTCAAGACTTTCCTCCCACAATCTCACTTACTTTAGTTACTTTCTCAGAGTCCACATACAGATTTTAGAGGGACTCAGAGGCTCAGTGCAGAGCTGACAGAACCCTCTTCTGGATTCTGTTTCTGCTTCACTCCAACTACTGGGTTACTTACTAAGATCACTTCCCAAATAGTGTGGGCACCAGATCAACCCTTTTGCCACCGCTGAAGGTCTAGGGGATGACTGCTGCAGGGTTGATTATAGTAACAAGAAAAAGAGGAAGGAAGTGGGGAGGGAGGCAGGGAGAGAGAGTGGGGGGAGGAAGGAAGGAGAGAAGGAAGAGGGGGAAATAGTAGGGACAGAAAAGGCAACAAAGAAATAGAAACAATAAAAGAAAATAAAGAATGTAACTGCACTAAAGAAGAAGTAAAAAGAGGCAGAGAACAAAGAGTGGAAAGAAGGAGGAAAAGAGAAGGAAGGGAGAGATGAGAAAGAGGGAGGAAATAAACCTAAGTATCACTTGACTCAATAGCAGAAAAATAGATGTGGTGCATACATAATGGAATTAAGGGCTGAAGTTAAGAGAACACAAGAAGCAAATCAAAGAATGATACATGCATTATAATCCCATTTATGTAAACTTCAAAACACATGGAACAATGTGTTGCTTTTCTGTTTAAGAATTATTTCACACATGGTAAGGCTGAGGAAATTACAAACATCGTGTAGTAGTTAATTTTGAGGTGGGAGAAATAAGGTCTCAAACTTGTTAAAAATATGTATTTCTTAAGCTTGGCACTGAGTTCATAAGTGTATGGTTTTAATACATCACTTAGATCTTACACATATCTTTATACCATGTGGACCACATATTGCTTCCGATGAGTGTACTATATATTTATTACCCATTTTAGCTAAAGCAGTTAATTTTTAACTAGCTTGAAGCATGTACATAATGTTTGTTAAATCATATATGCACTTAACTTTTTTGGAAAATTAAATACCAAGACATTTTTTGGCCGGTATCTCCAAGTTCAACTGGAGGAAATGCCAGGCAAGAACATACCCTTCCCTTGTGCAGTATCCACTTTGAAATGTACCAACAGGAATGCATCTGTTGAGAATAAATTTCAGGGTGGAATGGATGGGTAATTTGCCGCTTACATGACTGCCAGATCTCAGAGTAGAACTCTAAGTGAGCACCAAGGAGCGGAGGTGTTTCTTTCCCCCTCTGCAGTCTGGCTCTGATAACTTGATAGGAGCCAAGTTCCGTGGATGACTCCACGTAAAACTCTGGAAGATGAAGACAACATTGCTGTCTCCCAAGATGGGCTTATGAGGGTCAATCAGCCTCCAATGCATTTTGAGGTTGTTGTGATTAAGAGGAAACCCATATATAACACTAGCATTTAACCGATGTAAGCTAGCAAGGCCATCCACCTTGAGACTGGTTTTGGTTTTGGTTTTGTTTTCACAAGATTCAGTCTTAGAGCCTGATATGGACACAGCTATGGTAAGTCTTCAGACGTCTGACTCATGTGGGTAATTAAGAAAGATGACAGGCTGGAGAGATCCTCAGCCATTAAAGTCTAGGCTCACAACCAAAAATATAAGAAAGATGACAATTTTCCACTTTTTACTGTTGCATGTATTTACCCTTCCTGAAATCCATTTGGCTGAAATTCACATACAAGATCCAGTCGCTACTGACCTATATCAACCCACCTCCAAGTACTGTATGGTGGGCCTCATTGCTGGACTACAATCTAAAAATAAAAATATTCCATAAAAGACAAAGAAAGGGGCTACATAAATGCCTCATTGAGCAAAGGACACATGTAAGCAAAGCACTCACACACATAAAATAAAAATCTAGGTTTTTTTGTTTTTGAGAGAAAAAAGCTGGCATTTAAAAATAAACCTGGCTGGGTGTGGTGTTGAACATCTTTCATCCCAAGCATTCTGGAAACAGTGGTCAGATCAATGTTTTCAAAAAGAAAGAAAAGAAGGAAGGAATGAAGGGAAGGGAAGACAATAAAAAAGGAAGGAGGGAAGGAAGAGAGAAAGGAAAGGAGGGAGGGGGGAGAAAGGAAAGGAGGGAGGGAGGGATGGAGAGAGGGAGGGAGGTAAGGAAAGGAAGAGAAGGAACCAGTACTAATCTATTGACAGATACTTTTCTTTCACAATCTACACCAGCCTCCAATGGACGCTTACGATCCTATGGTCACACAGATGGCCCTTGTTAAACTAAATGAGTCTCAGACCTAGGAAAGGTACATATAGGGGGTAACCGGCTTTGATAAAAGTGAGAGAGAGAGAGAAGAGAGAATGGAGAAGCGTGAGAAACCAGAGTGCATTATATATGTGCATGAAATTGTCCTGGAACTAACCTAAATAAAATTAAATATTTTCATGATGTATCATTAACATTACAATTTGTAATTGAATACTGTTTTCATATTAGTATTTATGACTAGCACTCAGAAAAAAATATACTTCAACAACTTAAATATTTCTGCCCTACATTTGCTTAAAATTTTTCTGTTTACCTTTCTGCAACCATATTTTCCTTTCTCGTTTTATGATACTGACACCAGCTCCATACTTTAGTCACACAAAGCTTGAAGATACAGGACTCTGTTCCAGTGTTTAGACTCAGTGAATTATGGCAGCTCAGCTCCACCTTTAGATAAGGGCACCTCTGAATGCATTTAACTGGCCTCCTTTTCTTTCCCCTCTACCCACCCCCCCCCCACTTGTTTTCCTGTCTGTTTCTTCATTCAACTTTAAATCTCTTTTAACCATTTGTGTTCTGGAGTTTTGTTAAGTAAAGAAATTCATAGTCTAGTAGGCAAGGCAGAGAAGGAAATCTCTGACTTTATTTCATCATCAGCTTTTTTTTTTTTTGAAAGATCAACACTTTAGTAATATTAGATGTGTTTTGTAGCATTCATATGTGAATGGTTATGTCATACTCAAGTCAAACCTCTCATGACTTCCGTAGGACAAGTTCGGACCTTGTGTCTAGAACCTCTCATGCAGATCTCAGAACAGAGGATAGTTTCTCACAACCCAAGCCACTCCATACCTCTCTCCCTCTCCTCACCCTGCCCTTTGCCTACTCTGTACCTTGGTATGACATTTTAGATTTCCTCTTTTGTACCATTCTTGTTCTTTGGATCTCAACTCAAGAGTTTTGTCTTGAAAGCCTTCTCTGATGCCTTTTGTCTTCTTTAGATGTCTCTCCTCTGTTGCCATGGAGATGTGTACATACTATACACAGCACATATCCTTCCCTTTAAGTTATACCCCCAATAGACTCTTTGGTTCATGAAAGCAGCACTATCTTATTTGACTTTGAACTCATTACCTATCACAGTGCTTTCCCTAATGGTATCTACTCAATAAACTCTGCTGACTTAATGTGCCAAATAAGAATTACCACCTCTCTGTAGACATCCATCAGGTGGAAGAAAGCCTAGAGAATTGTGAGAGTGCCTTTGCAAAGAAAAGAAAGATAATTGTTTGTTGTTGCTGAATTTCTTTCAGGTACTACTGAAAGCAGACCCTGACCAATCTTAATCCAGGAATTTAGGGGAAAGCAGGACTGAGACCTTGGAGGATTAAGTGTGAAGGGGGTTCAAAAGTCACATTGTGCCTTTGAATCTTCACAGAAAATGGTTCCCTCTGTATCCTTGCTGCATTGTAGGGCAAAGGTTTCAGGTTAAATGGACTCAATACTTACTCTAAAACTTCAGCATATCTGGGCACACCTATAGATCATAGGAAGTAGAATAAGGAAGGTCTACTTAGAAGAGACCAAGGAGCTTTCTATGCAAGAATGCCTCATGGGGTAAAGAGCTTGCCACCAAGCCTAATGACCTGAGTTCAATCCCTGGGACCTATATACATAAATAAATAAGTGTAATTGAATTTTCAATAATGTAAACTACAGAAAATAGACATGTGTGGGATATTATTCCAAGAATAATTAAATTAGCAGTTTAAAAAAAAAAAAACCATCACACATAGCATTTTACATTAAACAAAAATGGCTGAAGATACCAGCTAACTCCTGGGATATGGTGCTAAACAATTGAGTAAGCAGGAACTGATTTGATTTTTTTTTTTTTTTTTTTTTTTTTTTTTTATCCTGAATGTTCTCCCATACGTGTTTCAGCACCCAGAACTCCAACAGGACAAATCATGAGAAAGCAGTTACTTCAACTGTCCCAAAAAAGACTAACAATGTGCTTGGCCCCGTGAGGCAACATCACCGTCTTCAGATGCTGCTCACAGACCTCTAGAGCTTTGCCTATAGTGCCCCTGCCCACAACACAGATGCACACACTATCCTGAGTAGCCATAATTTTAATGAGGCTGGCTCCTTGCTCAAAGTCCTTTAAGATACACTTGGCCCAAGAGAGCAGGTGATATCTTAAATGCGGAAATGAAGCTAGAAAGTGAGACAATGAAACAGAGAGGAGGCAGCTGGAGAAATGCATAGTGTGAGAAGTCCCTGCCTTTCTGGCTTTAGTGGTGGATGAGGGAAGGACAGAAGGCTTCAGAATCTCCATTGTAACTCTGTGAGGTTGTTGGATCACCAAGGTGCGAGATCAGAAGTTACATTTTAAGTTGCTGAGTCCTAGAACTTTGCTACAGTAGCAATAGGAAATTAGTATGTCATATTTTTTTGTATTTATTTCTCTATGTATCTGTCTTCTCTACTAAACTCCTATTCAATAGGAGTTTCATTTTGTTAACATACTCCTGTGATTTCTCTTCTTTTCCCTTTGAACATAAAATTTGTAGTGCCTTTCCCTTAAAATATTCAGCTTGTGCTCCTGTATCTTTGCAAGAATGATGGTTGCATCAGGTCTCTTACACAGGGAAAATAAAGTCTGCATGTCTTTGCATCTCAAACATGGAGAACTATACTTAGAATAGGCATGCATACGCTACCTCATTTACAGTAATGGAGCTGCTTGCTTCAGGTACATCAGCTGCTGCTGTACAAACAAGCTCCTTGAGAAGAGGTGCAGAGATGCCGATATGACTCTTTCATCCTGTAATGACTAAACTTGATTTTCAAAATACAAACTAATTATAAATTGTGGGTTTTCTACTGAAACTGAGTGGCCACAGGAACTTGGAGTGGCTCAATCACATGGCTACATATTTCAAGAGTAACTGCTATGTACATCAGTCTCTTACGTTGTCTACTGTGATGACCAACTGATGTTCATTTTATCCAAATCCCACCATGGACTGAGCACCCACTATATATCTCTTTGTGTAAGCCAGAAAGCAAAGAACACAATATATAAATGTAGCTGGTTTTATCATACAATTTCAATTACTTAATTTCTAACTTGAATTGACTAAAAAGTCTTTGTCAATATGTAATATTATTAACACTAATGTTATATGTGCGAGTGATCAGGTTACCTTGCTATTAACTATTTTATCCATTATTACTTGATGAAACTATTTTCTGATAATGTCCACCAAAGAACTAATGACTTGAAATGTATACCTCTACATCAGAAAATGAAATGGCTTTCCTGGTGTTACTGGAAATAGTCACTAAATCTGGGAATGGCTAACGTCAGCAATGTCTTGCTGATTTGCAAATTCCTCTTAATTAACATACAGAATTATACTGCTTTGCTTTTAGCTGGATATTTTAATTTTTAGAAAAAGTATTCAAAGGTGAGATACTTTGCCAAGAAGTGTCTAATATTTTCTGTAAGAATCACAGAATTATTAAGTGATTACCATAAAGCATATCTACCATTGCCTGATACAGGCATCTTATTTGGTTTCCCATGAGAATCTCTACCTTGTTGAATGGTCAGGGCAAAGGGAAGATGCAGAAGATGGACTTCCTGCGGTTCTTTGTTTACTCTTTTTGTTTCTATAATAAATAAATTCAACCTTCATGGACCTTTGTAAAAACAATCTAGGCAGAGAAACATAGTTGCCAGGCAACTATTAATATAGTTTTATCCACTCCATTGAGGAAAACAAATAGCAGAAAAGCAGTTTTCAGTAGCTTCAGTAGTAGCTGAGATCCAACACTGAGATTCCCTAGTCACCCACATTAACTCAAATGCTTCCTGGTTGGCTACATATCCAGGATGATAAAGGTGAGTTCAAAGTGAAGGTGTGTGACTCTTCCCTGCATCTTTACTCTGACAACCATTCTTGCCCAACAACATCGGGAGCTTTCCATCAATTGTCTTCTTATGTTGACCTTTGCTCCTTGGGAATGCCATTCTGAGTCCTCTAGCTTTCTTTGACATTCTCTAGGAAATGAAAAGGTATTGCTTACTCGATAGCTCTCCTCTTATGTTGTTGGCAGAGATAAAGAAACAAGGTGGGACCTTCATTGTGTTGCCTGGAAACCTCCTTAGTTAGACCATGGACTTTCCACTATTGCAAGGAACAGTGTTACCTCCTTCCACCCCATGAGAGCCCCTTTATCTCCAGCTTTCTGGGCGTTTTCTTTGTCATTTCCTTGCTGGAATGTTGCTGAGGAACTTTCTTCTGTGACAAAAACTTTTAGGCTTTGTTGTAACACCTGATATCAAATGTTGTCCCACTTAGGTTTGCAACCCAGTAAGTTGCCTCTGAATTATCACATATCCATGTCTGAAATATTTAGAAAGAATACAGATTGAAAGCATTTTTGTTCGTTTGTCTGTTGTTTTTGTTTTTGGGTTTTTTCCCCCTTTACAATGCTTGAAGTCTTGTCTGAGAATAATTGAATAGTGAAAAGTAGCACAAACAGCTGGAAGCTGGAATCATCTAGTCTATTATTCTTCATCCATGTGTCTGGTGCCTGATCTGGGGAAGGGTGAAGCCTGGAGCCTGTCTGAGGTTTTGATAAAAAGTTCTTTAGACAGCCTCTCTTTGTGTCTTTTGGGCTAATTTGGTGTTCTTACATAGTAGGTCCGAGTTCTGAAAGCAGTGCTTTAGCCCCAAGGCAGAAGTTGCATGATGTCTTAGGACCTGCATTTGGACAGCACATGCCTCTACTTATATCACTCTACTGCTTAACCAAGTTACAGTGTGTCCAGATTTAAGATGAAGGCTCATAGACACTTCTTCTCCATGGAGGGTACCAGAATTTTGTGGCCATGTTCTTAAGACATCCTATCTATTGGGAATTCAATATAAGCAATAAACATTAACAGCAAAGCCAGAAGATGATTCCCAAAAACAAATAATAGTAATTACTTCTTGCAGTGGGGACAGCTTTCCTCAAAACTCTAGGAGACAAAAATTGTATCCTTCTGTTGGGCATTTACAGTCGGAATCCAGCTCCCCAGCCAACACACAGTGCATTCCTGACCTGTCAGCCAGTGTAGGACCTTCAGAACATCTTAGAGTGTGAAGTTCCTTAAAGAAAGCGTGGGTTATATGTAGTCTCCTAAGATTAACTTGACAGAAGAAATTTTGCCCGTGATACCATGTTTAGACACTTTCTACAAAGCTTTATGTGGGGATTAAATTCACTGTTTAATTTAATTCAGGAAAGAAGTATGAAAATAACCACTTTCCCAATATTCTTGCCAATGGACGACCTGCTGATAAAAAAGAAATCTAGACTTTCTAAACCTTTCTGTAAAATAATGCAGTTAGGTCATTACGTCACTCTCCCATCGCTTTATTTGGAATATTTTTGTTACAGTTTATTTAGTGTGTGTGTGTGTATGTGCGCGCGCGCGTGCGCAAGTGCTCACATGCACTTGTGGTGAGCATGTCACAGTTCACACATGGAGGTCAAACCACACATGTGGGAATCAGTCTCAACCCTGCTACCATATGGGTCCGGGAAATCAAACTGCGGTCTCAGGCCTGGCAGCAGGCACTCCTACTAACCCGCAACCCTCGTGCTGTGTTATTCAAAGATTTGTCTTGATTATGTGTGTGTGCATATGTGGGGTATGTACAGGTGCCTGCAGAGGCTTGAACCCCCTGAAGCTGTAGACACAGGTTACTCTCTGTTTTACTCCTTCAAGTCGATTGTGTGTTGCCCAAATACTCTTGGGTGTTGTGCTTTGCCATGGAGAGTGGCTGGAAACTCCTAATGATTTATTGCTATACCCATACATTAGTACCATGTGACTGCCATAGATGTTTTTGATCTGATAATGCAATGCTTTATCTGCCAGTGTATCAGTCTGGGTCCAATCAGGAGATGAAAGTGACAGGGATTTACACAAGAGAAACTTAGAATAAAGTATTATTACATTATGATGGGAGCAACTATAAAAATGTAATGAAGATGCCAAAAGCTACCTGTGATTGAAGGACTATGGACACAGAGGGATGAATTGGGGGGGGGGGAGGTGTCTCTCAAGACTAATTGAGAAGGTATTGCTATAGCCCACTAGATGGCAGAGAAGTTTGCTGCATGGCTGGGCTAGTAAGACACTTGGGATATGGAGCAACAGAGTATTTAAAGAAGTAGGGGGACGGGACTGGTAAGGACCACAGCAAGACATGGCCACTAGACCCCAACCAGAGGCTCAGAGCTCCTGGCAATGGCAAACTGTGAGTGCATGATCAGATGATCAACACCGAGTGCTTTCACAAACTCATTCCACGGGCTCACCTCAAAGTAGGAGTGAAAACAGGAGATTTTATACAGACAAGAATCAAGTAAAGTTACTCCCTTCCGTTTATCAACTGAATTCACTCCTTGCACATGGAAAGAAAGTGTATTTATGTAAAAGGTTTAGCATGGACTCTCAGAACAGGTGCTGAAGAGCCAGTTTTGAACTAAGAGGCAATACATTGATAACCAGCACAGAACATATGCGTTTTTGAACACAGAACATCTTCGAAATGTCTGCTTTCATAAAGGAGTTTGAGTCCTTAGTTAAGTACTATAGTTGGGGATTTGTAGGACATAGAAGCAGGAGGAAAGGACTAGGGAAAGATAAAAATTCGTTCACAAGCACTGCTTAGGAACACAGAGTCTACATAGTCCCTGTAAAAACATTTCACCTTTAGAGTTTTATTTATTATCTCATTTAGTACCTCACAAGCCACATGGTTAGAAAGGCTTGGTCTCTATTAGTTATGAGGTTAGTAGCTTCTAAGCTAAATCATTATCAACATATACTCAAGGAGGCAGTAGTCAAGCAACATATGACTTATCCGATGACAGACCCCACGCCAAGCAATAAATGGTCAACACAAAATGAATTTAATGGCATTTTTGAAGGGTTTTTGTTTCACAATGCTCTAACCTGTCATTCTCTTACCTTACTGTTTTTTTCGTCTTATGCTCATATATTATGGTTTCTGATTTTGTATATTTATGGATTTCTGTGTGTGTGTGTGTGTTCATATGTGATTCTTCTGCTCTTTTTATTCCTGTTTGTTTTGCCCAATTGTATTTTTTCTATTTTGTTTAGTTTTGCTTGTGTTTTTGTAGTTGTCTGTTTTCTACTGAAAGAGAGACAGAAGGGGTGTGGATTTGGGGGGGGCGTGGGGAGGACCTAGGAGGAGTTGGGGGAGGAGAAATTATAATCAGAATGTATCCTATGGAAAATATCTATTTTCAGTTTTTTAAAAAAGACTTACCCAGTGAGTTTTAATAGACTATTCCTGTCTTAGTGATCAAACATGCAGCGAATATCACTGTACTTAATTCAACATTTTTACAGGGAAAAAAAGAGAGCAATACTATAGTACACATATTGACTGAGAAATTGGACTAGAGCTGTCAATAACTGGAAGCACACTTCAGTGTGCACGTGTCTCTATCAGATGACTGGAATGGACTCAATGGTCTCAGTACCTTCTCATTCACTCAGACAGTAGGTGCTTCTCTCCTCTGCAGTGAGTCTACAGACCCCCACAGTTCTTATAGAAGTCTCTCCCTCTCTCTCTCTCTCTCACTCACACTCACACACACACACACACACACACACACACACACACAAAGGTGGTGGCTGCTGTCAATACTTGAAACTTCACTAAATTTTCAAAAATTAAAAACCATTTTTATTTTTTTATTATTTAATTTAAAATGCTGCTACAGGTTTATCTTAACTTTTGAGATACACAAATAATTAGGAGAATTATTCATGTGTACAAAGGTAATTTTTTTTATAACAAATGACCATTGGACGTGCTATGTTTTCATATGCTTGGCAGTGTTTAGGACCCAAGGACATTTCCCCCGATTTCCCTAACTTTTAACGCTGTTCAGTTCATCCCAGATTCAACCCACACAGCTTTGCAAACTTAACTTAAATCTTCGGTCCTGTCAATATACTTAGTGGCCCCGCTGTGCCTCCCAGGCCCTTAAGGACAGCACACCCAAAACACACCCGCAGAAATTCGTTTCTGCATAAACAGCCGGGAAGAGGGAAAGATGCAGTTAGTCTGTCTGTCTGTCTGTCTGTTTCCTTCTCTGTGCCTCTCTCTCTCTCTCTCTCTCTCTCTCTCTCTCTCTCTCTCTCTCTCTCTCTCTCTCTCTCTCTCTCTCTCTCTCCCCCCCCCCCCCACAGACATTAACTACTTCTCCACCAAGTCGTTTTAGACCTTTTACGAACTATCACCACACACTGTGGTTGCTGACGTTTTAATTTTGGGGGAGGGGGAGGGGAAGGTGGGTGTATTCATGACACAGTAGAGCTTTGCTGCCACTGGGCTTGCTTTCCGGGCTGGGTGTGCCCTGAGCTCCTTGCTTTCCTGCTCTGTGCAGCCCTGCCACCATTACTGCGTGCCACCAGCAGAGGGTGAGCAGGTCTGTCCACCGAACCAAAACTTGCTGCCCGCATGCGTCTGCAGCGAACAATTTTAGAAAGAAGCCGGGGACAGGACAGAATCACTCAAGCCTTGGTTGTCGCGCGGACAACGTCGAATTAGTTTAAGGCTGTTTAGATTCGGGTTGTTCGTTGATCTCCACGCCCGTGGGTCTGCAGAGGAAGAGGAACGCAGTGTGCTCTCGGCTGAGCTTTTCTTACCACCATGTGACTTCTCAATCAAAACTCTATACTGGAAGGAGTTTACAGTAACGGCAGTATTTTATGGAACCAAATTAAGTGCCCTAAACTATTCGGAAAAAAAAAAAATAGCTTTAAAACCAAACCTGGGGATCTGTCTAAGGGAGACATTTATCATGGGAACTATTGAAGAATTTATCTTAAAATAGGAATTATATTTTAAGAGAACTCTATTTAAAACGTGAAAGCCACTTCCGGGGGCACCTCTGTGAAGTTGTAAATGCTTTGTGAGATACAGGGATAAGACTTAAGCCATAAGTATTGTAACTAAGGAAACTCTCACAGAGGGCGTTAGATATGAAAATTCGTTTCATAGAATAAGGGTCATCCCGAGTGAGCAGCATAACAAGCTGTGTCTGTTTACATGATGAACAAAAAGCATCTGAAAGTAAATTTGGTTAAAGGAATTTGGGGTTCCAGGTAGGTCCTCAGCACAGATCTTCGGCCTCGTATTCGAGAGCTGCCTGATGCCCGCTACAAACCAACTCACATTCCCAGGTTAATTAAAAACTAGCATATTATTATCAGGTGGGATCTCATTTTCAATCCATTTTTAAGGTCTTGGAAGGATTTTGCCACTGCCAATTCAGTTTTTAATGACTTAGTGAGTGGAGTTATTTTCTCATAATGAACACACTGTGTCGGGTTTTACAGTAGGGACTTTTTTGCAAAGGACAAATACTACAGTGCCTCAACTATTTGTAGTTCATGAGAGTTTCTAAGGAATCCTCAACTTTAGAGCCGTGCCAATATGACGACGTTCTAAGTCATGGGTGATGCATAACTAGCGACTAAAGTAATCATCATTTATATTCATTGGATTAACACTCATTGTTAATGAAAATAGATCTGTTCCAGTTACCCTGGACCAATAAAATATTTCATTAGCATCCATTCTCATTAACATCACTTAACAACTTAAACTTCTTTAAAAAATTATGAAAACCCTTAAGTCTACAACTACCTTAAGTAAAAATATAGAGATGTAATTATGTATTTTTGTTTGTTTGTTTTGCTATGTTAGGCATGCTTTCTTGGTGGTTATATTGTTCTCAGTTTCACTTGTGGGTGCCTACTGCTAACTATTCTAGTCTGTGTGTTTAAAACAATTAAATATTTTATGCATCATTGTGAGTGACGTAGATAAGGAAGCACTTGGGCATGTTGACATGAGCAGTCATGCTACTTCAGATCATTTTAAAGGCTTTTCCTTGTATGGCTCTATTCAAAAGAAAACATTTAGGCTGAGGTTTTACACCCAACACACTGTGCCCTTCACAGCCATTATATCCACGGGTTAGCAGCTGTCCCGTTACTTAACACCATCAAACTGTGCACCTGTAGCTAAACACAAGATGAACACATCCAAGAAAGCCGGCAGGCAGTAAAGCCAGGTTTCTTGTTAGAAATACCGTTGTTAAATAGGACCATTTGTCTTGATTCAGTGTCATACCACGAGCACGGGTCCTGCTATAAAAGAATGTATTCATAAATAATTGTCAAGCACAGAAATCACAGTTCTATACCATCAAACTCTTAGCAAAGACCAAAACTGGATAACTGAAATAATACTTTCTAGACAATTGCTGTAAGTTAATAAATCCTAAAAATTTAGCATTTTAATGGTTAACCTCACTCTATACAAACACCCACTACAAAAGAAAAATTGGTTTTTCTCACATTTGTATGAACTATTTGGGGAGAATGGATGAATTGGTTAAATAAATTTTCATAGCTAATATTATTTTCTATTTAACTTATTTGTGTGAAATCATTTAAAGTGATGTTGTATTTGTAGAAAGAGCATTATTTAACATTATTTGACAACAATGCAGATATGTTTATAATCGGATATAGCTTGTTGATTTCAACTTGATCACACAAAATGTCTTCTTTGTTCTTGAAGGTTGTACACTGCTTAGACTCACTCACTTTTGTTAGCTCGGGGATTAAGATCAATGTGTCATATTGCCTCAAGTATACCAGAAGACTGAAAGCAAAACCATTTATTAGAGCAATAAAATCCAGACCCTCTGAAATAAAATATGCTTTCCAAATGGGGCAAGCAAGCAACTCCTATTTTAAGCTAAAGTTATTTGCGCTTAAGTTTCCTAAAACAATAAGGAAATAAAAGTTGTTAATGTTTAAATTATAAAACATTTTTATTTCTTGAATTGCAACCCATCAAAGATAGGGAATTAAAATTAGAAAATGTTTGACAGCCTTATGAGAAACAATCGATAACTAAAAAGACTTTCAAAAAAACAATACTCAGCCTTCGACTTTGCCCTACTCTACTAAAATTATTGCAGAACAGGGAGGACATATTAGGGCATGTTGTTAGCACAGTTTAGTGTAGATTATAGGAATCTACCCTTTGAGCTAGGGTACCATGTTCAGAACATTAATGAAGGGAAATGAGACTATATGTTCCTTTCTTTTTCAAAGCTGCTACTTAAATTTTCATTTAACCAGCGTTTCAGATTAGCACAAACAGAATTGTGTGTGTCATCTGGCTCTCACTTTTCCTACGGGAGATGTAAGATTTAATGGAAATAAATATCAAAATTCTTTTTGCATGCAACAGTATCTGTTTAGCAGCAATTTGGGGAACAGATAAATCATAGCTTGTCTTCGTCGCTTGAAAAGTTGAATTTAGACATCTGCGCGGCTGGCAGTGATGTAAACTGCTTGAACCCCTGGTGAAGAAGGAATTTGATTTTACCTACGAAAGTTTAACACATTCATACAATATGACCAATGACACTAGTTTCTAGAGAGATTACGTTACCTCTGCATCAGGAGGCATGTCCATCAAAGAAACACCAATACTCGGGGGTAGGGGGGTGGCAAAACAAAATAGAAGCAAAAATCAAAACTGGATATCACTGAAACTCCAGTGTTCTATGGCTAAGTAAGTTGTGCAATATTTGTATACTGGAACTCTTTCTGGAATGGAGTTATACTTGTGAGTATTTTAAAAACTGGAATCTAGGGGCTGGAAAGAAGTATCTGTGGGTAAAGTGTTTGCTATGCAAGCAGGAGGACCAAAGTTCAGCTCTCCAGCCTCCACACAAAGCCAGGCATGATGGGTGTCTGTACACCATCACTGAGGGGGTGTGGAGGTGTGCAGATCCCAGGGACTCCAGTCTAGCCAGATCGGTAAGCTCCATATTCAACGAGCTACCCTATTTCAAAATAGAAGTATAGAAGCAATTGAGGAAGACGACGTCCCAACACCAGCCTCCCGCCTCCAAATGCACACATGTGCAAATGCATATGAAAACACACGCAGGAAGAGGTATAAAAGAAATCCTAAACATCGCCCTGAAAAGTCAGATAGCATAAGAACAATGTGGTTGTATTGATTTCCATTTCCCAATGAGGGAAACTAAGTAGCGCGTTGTTTAGAAATACACTCAAATAAAGTAAAATTATAAAGAAAATCACTCAGTGCCTACCACCAACTACAGGGATGAGAGGCTTCTTTGGGCCAAGGGACGTATACAAGGAGGAAGAGTGTGCATAATGTTATTTCGAAGTGCCTACCTACCATGTTTGCTTTCCAAACTGAAGAGCCGGATCACAAAGAGTTCAGGAGTTTGGTTGTGGTCGACTGGTTGGATTTTTGTTTGGTTTGTTCTATTTGTCTTTTTTCTTCCTTTTTGTCCCACGTTTTGTTGTTTCAATTTCACACATACCATATTTCACAACAAAACATAAGGAAGCAAATGTAGGCAGGGAAATGGCGCCTTTAATCCCAGCACTCTGGAGGCAGAGGCAGGTGGAACTCTGTGAGTTCAAGGACAACCTGGTTTACAGAGTGAGTTCCAGGACAGCCAGGGCTACACGGAGAAACCCTGTCTCAAAAACTCAAAATAACTAAATCAATTAAATAAAGGAAAGAAAGTAAATGTAACCACATAAATGGTCAACAACTTGGCAGTAGTTTTTGATTGATTTGTTTCCAAAGCATCTGTTCACCAATTCCTTATATTTTCCCAACCGATAATCAAATGTAAAAATGAGTGTGTTGAAGTTCATAGTAAATCCAGAGTGGGGTTTATTGTAACATAATTTATCTGAGTTTATCAGAATTAGATTATAATGCAGGGCAATAGATCAGAATCAGATTATAATGCAGAAGAGAATGCAGGGCAGTAGATTTCCATTCAACAAGTTGATCTTACTAATATCGTGACAATGTGTCTTTCTTTTTCCTTCCAGGAGTTTACTGTGCACTGGTGCTTATCCTAGGTTTGAAAGAAGGGGTGGTGCTTGTGCATTTTATGATTCTAACTTTTAGAACATGCACTATCCTTTTCAGAGTCTCTGTTGCCTTCCTCAGAATACAAAGTAGACTCACCGGCTAACCACATGGAGCCCTCACAGCTCATCCCCTGTAAGGCACAGGCACCGGACTACCCGAGGCGGATGCTCTGTGATTGCCTCTGGGCATTTAAAAGTGATAAGTGGCACCGAGTTCTGTTTCCCTTTAAAGGTTAACACAACCGATGTTTTAAGACATTTTACAAAGTCCATTGTAACCTACGGAGACATGCTTGTTTCACAAAGACTCAAGGGGGTGGGAAAACCCGTGAGTTATATTTATTTAATTTTGTTCATTTAATAAAACAAATGCCAGTCAGTCCTCACATGTCATCATTATTTACAATTTTTTTTTCAAAAAAAAAAAAAAAGACATTTTAATCTCATTTAAAAAAGACCATAATAGGTTGTAAGGTGTCACATGAAATTTAAATATTATGAAAAGACAGTTTCCCGGTTTTGATAGCTTTTCCTATTTTTTGCCCCACGCGCTGTAAACGCTGACATGGAATGGCAGTAGCGAACCGTATCGCTCTCAGTCACTTCGAAGCTCTCATCGCTGCTCTTGACGGCTAGCCACCTCAAATCGTCTAGAGGGCTGCTTTTTCTTGTATTATAACAAGAAAATACCGGAAGCTGGAAACATCACAGGTAAGAAGCAGAGGCTGGGGGGGGGGGGCAGTGCTGTGCGACGCTGTCTTTGCGGCCATGACATGGCCCCCGCGCTCTGAACTCACTGTGGTGTTACGTACACAAGACCTGTACAAGGACAAGCCAACAAGAGCCCCAGAATCCCAGCAGAGAACACCATGGGACCTAACGAGTTACCAAACGAGGGGAGGAAACGAGGGCATGAGGTGGGAGGGGTATATTAAGGGTTTAGGAGAAGTCAGAGGGGAGAGCAAGGGGAATATGATCAAGATGCATTGTATGCATGCATGAAATTGCCAAAGAGTAAAAAAAGAAAAGGAAAAAAAAAAAGATACATCCTAAAAATAGTAAATAAAACACCTGTAGCTGGGAGTTGCAAGAGTAAAAATAGGCTGCTCCAATCTCATTTTTGGAAGGTGAAACTCCAAGTTCCATTTGCTTGGCTCTGGTGAGGAGCTCTTGAAGGACGCCCTCTTGGTAGGAGCGCTGAGCAGGAGGAATCGTGACAGAAAGTGGTCTGTCTTGTTCTGTAACAATAACCTTCTTAAAAGGGCTGGGCACAGTGGCACATGTCTGTAATCCCACCCTTGGAGAGTGGGCACAGAAAGGTAAGATATTCAAAGTCATGCTCAGCTATAAATTGAGTGTTGAAGGCTGATTGGACTATATGAGAAGTAGTGTTAAAAAGTGGGAGGGGGCAGGAACCATGCTTATCATTCAGAGGGGAGTGATCCAGCGACCTGACGAACCTTACACTCACCCCGACTCCCCACGTGACTTCTTGAGGAATGGAGGTAAGACGCTAACCCACAGAGAGAGAGAGAGAGAGAGAGAGAGAGAGAGAGAGAGAGAGAGAGAGAGAGAGAGAGAGAGAGAGAGGTGCCTCTCTCGGCCTGACATGGGGAAGGTGTCTGCTGAGGGGAAAGCATCCTTCAGAAAATGGGAGAAGGCTGTTGTGGTACCACACTTCACCAGGCAAGTTTGTCATTGGAGACACAGCAACAAGCTGCCTGAACTGGGTAAGAGGAAGAGCAGGACTTCCCAGGGCATCGCAGCAGCACGTGTGTTCACTAGGGAAAGCAGGCTAGAGAGCTCTGGGTACCACGGCTCACTCCTGAGGATGAAACGTGTTGCGTTCTCCGTGACATTTCTTTGTGTATATTCGCTTCATGAACTTGTTCCTACAGTCTGACTTAATGGAATCAGGCAGAGGTGGGTTTGACTCGTTCAGTCATTTGATTGTGCTGAGATTTAGCATACGTCTTTAACTTCTCTGAGCTTTGGGGTTGGTTTTATGTCTGGGTGGGAGTCAGACAAGACTTAAGAAATGGGCTCTTTTATCTGTGCCTGAACGCAAGAATTGGGTCTCATATTCTTTGGCATGAGATTCTGAACTCTCACAGACCAGAAGAGGGACTCCGTGATGACAAGTACATTCATGGGTTCATGGACTTTTAAAGTGAGATGAGTTCCTAGCTCGCCTTCTGTGTTTTCCGTGAAATAATAAAGAGGAAAGCAAAGCAGTATACCTCTTGGAGCTTTGGCCAAAGAGGTTTTCTCTGGCTTCATCTACTTAGTCTATGCCGCTGAGATAGTCGCCTGGGGACAGCAGTCTTCACACCTCATGCTGTCCAGAGGTGGCACTGCTGAGCTCAGGCCAGGGTAACTAGGCCTTAGGATATAAAGATAGCACCGAAACAAGGAGACCATGTAGGCCCAAGAGCAGTCGCAACTTCTGCTCTCCAGCAGAGGAAGGGAGCATGCTCAGTAGGCTCAAGTGTGTGTGAATGGTGGCTTCACATACCACCTGTGTGAGCTCAGGGAAACTAGACAACTCTGCACGCCTCAGCTTCCTGAGTTATGAATGAGAGCCACCACATCCAGTGGGGATCTGGAGTTTCATTGTGCTCGAGCTTGATTTCATCCGCCAAAGAAATTGTAAAATGCTTCCATACGGCAATGTGTTTTGTTTTGTTGTTTGTTTGTTTTTTAAAGGCTGGGTTTGTAAGTCAGTTGCTTGAGTGCTTGCCTAGAATGCACAAAAGCCTTGGATTCTGCCTCTGGCTCCACATAAAACAGGTCGTGTTGACACAGGGCAGATGGTCAGAGGTTCTAGATCATCCCTGGTTACACAGCTAGTCCAAGGACTTTCTGGGATTTCTGAGACTGTCTTAAACCCATATGTACACACACGCACACACACACACCAGAAATCAGAAATTCAAACACAAATCAATAAAACTGACATATTTGTGAATACATTCTTAACATGGAACACATTTAATATTTTGAAATAATTAAATTGTCTTCAGTGTTATTGACAAGTAAACACAGATGTACTCTGTTCAGGGAGAGGGTTAGGGGTGAGAGATACTATTGTAGACTTGTGCTCTACACAGCAGCTTACACACTTCAGTGCCCACAGCTCTTGATCACTCCCAACTTCTCTCTTTCTGTGAGTTCTTACCTAATAAAACTAGCTTTACAGACAAGTTATTCTAACTACTGAGATGTCTCGGACATTACCAAGAACTTTGCCAAATATTATGATGATCACTTCTTTACACTGCATGTTTGGAATTATTCTTCATAAAAGCTTTGACAAGTAAACTAACAAATAACACAGATGCCGAGTGGCTAACTAGAGTCCTAATCAGGTAAACACAACAACTAAACTCTGTACCAGCAAGAACCTGTTGGCCTTCTAGCCTGTCATTTCTTTGATGTAGGACTAAATCTAGTTGTTCATGTACAGTTTCATTGATGAAGAGTTTTTCATTTGACCATGTCTCTCGTATACTGATAATGTGGCTTCTGAGACCCCTAAGAATGAATTAGTTGAGGAAAAGGATAACAAATATTAAATATTATCTATATTATCTGAATCGTAGAAGGATCTCAGCAGATTTGGGTTATGTTATCTCCATAATCATTTAGTTTTTCATATGTATCTAATGTAATGGTGTTTTTTAAATGATGGTCTTGGTAGGGAGTCTTTTATGTCCTGTTTAACGCAATTAAGTAATTACAATCACAACTAGCACAAACTGCCTTGGAAACACGTACAGGTGACATTTGGTACCCCACCCTGAACACACACACACACACACACACACACATGCTGCAAGATGGGAAAATAAAGGACATTGGGGACAGAACATAATAGAAGCTCTCTACGAGCTGTAGAGAATATTCTGGGTCCTTGAGTGAGTATCTTCAGCAGACAAGAAAGTTTTGACGAAGTGAAAAAACAACTCCATATATTTGAGTGAACTCATTTCTTGTTTTATTTCATTGCCTACCTACATGGCAACCATGGTTGCAATATTAACATACTAACAGTGTCGTTTTTTTAGATGAAAGGAAAATATGCAATAATAGTATTCTTTGTGCGCCACAAAAATTTTAAACAGCCAAGTTGTATCTGCAATGCTTTGGCTTAATCATGAAAGCCCGTATGTCTAGGGTGACGATATTCGACCTATGTTGCTTCTCACTCAAATTTCCAGACTTGAGATAGACATGTCAAATTCGGACGAGGTTTGTTTCTCCCACCCTGCCTGTTCTGTGTATTTTTCCAGAAAGTCTGGGTTTTTCTTTGAGAGTCATTAATTTTAATTGCACATGTATGAGTGTTTTTGCCTGCCCTTATGTATGCACACCTTAAGCATTCCTGTTGCCTACAGCAGCCAGATGAGGGCATCAGTGTTCTCCAGAACTGGAGTGACAGATGAGTCCAAGTGGGTGCTGGGAACCAAGCCCAGGTCCTGTGAAGCTGCAGCGAGTGCTCTGACCCCCGAGCATCACGGCAGCCTCAGGGATGCACATTTTAAAGAATCACCTTCTTTTTCTTACTACTCCTAGCTCCTTGGGTGACCCCAAGTCTTTATCTCTAAAATTCTTTCCTCCTGGAAATTTTCCATTATCAACGTTTTCCTGCTCACAACGTTGGCTCTTCCAATTCTGTTTTTGCTAAGTTGTTAATAAGTGAACTAACAGAAATACTTTAATATGGCTAATAACACCATTATGCAGCATATGGTCATGAGTTCTTCTACCTTTCTAAACGAGAAAATTAGCAGCAATCATAAATATAACTCCACCAAAAAAATTGTCTGATGAAGACTCGAGGCTGGGGTACAGAAGCAGGAGAAATTCATGTGCATAGAGAACCCAAATGTCCATCCAGAAAGTTCCTTCCTCTTTCTCCCCCAGTCCGTCCTCTCTCCCTCCCTCCCTCCCTCTCTCTCTCCCTCCCTCCCTCCCTCCCTCTCTCTCTCTCCCTCCCTCCCTTCCCCCCCCTCTCTTGTGTGTGCACGTGTGTGGTCTGTGTCTGCGTGTGTGTGTGTGAGCACATGCGCACATGTGTACACAAGGGCTGTACCCGTGTGTGTATATTTTTGGCCTGCCTGTTAAAATGTAAGTTTCCAATGGAAATGGACCCTGCTATATATAATTTCTAGAGAAACACTGATTCTGTTTTAGACCCTGCCAAAAACGTTGCCCTTAATAGGCCAGCTAGAGTCACACCTTTATTAATGGGCATCTAGGTAGCTATAACCCACAAGCACAGTGATTGTCTGGTGAGAGTTTGCCTAGAGCCCTTCCTTTCCTGATGATTTCCCCAAACTCCATAAACTAGAGATGGGAACCCTGGATTCTTGAGCCACGTCAGTGTAACTGACACACACAGTAAAATCTCTGTTGGGTGGGAGGTCAAGCCCAAGCTTGTTAAAAGCAGTTTATCTCTCGTCTGGTTTATTCTATAATTCCCACACATGTCTCGAACTTTCTGGCTTTCAAGTTACACAAATTGCACTTTCGATCTAAAAAGTAAAAACATTCTGAGACGGTATCTCTTTTACAAGCGAGCCATTGTTACCTTTGTATGTTACTTTAATCTTAGTAGTTCAGTTGTTGTTTTTGGACTCATGTGAAATCCTTGCATGGTTTATTTTTTAAGTATCATTTATATGTCCATTATTTTTTTAAACCTAAAAAGTATGCCCAAAATATAGAGATTTGTATATTAGACTTTAAGGTTTAAACTAAAATATATTTCCTTTGCCTGTTTGCTTGTTTTCACTGTTAATGTCTGAACTCACTGCTTCTTTGGTGGGGATAGCTTTGTGCTATGTCACCTACTCAACAAATAACCCTTAATCCTCATAAGTAGGTATCAACTAAATTATTGCCCTCAACTACATTCATTTCTACAGTTTTGACACTGTAGAGAAAGATTATGTTGCCTTCCATGTAAGCAACTAAAAGGTAATGATAAAATTGACCTTTTCCAAAGCTTCTTTGAAAGTATGTTGATGGTGCAGTAGATGATACAGCTCCTAGTGTGAAAACAAGACTTTCAGCGATACCTAGTTATACGCACAGTGTGGCTCAGAAGAAACAAAACAAAACAAACACACAAACAAACCCATACTTAGTCACAGGGTCTAGTAACACAAGAGGGCGTAGTTAAATGTTTCCATTGATCCAGATTCCTGGGTCCTTTTAGGAAATCAGAGGTCACAGACAGTAGCAACAACGTGATATGCAATTTTGACAATTAACTGATATGTTTCGATTTTTCTCCATAGCTTTTATGGATAAGAACCAATTAGTGTCTCCCAGAATGAGGTGAGAATCTTAGGGGTTTTTGTTTTGGCTTGGTTTCCCCTTTTCACGCGCATGAACACGCCCCTTAGAAACTTAAGTTAAACTTAGGGAAGTTTAACTTAACATTTAAAAGTTTGTTCTCTGTTGATTTTCTTTTGCTGCTCTTATCTGTCTGCCATTTGGCAGAGGGAAGGGCTGGTGTGAATGGTCTTGGGGAGAAATTGCTTTGAACAGACAAATTTGCAATTACAAAAGAAAGATGTCAAGAGAGCCGGATGTGAATGATCTAAGAAAAGATGGCTGCCCTCATAGAGTGGTGGAAAAACACAAACAAACAAAAGACATAGCGAGAGGGCAGATTCGATCGCATGTGTTCACTGTTGAAAACCAGTAGAGGAAAGAAAAAGGAAGTGTTCCGGTTGTTAAAATATTTTTTTTTTTTTTACAAAGAACAAAAGGAAAGAACACTTGTCTACAAGTTTTGAGGTGATGGGAGGTTGAGAGAAAATCTTGGTTAGGGTGTCCTTGGTGACGCATGGAAAGAGAGACCTCTGAGATAAACAAGGACAGCAAAGTCAGTAATCCCTTCCCAGCTTCCCTCACTCGCAAATGCTGGCAGCTCTCCCGACCTCAGCCCTGTACAAACAACACGAAATGACACACTCAGACCGGGGAGCGTCACTTTCTGTATGTTTATTTTAAAATGTATAGATGCACACAAAGGAACTCTGTATCCCGCATCTTCTCACTGCAAGACATTGTGCTGACTGTTTGCCCATACAATACTACCACACAGGTCCATTCTATGCATATTTCTCCCGAAAACAAGCTGTCTGTGTTATAATGTTTGTAGCCACTCAATGATGACTTGTTGAATGAATAAATGAATTCAGCCACTTATTCATTCATTATAGAACTATTGGATTTGTCAGGGAGGGGGAGGCTAAAACAAAACAGGTTCTATCATGTTCCAAATGAGGATAATACTAAATTAAGTTCAGAGCGAATCTATCCATTCAGAAGTAAATTTAAAATTTAATCATGATTCTCATAAGCCTTAAGCCAAGAAAAGACTTTAAAAGAACATAGGTTGGTTTGTTTGTTTGTTTGTTTTCACTCTTTTTTGGACTAACGCTATAGCTAGGGTTGAAGAAATTCTTCCTTTACTTCATGAACACATGCTCAGCTCTGTTTCTGCCACATGTACCTAAGTGTATGTACTGGGATGTAGACAAGCTTTTAAGTGGGGAGATATTTAGTAATTACCTTGATAGTAAGACAGATACTTCTATGGTGACACTCGAATCGCAATTTCTAAAACTATGTTCCTCTCTTATAAAGTGGAATGTGTGAGCCTGTTGCTCCCTGGGTATAGATTTACGATTTAATGCATTTCCAACAAAAAAAAAAAAAAAAAAGACCTTAAATATTGGCAAGTAATCTAACCATGGTGCGTTTAACTCTACTTTAATGATAGTGCTTATTCAGTCCCGATTGTTGTGACTCTGAACTATTTTACATGTACAATTTCAATTGTTCTTAAACATATCCTAACAAGATAGAAATTGTTGATGTTCTAATTATAGAGATGAAGCAGATGAGAAGTAAAAAGCTACCTAGGATTACAAAGTAGTATGCCAAACAGCTCTGATGCCTACCTGGGTCTGTAGGTACCTAAATTCCATTCCTAGCTTAAACACTAATAATGCTGTTTCTATTTTGATTAGGAAGTCTGGAAATATCAGGTATTTTATGGACTATCTAAAAAATGATGGAATGTGAGAATATTTCAATTTGCTATTGTCTAGAAATGACAACATGAGAATAACTACTTTTTCTTTTTGCTAGCAACCAAAACAATTGCAACCTTGTTTATGTTTAGAACTGTAGAAAGTGGGATCTGGCTCTTTTAATTATTATTCAACTGAGTGCAGTACTATTATGTATTTTAGTTGAGGATTTAGCTCAGTATAGAGCATTTGCCTAGCATTTAAAAAGGGGTCAACTCCCCCAGAGTTACAAACACTACTAATAACAGTACTTAAAATTAAAAACATAATATAAACATTTACTGAAGGAGATATGGAGAGTTGGAAATGTTAATATTTAAATTATTGGCTTTTTATTTGATGCAGCTATTCTTACTTGCAACCCCATGTAAAATCAGTAACACTACGTTACCTCATCTGGCAGTTTATAAGTCACAAAAACCACAGGAAATTCCTAAGTGAAAGTGAAAATGAAAAATATAGGAAATGTTTTGAAGCTCAAAATCACTGACTCAAGTTTGGCCAATATTGCTCTAACGTAGTATAAACGTACAAAATACATGGCAGCACAGCTGTGAAGTGTTACTTCACTAAAACGTAGCGTTCAATCTCGGCTGCGAAGACAAGGGGCTGGAGAGACTTGGGTGGGCTGAACGGCAGCCCTACAAGCGTGCTAGTCTGTTGCTGGTTCATCTTGGAAAGCTCACTCATCCTTTCTTAGCATTCAGTCAGCTTTTCTTGCCCTCCTCCTTTATTGATTCAGGACTGGTGGGGGCAGTGCGCTCCCTGAAAAGGAGCTATTGAAGACTATCCAGCTGGAGCAGAATTTTGCTTCTCTTGGTTAGTTTTACCACATGGTGTTATGATCGCCGCGTCGTACTGACGTCCTCCTGGCAATGACTCTCACGGGTCTTTATTGGGGCTTTCCTCTAAACCCAGTACATGCTCTGCGTTTCCTAGGGCTCCAACAGTCTAGGGATTATTCAGGAGCTTTGGTCTGTTCTCCTGCATGCGTGTAGGAAATGTTTGACTGCTACAGTCAGTGGAATCATCCTTCCAAATCGAAGGACCTGGCTTCCCAAACGCACCCGAGGCCGGATGGTTGAGAAGATTTAACTGGTCAACGGCCATGTATTACCTGCTGTAATCTCCTAAAGTTCTTGTGAAATTCCACTCAAGTCTGAACACCCCATTTCCATCTCTCATTGGTGGTGTGCCTGATTAGCCTCCCTTGTTTATATTTTTCCAGCTCCCTGACATTGTGAGTTTGCCTCCTACCCCTAGCCACTGCCAACCTTTTTCATTCCTTGGTCACACCTCGGATTTCATAATTCAAGCCAAGTAGATTCCAGACTCAATCTGTCCATCCCATCTCTAGCATCTTGCTTTGTACAACGCATAAGCTGAGTGAATATATGAAGCCAAAGACAGTCTATATCGCTTTTCAGGTTGGCTACATGGCACTAAATAGGTCTCTAAGGATCGAGTTTTATGTGGGCATTTGTGATTCTGTAGCTAAAATTTTGAGACATCTTGGTAAACTAGCTCCTTTTTTTAGTTCAGACTCTAGCAAGTATTCTAGGTGAGCACACATTAGACTTTTAAGTTGGCTGGCTTGTTCAAGCAAAATTAAGCATCAGCTCAATGGACATTGAGATACCTGGCTTGGATAGGTGATGTTCCATGAAGTTCTAAACAGCACAGTGCATCTGGTTAGTAGATGCTAGTCTTCTCTTAAGTACTGTATATTTGAGGTAATTCTCTTAGGTGATAGGGATTAGTCTTTTCTTACATATTTGATGGCGTGCAAGCCTGTCCTTTGAGTCACATGAGGCATCATCAGTTTCATAAACATCAACTGACTGATTTGTCCATTCTGCCCATGGCTGTAAATGCTACTAGCTCATCCATCTATAATCGGTTGGAGAACCAACTTCTGCAGTGATGTGTGGTGACTGAAGCACACACACCATCCTCACATGCATCTCCTTCATCCTGCTTCTGTATCCCTTGAGATCTTATCCTGATACCTTCCTCCTGGATGCTCCTAGTATTTTGAAACTGATAATATAAAAAACAAACAAATAAATAAAACAACAACAACAAAACGTGCAGAATGTATCAAGCCCAAGTAGTCTTGTGTCACGTCCATACATCACACTTCCATCACCACCTCCCTCTGCTGTTATACCTAACCTATCCCCATCCCTCTGACTATTCTAAACCAGCGTTCCTCATCCCTTCTTATGTTGATGTTAGCTCAAGTTTAAGTATATTTTAGTGCGCTTCAGCTCTAAGCTTTCTCTTGGATGTGTTCTGCTTCATAAGAGCAACCATAACTTCCCCACCAGAGAGGCAAGCAAACGATGGAATCTAATATCGTATAAGCATATTTTAGTATGTATGGCTAAATATAACATTGTTTCTTTTAAATATTATTCTCATAAAAATTTGGGAAAGGACTATATATATGTATACATACATATATACATATATAATACATATATACATATATGTATATATAAAATACAAAAATGCAATTAAAGCAAAACTTGCTTTATTGGTAGTTTTATGTAAACACTACTTCTGAGTTTTTAATTTTTTTCAGATTAGTCCTTTTAAAATGCATTATATTTATCTATTGTTTGTATATACTGGAGCATGTGACATGCTATGTGTGTGAACATCAGAGGACAGTTTGAAAGGTGGGTTCTCTGTCCTGGGGACTAAACTCAGGTCTTCAGGTTGTCAGCTCCCTTGCATGTTGAACCATATTGGTGGCATAGATTATCTAGTCTTTTTAAAATTATCATATCCACCCTTTATTTCCCTGTTCCAACCTCTCCAAGGTCTTTTCCCCCAAGGAGATCTTTAAGAAATACAGCAGCTGAGCCACCACAAATCTTCAACCTGAACACACTGTTGCCAAATCATCAGACACCAACAACAATTTCATACTAAGTCAGTTTGTTACCACCTTGGCATGCACACAAGGGTTAGGCTCGGCTCTAAGAACGAAAATAAACGCGTGAGTGTAATTTTATAAAACAATATACCAACTGTGAAATCTGTTATTTTGAATAGTTTAAAAATAAATAAAAAAACTACACAGTGCAGGCTTATCTTGGGCTGTTTGGGGGAACTACTATTAGCTGGGAGAAGACAGCTGGGGAAGGATTACATCGGTCTGTCTCCTCCGACATCAGATGAGGTTAAATCCAACATCTGGAACCAACAATAGAGAGGAAATCCAAGACACTCTTTGGGAACAGAAAGCAGTGGCACTCTGTAATGTCCTCTACCCTGGACCCTTCTTATTGAGTCTTTTGTTATTTTCAAAAACTTGTAAGTGGTCTGGTTGATTTCTGTATGTGTACCTTTCTTAACCCTGATTGGAGGGGGGAAAAGATCAACCAACGTACACTCAAACAAGTCCACTCCTAAGAGTGTTTTCAAACACAGCACAGCTCCGACCGTGAAGCTAGATCTCTCACTGTTCAGCCACGGTCTCCGCTGCTTCAGTGCCAGCCAGGACATCGAGGCAGGCAGGACAGAACCGTCAGGTCCCAGCCAGCGTGACCCAGCACTTGGTGGTGCTGCTGTCTGGTTGGTGACATTCAGTTTTCATCTGTTCCCAAGTTCTCCGACATGAAACAGAGAACAACCTGGGTCACTGTCTCATGGCTTCTCAGTGTGTGCTATGTGAGCGCTACAGGGATTAGCAGGCAAAAGCACCCATCACTATCAACCAACTAAGGGCAAGAACTAGTCAAACATTTTATCTAATGTTAGAGTGAGTACCAAAGCTGCCAGTCCTGAGTACACGGAAACATGAAACATGATCTGGAAACTAAAAGGGGGTGGGGGATGGCATACTTCTACTAAATTAGAATGTCTGCAAGTATGAGCCAGGTATTTGCATGTCTTAATGGCTCCTTGAGTAATAAAAGAACAGCCAGGTCCAGAAACACCGAATCAAATATAAGAGGTTTAAAACTAGCTACTTGTAATTTTGATGTTGTGTCCTAATGAAACTATGTGGAAAACTAAGTGAAATACTTTATACTATACTGTACTACAATGATACAGTTGCCCTTAAGAGTTCAGTAGAAGTTATACTATGTTTTTCTATTTTTGCACAAGCTTTACACACACTGGCAGGTACTGCACTGGGCAATCTTTAAGGCTGTTGCTGTGCTGTTATAAACACTACCTAGTGTGACTCGTTTTCATAACTGAGAAACCATCAGCTACCCTCCTCCGGGTCCTCAGTGTGCCAGTGACAGCTTCAAAGACACAGTAAGAAAGGGAAAGAAGAAAGAAGATAACTGCTTTTCATTGAAACACGCACATTTACTAATCTTTCCCTCCACAACTTCTAGTTTAATCCCAAAGGCATAGCTGGGACTTCCCATTTAAATGATCAAAGGACTCTGCCTTCACCAGAAATGTACAGACAGACCCACATAGTGTCTTGGAACATCATTTGGGGTGAATGAATAATCCCTATATTTACTCTATATGACTTACAGAATGCCACTGTTCTATATAAGCCCACATCTGGTGGAATTATTCCAATAGCAACTGGAAGGAGAAAATCAGACACAGGTTTGAATACCTAAAACTTCTGGCTTATTCCTAAAGGACTCTTGGGAAGCGTTCTTGATTTTGTGATAGGCGTGGGTTTGACTGCTGTACCTCTCTAACCAACACAGAGAACTGTGAGCATTTGCTCATGACAGGTACATGATGGAGAGGCAGGATACAAGAGCTGTTAACTGGACAAGATTAAACACAAACAATATGGAGGACTAGATCACACAGTTCCAAACATTCAGCTTTCAATTTGTACCGCTGGGCAGCCTGCTACATTACCAAAGAAGATCCAAAAAATGTTCATACTTACTAAGGAGTTACTTTCTTAAACTCACACTTGGTTTCCATTTCCCATTAAATCCAAATACTGTGGAGGAAACAATAAATGATTCTAAGAGAAGAGTCCACTAAAAATGTGAACCTTCAAGAACAGTAACTGTACTTAGTTGCTCAATTAATTTATGGACTGTCTTTGAACTGCTAAGTTAGACATGTGTAGAAAATGACACACACGGTGTCATATGTAGGCGAGATTCTAAAACTTCCCCCTCTCAGATGTGAACACTGTGTTTGTTCTGTACCTTTCTTAAAACCTAATAATTACGCTAAAAAAGAATATTTTAACTGACGTTTCCTTTCAAAATCTAACCACTGGTCAACCTATGTGTCACAGTCAGCTAGCAACAAGTTTTAGTAATCATCTCCAGGACTTTGTAGACGCCCTCAGTTCCTATCAACTAGCCTGTAAGACTGAGAGTCCCAACAGTGAGCAGTGAAGGGCATCCACCAAGTGCGTGTCTCACAGCGTGTGAGCACTCCATACAGCCCTTCTGATACTGAACTCAGCTTTTCCTGTCTACTGGAGGCTCAGGCGCCTATAAAAATCATACACTGTATTTTATGTGACTTTGAGGGGCATGTGTCTCCTTGGCGTCTCACACCGCTTTGTTCTTGGACCCTGTGGTTCCAGAAAGCACTTGAGAGCAGTTAGAGTAACTTTGCGATGTTCAGAATCATGTTCACAAAACTTTAGTTATAAAATATTCCGAGCTGTACACCCTGAAACCGATGAGGTTTCTAAGTAGTAAAGGCTTCAAATACATACATACATACATACATACATACACACACACACACACACACACACACAGAGAGAGAGAGAGAGAGAGAGAGAGAGAGGGGGGGGGGAGAGGGAGAGACAGCTAGGCTGTTTCAAATTCATTGTTATAAAAAGTTTTCAAGTACGATCTATTAATTTGGAAAGGAAGTATGATGGCACACTTTTAAAATAAAATGTAACCTAGTAATTCTGAAACTTTCTGGGCCTTCCAAGTCAATGAGTTGAGATGAATTTATGTCTTCCAAAACCCCGATTACTGTAAAAAGTGTGTGTTAAGAGCCAAATCCTTTATACTTACTAAATTCATAGAAAACGCATGACTGCATGTCAGATTTCCAGATATTGTTAGCTATCTTTAAGCAGATTCTTAAAGTAGAACTACTTCTGTGTTGATTTTAATTGGAACGAAACTCTGAAATAATTAACTTTTCTGCTGAGGAACTTGTCTACAGGTGGGGTTTCCCACAATTCCCACAATTCCGAGTGTGTGACGAACACTCCGGTTTAAAGCAGATGAAAGTTGTCAAGGAAATTTGACATAGCCAGTGCCAGCTAAAAGTAATGCAAGTAAGAGTTAATAAAATTAGCAGTCATTTCCCCCCCCCCGAGTAACTCATAAACATCTGTATTACACAGAAGGACCACATATTGAAAAATGCATGCATTTTGATTTCCAAAGCCAAAGGGGAAAAAAAAAGTATCTAGAAGATAATCTTAATGTTAAAAGGTACTGAGAGAAAAACATGAATCCACTCTTTAAGAACGTTAGCCGAAGTTAAGCATCGCATTAGAAAGTAAGTCAGGGGGACAAAAAATGACAGAAGTTGAAGTCCGCTCTCCTCTCGTGGCGTTTGGACATCATAGACCTCGTAGGGTGACACACGTTTTACAGTCTTCCTGTAGAAAGCCACGAAAGCAGGACGGCGGCGAGTGCTTTCCAAAGACAACGGACTGGAGTACTCGAAACCAGTTTGAAATAGCTGTCTGCAGTGGATGTTGTGAATTCTCACTTCTTTTAATACGGTTTCTGAGAATTCTGGAATTTCCTGAGCCACAGCGTGTAGCAGGGAGTGGGGCTTATCTCTGCTCTGTGGTTGTTTACAGGGCTCCTTCCGAGCTAGCTGTGTGCCTCCCCCCCCCCCTTCTACCGGCAGAGTCAAGAGCCCTCGGTGCATCTGGGCCAGGGAGGAGGCGCTCAGGTAGCGGAGACCGAGAAGCCCCCGGGGAGGGGAGGGGAGGGAGGCGAGCGGGGCACGCGCCCCGGAGACACGCGGCCAGCTCAGGGCAACCTTCCCGGGGAGGGGACGGGGGGCGGGCTCCTTCCCGGGCTGCAGAGGGCCGGTGGCCGCGGGAGACCGCGCGCGGGGCGGCGGCGGGGTGAGCACAGCGGCGCTCAGCCCGCCGCCCCGTCGAGTGCGCTGGCGGGAAGCCCGGGCCGCGTGCGCTCGCAGGAGGGTGTGCGGCGCGGGGTCCGCACGCGCGGGCGGGGCCGGCCCGGGAGGGCGTGGCGGGGGCGTGGCGCGAGGTGTCCGGGCCCGGAGCCCCGCGCGGGCGGTGGGCGGGGCGGGCGGGGCGGGCGGGGCGGGCGGCGGCGCGGCCCGGGCTCCCGCTCTCCCGGCCGCCGAGAGCGAGCCGCCGTGGGCGGGGCGAGCGGTGATTGGCGGGCGGGCGGGGAGGTCGGAAGTACTTTGTTTTTTATGCTAATGAGGGAGTGGGGCTTGCCCGTATTTACGTTGAGGCGGGAGCCGCCGCCCTTCATTCACCCACATGGTCCTCGCAGCCGCCGCCGCCGCCGCCGCCCGGCCCGCGCCTTCGCGCCACTTCGCGCCCCGCGGGCGGCCGGCCCGACGGGTGGGGACGCTGCGCTCCGCTCCGCTCCGCACGCCGCCCAGCCCAGCCCAGCCCATGCCCGGAGCCCGGAGCCCGGAGCGGCGCGGGGCTGGCGAAGATGGTGGCGGCTGCTCGGGTGAGTGCGCCGTGGCCGCCGCGGGCGCTGGAAACCTGTTGTGCGCTCTGCCCGGCGCGGCGGGGCCGGCGGGGCCGTGCGGGCGGGGGCCGGGCCGTTGGGCGCCGGCGGGGCCCGCAGCCGCCGTCCCGGGCGCGCACGCGGCCCGGCCCGCAGGGGCCCTCGGGGGGCGGCGGCCGGGCCGGGCCGGGCGCACACAATGGCCCTCGGGGCGGCTCGCACGAGGCCGCCGCGCGTCCCGGGGAGGCGCGGGCAAAGTTTGTCCCGGGCTGGGGAGTTGAGGCGCCCGCAGAACAAAGCGGGGCCGGCGTTGGCGGCGCATGGGGCAGGCCGCGGGCCGGGAGGGGGCGCGCCCACGAGGGGCTGCGCGCGGGGGCCGCCCGGGCCGCCCCGAAACTTTGTGCGCGCCCGAGCCGAGCGGAGCCGAGCGGAGCGGACGCCGGGGCCGGCGGGCGGGAGGGCGGGCGGGAGGGCGGGGGGGTCCGGGCGCCGCCACCCGCGCCCCGCGTGCGCTTTGTGTGCGGCCGCGTGTGCAGCCGCCGCCTCCCCCACCCGCCGCTGCCCCGCGGGGCCGCTTGGGGCCCGGCGTGCGGCCGGGACGGGGGCGGCCGGGCGCGGCGCGCGAGGCCCGGCTGGGCCGCCCGGCCGGATCGGAGGTGGCGGCCGTGGCCCCGGCGCCATGTTCCTGCGGGCCGAGCAGAGCCGCGCCGCGCGCGCCGAGGGCGGGGGACATGGCGACTGCGCGCCGCCGCCGATTGTTCCCGGCTCAGGCCTCGGGCCGCGTGCGCCGGGCCCCCGGCTCCGCCCGCAGCCCCGGCCCCGGCCCCCGGGCGCGCGGGGACACAAAGGGCCGACCGACGGACGCACGGACGGCGTGCCCGGAGCCTCGCCGCGCCGCGCCCGGGCCTCGCCGCGCAGCCGCCCAGGAGCTGGCGGGCGGGCGGGCGGGCGGGCGGGGGCAGTGGGCGCGCACGGCTGCTCGGACCGGCCGCCCCCTGGCGGCCGCGCGCGGACCCGCAGCGCCGCTCGCCCCCCTCGTGCGACATGTGCTGCCGCCTGCGCGGCCCGGGCCGGCCCGCCGGGCTCCAAGAGCGCCCCGCGGCGGGCACTCGGCGGCGTGCGGCGATCCCGTCCGCTTTCCTCCCGATGAGTCCGAGCCGCCGGACACTGGGGAGAGCAGCAGCCTCGCGGGGTATTTCTTCTTTTTTTTTTTTTTTGTATTTGTGTGTCTGTGTGTGCGTGTGTGTGTGGCCGGGAAGGAGAGAATTAGCCACATGCCACGAGGATCACAGCAGTTGGGGCAGCAACTCTTTTATCCCGGCTTGCAGCCACGAGGTCTTGGTTGGGGGAGGGGTGGTGAAGAATGGGTCCCTCGCTTGTTGGCCTTTTTTTTTTTTTCTCCCCCTCCAGGCTTGGACTGCGGAGTGGAGTTCAGGGTCTGGCCCCGGAGGTGTACGTAGTGTTTATAAAGGAGCACGTTCATTTCGTGCACGGGTACGGATCTTTTTTTTTTTTTTTTTTTTTTTTTTTTTTGTAATTTTCAACTTTATCGTTTTCCACCCAGTCCGTTTCTCGGCCAGGCCCTCTTGTCTTTGGTCTTGCAAATGGACATGGGGCCGACCCTTAACGAAGGTTAGAGGAGCAGATTGGAATGGGGTTTAGGAAGAGGTGGTAATTTTGAGAAATGCGCTTATCCTTTCTCTGTCTTTACCTCTCCCCGCCCCCCCCCCAGCCCTAGTCATACACGTGGACCCAGCAGCACCCGAAGCTTTGCCCAAGGATACTTGCTGAGAAGGAAGTTTGCGTTGAGTGAGTATATTCTAATTTTTGTAGTTAGCTTCTTACAAAGACACTACTTTTTACTTTTGAGTTTTTACAACAGGCTTGGAGTTTTTTAGTGTGGAATAAATGCTTTTTTTGTCAAATTTCTACAAAATTGAGTATGGTTTAGCTAGAGTTTTCAGTAATTGAGTTGTGGAAACTATTTTCAAAGTAGTTGCAGACCTTTTATTTTAAGCTATATTGATAAAGTAGATCTAATTGGGGGTGGTACCTAAAATTTATGTAACTTTTTACCTTGTATAAGTTCAACTAAAACTTCAGATGAGTAAACAGTAATTAATTGTATTAATCACTTTGTCAAGTGTCTGCCAGCTTGGAAGAGAGGAGAGGAGGAGCTGCTGCCTGGTGGATGTGGATCTTTCCTCGGAAAGGTACTAACAGCCACACTGCCCTGCTGGTGTACCTCATTGTGTACGGTGTGGTTTCTGTGTGTCCAGGTTTGGGAAAGTTGCCTATGTCTTTGAAGAATGCCGTTTTTTTCAGGGTTAAATGTGTACAGCTGGAACTTGCTGCTTTTAGATGCTGTTCTCCTGTTGGGGTTTGTCACAGGTGCTAGAGCTTCGGGCCGCTGTTGTAATTATCCATTTCGGCTGTAGCAGGGATGCGGAGGTCACCTGTGAGACGGAGCCTGACGAGTCAGAATAATGTCAAAGTGCTTACAGTGCAGGTAGTGATTTGTGCATCTACTGCAGTGAAGGCACTTGTAGCATTATGGTGACAGCTGCCTCGGGAGCCACGTGGGCGACAGTGACAGGGAGGGCCTGCCTGCTGGCGCTGAGTGCTTTTTGTTCTAAGGTGCATCTAGTGCAGATAGTGACGTAGACTAGCATCTACTGCCCTAAGTGCTCCTTCTGGCATAAGAAGTTATGTCTTCAGCTAATCCGAGGCGAGCAAGCACGTAGGGGTCTTAATAGCCTGTTTGCAGCCCTCTGTTAGTTTTGCATAGTTGCACTACAAGAAGAATGTAGTTGTGCAAATCTATGCAAAACTGATGGTGGCCTGCTATTTACTTCAAGTGTTGTTGTGTTTTTGTTTTTCTTTTTTTTAACTAATTCTGTACTTTATTGTGTCGATGTAGAGTCTGCGTGGTGTGTGTGACGCGACAGCTTCTGTAGCACTAAAGTGCTTATAGTGCAGGTAGTGTCTAGTTATCTACTGCATTACGAGCACTTCCAGTGCTGCCGGCTGTAGAGCTCCAGCCTCGCTCGGCCTTCGCCCACTCCCACGGTCCTGGTTCTGAGCACTGGTCTATGGTTAGTTTTGCAGGTTTGCATCCAGCTGTATAATACTCTGCTGTGCAAATCCATGCAAAACTGACTGTGGTGGTGAAAAGTCTGTAGGAAAGTAAGGGAAAATGAAACCCCTTTCTACACAGGTTGGGATCTGTCGCAATGCTGTGTTTCTGTATGGTATTGCACTTGTCCCGGCCTGTTGAGTTTGGTGGGGATTGTGACCAGAAGATGTGAAAATTAAATATTGCTGAAGATGCCATGCTGATTTCCACTGTAAAGAAATGTTTGTTATGCTATATGAACTCTTTGAAACTTTCTTTGCTTTCTCTTGTATAAAACTTTTGTTTTTTTTGTTTGTTTTTCTACTGAAATTAGGTTTGTTTCTTTCACTACTAAATCATTACACTTTGGGGTTTGCATGTCAGATCAGGGTTTTTGTGGTCTTAGAGACCCACAGGTATTGCATGTTACAATGGTGCCCTTCACTCACCTGGAACCTAGAGGATTCCAGGTTTATTTTACTTGTAAAATCCTTATTCAGCTGTTTAACTGACGTGAGTTAAGAAAACTTGGTTTGAATCCACGTGTGGAGAGGTGTTTCTACTAAAGTGTGACATGTTAGGGTGAGGTTTTCTGATGATAACTGGTCCTGATGCATGAGGTTGGTGGCAACAATTAACAGGTGGAAGCTTCTGCTCTGTGTTGCTGACTGACGTGCATGCCCCTTCCAGCTGTTGTTTGCCTGTACTGTCTGGAAAGGAAAGATGACAGACTGACAAGTGGACACACATTCACATTCTCCTGTGCTGCCCTTGAGTGCCATGCACTGGAATTAACACTAAAAAAGTTTGTCCCTCCATCTAGATATGGGCAACTGTTGGCCCCAGGCTATGAAAAGATGACATTGGAATGAAACCTAAAGAATAATAAAATTAATAAGATAAACTGTTACCAGATCTGAGCTCATAGTATTTAGGCTAGTATATAACCCTTGAAAAAGGATTATCTTATTTGAAATGTCCATAGCCTTTGCAGTAGACAACCAAGAGTTTGCCATCTCTTATATTCTGCTTTTTAAAAGAAATGTAAGAAGCTTAGTTCTGCATTCCTGGGCAACAAGGTAAGGACCTTGCATATATGGAGTTGACCGTGATACATGTTCAGGATAAAGTGTGATCAGAATTGTACAATTATAATAAAATGGAAGTGTATCACTTCTACATGAGTTTTTGACCTTATGAGTTGAAGGAAAGTTTTAGATGATTAGCTATAAACATTGCTTTAAAATTTCAAGTTCTATAATGTCAACATGATTCATAAATTCTATAAGGGGGTCTGTTGATCTTACTGTGATTGGATGCTGAGCCTGTGTCAGGGCAATTTATGCTTAGATTTCATTCTAGTAAAGGAAAGTGACAGATAAGTTTGCTTATGGGTCCCACAGTGAGGTGGAGTTTTTTCCAAGATATATTTTTTTTAATTTTCACTTAAGTTTGGTTCTACACTAAAATCAAGCAGATTTTCATAAACTTTGTTTCAACAGATAGGGAGACTAGTTGATGTCTTGTTTCTAATTTAAAAACAGTTTGGGTCTCTTATACTTACACTTTGATCTTGGTGACTTAGGCCTGAAGGCTTTTTCAGGAAAGGGAATTACTGTTTTCTTGTATGTTACATGTAAATAGTTCTACATTTGCCCTACGTTAGGAAGGAAGCACTATTAAGACTTTATAAAGCTCTTTACAAAGTGTTGATTTTACTAAAAGCCCTTGAGATGTTCACTTTAACAGGCAAGCCTAAGCACAGGAAACCAGCTGGATTTTTCCCTGGGCATGGTTTGAAGAGTCAGAGCCACATAGTTCCTGACACAGTGCAACCTGCAGCTGCCTGGAGAAAGAACAATTCAGTGTTACTAAAAGTCTGATGTATGTATAATGGAATTCTGTTCTGTAACTAATAACACGATGTAGTTGTCTAGCCTTCGAGCATTAATAGGTGAGTCTCAGCTAAGCAGGGGAAATGCTCAATGGGCAGGGTCCATTCTGGGAGTCTTTAACTACAGTGAGCATCCTGCCTCCTTGCAGATCCCCAGATTAGTTAATATAGAGGTGACTGCTTTCTGCTTTGTCACAATTCTGTGCTTTTCTGTTTGGATAAATGATTTATAACATTGCTAGTTTGTATGGGATCTGTTCAGAAAGTGCCCTGAATTGAAAGCATAGGAAGATGGATGACAGAGCGTTGCAGTGCCCCCCCCCCCCATGCATGGGCAGTAGTGTGGTGAGAAACTTAAGAGATCTGTTCAGTAGTGCGTATACTGCTAATGAATGCTGCATTTTAAAACGTCCTGTACATAATGAGCACGTTGAAATAAAGTTCTTGTGGCGCTGGTTATCTTGTATCTTTTTTTCTACACATAGCCCAAACATGTTCCCTGTAGAGGTCATGGAAATCAGTCTTTAAGCATGGAGTTTGTTTTTGTTATAATTTTACAGGTAAGAGGAAGTATTGGGAAAGTTGGTATTCCCTGAAGTCAAACCTAAGGATAAGGCACGTTACCCTATCTTCTCAAATAGACCAAAATATTTATTTAGAATTCTTGTGCATGAACGAGAGTGTTCTGGGTTTTTATGTGTATGGGTGGGTATTAGACAAGTGTAACCAGTATCCTGAGTTGTCCTAAGTCAGGAACCATCAGAATTGAGGACCCTTGAAGCCATCCATGGAGTTTGCATGGAGGTACAAGTAAACCGATGAGATCTTGTGACTTACATATGTGATCAGATTCCTAGAGGCTAGCTGCAAAGTAGAATTCTTTATGTATATAATATATAACACTCTTCACCACAACTTGAGATAGTAATGGTCAGTTTTTAACCCATCAATATCAGCTTAGTTGGAGCACTTAAAGGTTCAAATTCTTTGGAAATTAGTGCTATGTCTAGAATTTACATGGCACTGTTCTTAGTTTCTCTGGTCCCAAACTTCAAGCCTACTCCCTTGCACATGGTAGCTAAAGGTCTAAGGTCCACGCTGGTGTGTTCTTTTCAGAGCAGTTTCATGGTGAACTTGCTTTTACCAGTCTAGTCCCTTTCTGGTGTATTTTGTGCTTTAGAAATCTGAGGCGCTTTTCCAAGCTTCATTGATGTCTTCACTCTTAAAGCTGCAATGTGCCCCCTGCTTCCAACCTACAATGGTAATGTGTACTTGAGCCCTGTTCCTTAAGACTTCAGTCCGCTGGGGCATAGAGTAAAGCCTGACCTAGTGTGTAAAAGCCCACAAACCTTCAAGGAAGTTAGGAACATGTGATCAACAACAAGCAAGTTGTGTGGAGGCAAGTGTGATTCAAGTAGTGTGGGAGTGTTGGCTTCTGTTAGGAGAAAGTCTCATAAAACTTAATAGAAGTGAGTTTGCTGATGATGCAGAAAAATGCAATGACAACTATTGCAAATGTTTTCACGGGCTGAGAATTGGCTTGAACCCTTAGCAAAGTCAATGCCGTGGCTGTTGGGGTGCTTTGTTGCCTGTGGAAAATGGGACTGTACCTAGTGTCTGGGCTTTCAAACCTTTTTGGGTGTTGGGGTTTGATTTATTTGGAGCAGGGTTTTTCTGCGCAGACCAGTTTGTTTAGGAACTCAGATCCACCTGCCTGCAAAGTGGTGGGATTCAAGTTTTATGCCAACATTGCTCAAGAGATTTCTCAAATCTCAAAACAATAGTAGGGCCTGAACATGGTGTTTTGTTTAGTAGGGGAGGGCAGTTCTTCATCTAGTCCTTTTTGTGCTGTCCCTAAATTGCTCAGTGGAGCCATCCACTGGAACACGATCAACTTAACAAAAGTCTTTAGCCCTGACCACCCCAGCAGCCCTCTACTGCCCACAGTCAGTTTGGCATCAAAGCACGTGCAGGAGGCTGGGGAGTTGAGGCCTGACACAGCCACATGGATAAATTCTAGGCTATATGAAACCACAAAAAATGAATGCAGCCACAACCTAAGTTCTCTGGTCATCAGTAGTCCTGTGTTTCACACTGGGACGGACATGTGTCAGTGCTAACTGCAAATCTTCCTACATAGGGTCTCCAGGCCATGAGCACAGGTGCTAGCTAGCACTTTGTGACAAAAGCCAATTTTCTGAGAAATGTAGTTACGATGAAGAAACAAGGTACCTCCTCTAATTATGACATTACAGCAAATGGTTTTTTCTTGAACGAGTATAGTTTAATGGTTTATGGCCCTGTAATATGTAAGCTTCAGTTTGAAGACAGCCCTTCTGAATTACCATTCCATAGTTGGCTAATAGGGTAAGTGTAAGGGGGTGTTAACTCCAGTAACAGGTCACAGGCTTTCCCACATTTAATACTAAACCAGCTCACTTCCGAGAAAAGCAAGTCTTAATCAGATTCACTGAGAGCATTAAGTCTCCAAACTACCAGGAATGGTTCTCAGGTATGTACTTTAGGAGCAATTTCCTGTGCCAGTGAGGAAGACGGGGAATGTAGGTGGTGGCCTGCACTTGCCCACAGTGCCCTCCACCCACCACCGTGTAGTCTACTGCTCTTTAGGTCTCATGTTCTGTAGGAGAGGCCGCCGCCACCTTCCCGAGTTGGTTTAGTACATGGTTAGATTTCTTGACTATCCCTGCAGTGCCTTATCTTAAGAGATTAAAGCCACAGTTTTCAGCTGTGTCAAGTTCTCTGGCTACTAAAAGGGGAAATGGTACAAACAGAGCTAGCTTTGTTTCTGGAGCTCTAGGGGGCGCAGTTTCCTTGTGTAATGGTCTAGTGACTACATTTCTTGCTTCATCCATCCTTCCACATGTATCTCCTACCCTCCTCAGTCATGGACCTTTGTGATTATATTGTGCTTGCCCAGTTACTGGACACTTTCTATGGCCAGAGAAATACAGACTTCAGGAAAAGTCTAAGATTCCTGTCTGATGGGAGGTAGATACTCATGAAGATTTTTTTTTCCCCCTTGGTGGTGGTTACAACCATCTTAGAGCAATGTAAGAAAATGATGACTAACAGCAGACAATTGCCATAGGGTATAAGCAAGGTCTGCTAAAATGGAAGAAGCTCCCAGTATTGCTCACTAGAAAGAGTGGCACTCCAGTCAGTTAACAGACTGATAAAGGTCTCCAGAATGGGGAGGGAATGGAATAGGATTATTTGCTAGCTGGGACCATGTGTGAACAGTCAATCAGGGTTGAGTGTCAAGTGCCTGCAGCTGGGGGATGAGACCTCTGCAGGCAAGTTAAGAGATAAACTATTAAAAGTGCTAGAAGCAACCACTAATTAATGAATTGGAAACAATTTCTAAAGAGCAGGGAGAACCTTTTAGACATGTAAACTTTATAATGTGGGATCCTGGATTGATCTCGGCCATTGGAAATGTAGACACCAGACTAAGGTGAGTCAGCTTTCCTTGGTTCTTCTCTGCCCTGGCTTCAAAATAACATTAATAAAGTTAGGTTCCTGAAAGCAAAAGGACATCTTTGTTTTCCTTGAAATGTATGTAAAATAGTAAATACCTGTAAGGCTTACGTGTTCCGTGGCTAATACAATCTTGAATTTTATTGCGATTGTATTTCTGTAAAATTCTTCAATGTCTTGTGAGCTAGTTGTAGAGGAAAGAGGCCGCAGAGGACTATGCACAGTGGTGGTAAAGGGGTATTCGATACAAAATGTGTCTGTTACATGTGCTGTGCAAGAGTGACATGCGTGGCCGAATGGAACAGGTGATGGAGATGTGCCTGTGTGATAGAGTTCAGAGCAACTTTCATAAGCAGCTACCAAACTAGGACTTGTGCACAGACCTTCAATCCCAGCATTCTGGAGAGAGTTTAGACCAGCTTGAGCTACATACTAAATTCAGGGCTGTCTGGCAACTAGGAACACCCTGTCTACAAAGTAACAAAATTCAATCCAGTTGAAGATGGCTCAAAAGTTAAGAGCAGTTACTGCTCTTGCAGAGGACCAAGGTTCAATTCCCAGCAGTTACAATTCTAGCACCAGGCATACACATGCATGCATGCATAGTGGCAGGCATAACATGCAAGTAACATGAGTCATGACCTCAAGGTGAGTTTATGCTGTTTTTCAGCAGATGGCTATGATCTAACTAATGTGCATCCCTGTGCTAAAAGCTATGTATCTTTAAAGATACTGACTTTGGAGAGAAGTCTCATGGATACATAAAGTCAGAACTAGTGTAACAAAATGTTGATGAACTGAATGCAAGACTCAAAAAGGTCCCAGCAGGGAATAGCTAATAATGGTGAGTACTATGTCCATTTGCTGGACATTACAACAGGCAATTGAAGGGTCAGACTTGGTACGCAGTCTAACGGAGCATTCATAAATAGAGTAACTAGGTGGGATTTATTTTTGACAATTTGACCATTGTATGTTAGTCTTAACTGATGACGAATCTATCTCATAGAGATTGACAAGGCTTGCTATCACAATATGGTCCTTGCTTTCTTGCTTGAGTATGGATTGGGGACCTCTTTCTGCCATAGAAGTGTTTCACTTTAAGATGGAATGTTAAGAAATCAAAAAACCCTAAATAACACATTTTATCTTAAAGACATTCAGTCCTATTTATTTTTAAAGCCCACTGTAGCATTCTAAATACAGGTTTGTCTCCAAAAAGATGCCATTCACAAGTAATTCTCATTTTTGTATAAGGCTTTTATTTGGTTTGTTAAAAAAAAAAAAAAAAAAGTTAAGGGACAGCAATACATTTAGAAGCCATATAATTCAACCTTAAATTACAGGGTTCATACACATCCAGTTCTGGGTAATGATAGGGTCTAGAAAAGAGAAGCACTGATTAACCTCAGAGAGAAAAGGAAACTAGCAGAAAAATGGAAGAATCATACTTTGATTAATTCAATGAGATTGTGCTGCAGCAATTTAGTAAACATTCTGTAATGGGATTATTTTAAACAACAAGTATAACCCTTGTTTAAGAAACAATGCTAGCTAACCGGAGCACATGATGCTGGGATGCTAAAGACAGTTCTGAGGTTAATACCTGACGTTTACACATTAACCTTGCTGGAACAGTCTTAAGTGGTGCTGACGCTATTCTTTTCTCAACTCCTCAAATAATTGGGAGATGTTTGGGGAAATCAATCTCTATTAAATAGTTAACCATAAGGCATATTTGTCTTAGCAAACAAAAGGCTTTCAAAATGTTCTACTTTTGAAACTGCTTGAATCGTTTATGTTGACCCAGTGACTGTTTACAAAGGTTAACTGAAGTAGAGTTAAGCAACTGTTTGGCCCATTTGGAAATTGTAAATGATCTTACAGGATAAAATGAAAAAAGTGAATTTTCAAAAGTTAATGGTGAGCAGGCATTCGCTCTCATAGGTCAGTTCCGTATTTACTCGAGAAGACCCTGGTCATGAGCCTGTTTCTGTCCATGTGCATATTCTCTGCTTCTCCCCTTCACCTCTCCTCCTCCCTCTTGTCAGTCGATAGCATCTGCATTTGTGCGCTAATTATTGATGTCTTTATTCAATTTTAAGTATTTGTAGAGTTATAAAAGTACTCAGAATAATTTTAGTTTTTATTTGGACATCTAACATTCCTATGGAAAACTGAAGCAAAAAGTAAATAATATGTTTTGATATAAGCAATGAAGGCCAAATTCATACTTCCTGAGCATACCACCACCAGAACTATATTTCTAGGACCATTATCTATCCTAAATAGTAATTCAATTTTTCTAGTCATCACAATTTAAAATGTCTGATGTTTGCAAGTTCATCCACTCTGTCAGGAGTCTGTCTTCATAGGAAAGCGAATAAATATCTTCTAAAGACTTGGGAATCTCATGAAGTCATACCCAAGGGACACACAGACAAATGTATGTAGCAAAGTAGTTTCTGACTATTTTGTTTTTCCTCTTTCCTTCACCTTGTCCAGTTTGACATCTGCTCTAGGGGGAAAAATACACAATGAGTTATACCGTTTACAGCTTCAAGTACAGTATGAAGAAAGCTGTCTTCTTTCTATACTGAATTTGTGCTTCAGTTCATAGTACCTGCATGTATTCAAGGTATTAGGCACAGAAGACAACAAATTGTGAGATTAGGGACCAGAATCATTATGTATTGAATGATGGTTTGGATGAGAATGACTCCTATGGCTGTTGAAGGGGGTTGGGAGGTGTGGTCTTGCTGGAGGAAGCTTAGCTACCCTCAGACGAGGGTCAGCTGTGAGCTCTTAGTTATTCTTGCTGTCAGTGTCTTTGCTCCACTATTCCACTATCACTTTGCCTCTGCCAGCATGGACTCTAGCCCTCTGAAACAGTAAGCCCAGTTACACACTTTTGCCTTGGTTATGGTGTTACGTCACAGAAATAGAGAAAAAGCAAATACAAAATGGGCTAGAAAGTAAGATGATACAAGAGAATAAGATGAGTTGAACAAAGTATGACCAAAATTCTGAGCTGCACAGTAAAATAGACCAGACCTAATACCCACTGATAAAAGATGCTTCTAAAGAAACAAAATGGTCTGTTGTGCCACCATGAGACAACAGGCATACCTCTCAACTGTTCTTTCCCTACATAGGCATTTCTTAACAAAAACAAGGAATTAGTAAATAGCCAATCTGGTCTGCAGCAAAACTACCAGGGAACACAATGGCAATGCAGTTGCCTAGAAACTTGAAGAGTGACTGTTAATATGTATTTGTTAAAGTAGCTGATGGAAGCAGAAGCAGACACAGCTAAACACTAGCTGAACTGGAATCCAGTTACAGGGAGGGAGGAGTGATGAGTAAAGGGGTCAAGACCAGGTTGGAGAAAACCACAGAATCAGCTGACCTGAACAAAGGGGAGCTCATGAACTCAGTATGACTGCTGGGAAACCAGCATAGGGCTGACCCAGACCAGCTGAATGTGGGTGTTAGGAGGACTGGGCAGTCTATTGGGCCTCTGGTAATGGGTCAGTATTTAGCCCTAGTAAATGAGTGGACTTTGGGAGCCCATCCCACTCTCTCAGCCTAGACATGGGGGAGGGTCTAGGCCCTGTCCCAAAATGGTATGACAGACTGAAGACTCCCCATGGAAGGCCGGCCTCTCCCTGGGAAGCAGAAGGGGCATGGGCTGGGATTTGGTGAGGGTGATAGGGGAGGACAGGAGGAACTGGGATTGATGTGTAAACAAGATTGATGTGTAAACAACCTTGTTTCAAATGTAAATAAAAGTAAAAGTCAAAGTAATTTTGGGTAACTGGAGTAATTGTGTTACATGAACTCTATATAGTTAACTAGGAAATTGATTTAATCCTAGCATAAACTTGATAGTTACTATGGTAAATTTATTCACGTCAAGGATGAAGTGAGGCAGTTAAAGCAGGTAACCCTCCTTTGAGATGAAGTACAGACCACACATAAATCTAGAATGTCTAAGGCAGCGGTTCTCAATCTTTCTGGTGCTGGGACCCCCTTCGTACAGTTTCTCATGTGGTAACGCCCAGCCACAAAATTATTTGTGTTGCTACTTCACAATTATAATTGGCTACTCTTCTGGGTTATAAGTGGTCTGTGTTTTCTGGTGGTCTTAGGTGTTCTGGGGTCATGATCCCAGAGATTAAGAACTCTGGTTGAGGTTGGCTTGAAGAAAAAACTTAACATACCAAGAGGGCACATTTCTAGGACAGTTAACTAAAAGTTCTAAGAAAATGAGAGAGATAAGTAAACATTCAGTACCAGCTCTCAATATCAAAAAGTCCTAACAAGATACAGAAAGAATGGATTAGAGAGTGGGATTCGTTTTATTGCTGCCTCCATAAAACTTCAACAATGGACACAACCTGTAGTGAGATAGTTCTGTGGCACTGACCACGCCCATTGGGGGTGGAGCCATGGGCGTGGTCAGTGCCACAGAAGGACTATCTCACTACAACAACCTTGGCGAATGGAACAAAAAAGTAAGGAGATAGAGCTACTGTAATGTCTGACAGAGGCATAAAGAGAAACTAACCAGAAGTGATGATAGAGGTAATAAACGACAAATCTTAGGGAATTTCCATCAAGAGGAAATTGCAGTTCTAAACACGAACACCCATAAACATGTAGAACCACAGGTTGATCACAATATGAAAATATACTCACCAATAGGTGTGCCATCAAGACAACTAAACAGAAACTCAGGTACGTTAGAGTTCATTGACATCATTCCACCTTTCTTGATCATTGTTCTATTGCTGTGAAAAGAACCATGATCCTGGGGATTTTTATAAATGAAAGCATTTAACTGGGACTTGCTTACAATTGCAGTGGATTAGGCCATTGTCATGGAAAAGAACATGACAGCATGAAGGCAGATGTACTGGAGGAGTAGTTGAGGGATCTTCATTAAGATCCCTAGACATCAGGAAGAGAGAAAGCCAGGCGTGGGCCTTCACTTCCTCCAACAAGGCCCCAGATCTTAACCCCTCTCAAGCAGCACCACTTCTTCCCACTTCCTCCTCATGACCAAGACTCAAATATAGGAGCCTATGTGGGCTGTACCTACTGAAACCCCACACCACCCAGACACTAAAGAGTATGCTTTCTTAGAAGTGTATGGGATGGGACTGTGCCCAAAACTGACCACAATCAGGACATAAAGGAAGTCACAAATTAATGAAAATTGAAATCACATAATTCTATCTGACCACAAAAGAATAAAAGTGAATACCAAAAAAGAGCTTCAGAAGTACACAGACTCATGGAAGCTAAACAACACATTACTGGCGGGGGGGGGGGGGGGTGGGTCAAGGGAGAAATGAAGAAAATTTAAAAAGTTCTGGTTCTAAATGAAAACAGTACACACACACACACACACACACACACACACACACACACACACACACACGAGTTTAATTGAACTTTGCTATAATGGAGGATAGTACCCCAACCTCATGCTAGTAAATGAAAAACCAAGTACCAAGTATGAATGCCTTTATTGAGTTGTTAGTTGATGGAGTTACATAGCCTTTCAAGCATACAAACTATTGCTGATGCTCTTGGACACCTCCAAAACTTGAGAGTAAGACTGTTGGTGAAGATACCATATACTGGAGTCACAGAACATGGAGCTTTCAGCTGGTAACTGGTCTGGATGCTTTTTCCTACTATATAGTTGTCATGGTATGGGAAGGCGCTGTGTATGATACCAGGAGAAAAATAATCATCAGTCTCATCCAGTTGGGAACCCTTCAAACTGCAGTGACTGGTTTGACAAGATAGCTTCTTGGTGCAGTAATGACATGAATGTCACGGGAGTAACCAGTTGTTTTCTGATTAGATCTAAGGTGAGTGTATAAAATGGAACTCTATCTGGCACTGAGGCCAAGAATCTGTGGCTAGAGATTTCACAGGATCTGGGGGAGAACTAAACACTATTATTCTGCTAAATGCACAGACACTATAGTAAAATGACTCCCAGTAATGCATTGCTATGCTTGTAGATGATATCCTCTCTTAGTCCTCGTTAGAGAAGCTTTCTGCAATAGAGGGCAATTAACACAAACACCCTCATCTAGGCAAAGTGCAGAGAATAAGCCGCTAGATTTCTCAGCCCTAAATGTGACATACATCTCACACTCTTCCTCTCAGGACTCAGTAATCTTTGTAGAAAAGAGGGTGGAAAGATTCTAAGAGCCAGGGGTGATGGATTACTAAGAAAACATTATTTTCCAAACAAAAGCAGGGCAATTGGATGTGAATTCACAATGAAAAACTGCATTCACAAGATCACCTCAAACTCCAGACAGAAATCCCAGCATAAAGGGATGTGTGTGTACATGAAATCCCACCAGTGGTAGTGGTTGAGGAACTGTTGGCATTTGATAGATGCTGGGAGAGGGACAGTGAGCTTCCTTAAATGATGTGGCCATGTACAAGGACAGGTGCCATCTTTAAGACTGGCCGTGCAAACTAAACTTGATGGCAAAAGGAAAAAAAAAAAAAAAAAAAAAAAAAAGAAAGAAAACTCAACTTTGGGTGGGAGGGTAGAGGGTAATTATGGGAGGAGTTGGAGGAAAGCTGAATATGTTGAGATTACATTGTATGAATGACTTAATAAGATTATTGGTAAAAAACAAATAGGCTTAAAAATCCTATATTATTGTGTAAAAGAACCCAAAATGTTTAAGAAAACACCAGAACCAAATTCAAATACTAAAGAAAACATAAATCAGATACGAGAAAAGGTACTCTTAATGATAGTCATAAGAAAAAAAAAAATCACAAAGTCCCATTAGGAGTGGACAGGAAAAAGCTGTGAGAAATTAGGGGAGTGAATGATGTCAAAACACGCTGGTTGAGAGTAATTCCTGAATTTTCATCAGGGTGGGGTAGATACGGAAGCATATATACATATATATACCCCAAACCCAAAGGTTTGTAGCTAGTGATGGAACTTTTTGCAAATTTTCACAATTGCTTCTAGGTTGGCCAGTAACTACCACCTCTTATTGACTAGCTCTGTCTTAATTGTTAACCCATTTCTATCAATGTGTTTCGCCACAAAGCTGTGGTTTCCCGGGTGATGCCCAGCATGGTGTTACTACTCCAGCATGGTGACTCTGGCTGGCTCCTTGCCTAGCTCTCCCAGAACTCTCATCTTGTCACACCTATCCTCCGGCCTCACTGGCCAACAGTATCTTAATCATCAACCAACAGGAGAAACATATACACAACATATAAACATTCCACCCTCATCTCCTCTTTCCTGTCCAAGTAAAAAGGGTTTTAACTTTTAACATAGTAAAATTATATATAACAGAACAGTTATCAAGTAAGAACTATAGTTAACAACATTTAGTCTATTAACATTTAGCAAAACTTAAAATGTTCTGTCTATCCTATCTTGTGAGTCTTAAGTTTTATATGTAATTTATCTTTTATCATAACTGTGGAAAACCATAACAATAACTATCTTCAGCTCCATCAGAGACCACAAAAGGATAATATATAAACATCTCGCTACCTGGACAGTCACTCTAAGTCCTTCTGTAATGTTGGGGCATCCATCTTCAGCCTACAGGCCTAGTGTGTCAGGCATACTTGTCATCAAAACAGGAAATTTATAACTGTCCCACCTATATTGGAAGTTTGTCAGTCATTTTTCTCTGTGTCCTGCAGAATGTCTGGCAGACTCTTCCATGAAGCAGGAACCCTATATCACTGTCCATCTTGGTTTTTTTTTTTTTTTCAAGTTCAGCAATCACTTTCCTGTGGATCCTGCATGTCCAGTTTATAGAGCAACAATCAAACAGTTCAGGCAAGAGCAGTATCTGCCCAAGTAGCTATTTCTGCCATATTGAAAACATCTCCATAATGTTTCTTTGATGTCCATCTTTATCACTGAAGTAATTGGTGTTTCCAGCAGCAGTTGTGACTCACTTCATGGAAAACCCTAAATCATTTTAAATGCCATATTCTGTAGGTCTTTGAAAGGTTTGAAGACTATCCATTTGAAATATATCTCTATATATCTAGAAAATTAACCTAACTATAAGTTTTGACTATTATAAGTGACTATGTATAATCTGTATTAAATTACATATTACACTTTTAAAAGATCTGTATAAACACATTACTTAAACAAGAATAGAATTATATCTATAACAAATTGACCTTGAATTTGTGTCAGTAAATCAAAATCCATACCAATACAAAGTATTCATTTCTATATCACTTCCACACTTCCTGAATAGAGTCTGCCTGTCTCATTTACCACTGGAAGTTAAAAAAAAAGGTGATGTTTGCAAAATCCAAGTGATTTCCCCTTAAAATAAGCCTTCTCAATCTTTATCATTCTGGGTGCAATGAGTCATCCCTGACTGAAAAGAAGCAGAGGTAAATTCTGAGGACAGAGAGTGTAGCACATTGAGAGGGACCTTGCCCTGGATGGCTTGTGGAGCATCCACATCCCATAAATGGGTTTGCCGTCACAGTAAAGTCATTGACAGAGATCTGCATGCAAGAACAGAGATGTGTTCAACAGTGATCCCCAGAGCAGGAGTGACTGAAATGGGAAATAAGTTACAGACTTGACAACTACTAAAACTTTCCGGTGTCCTATCTCAGGAAATCTCATGAAGGCCCTTTAGGGATTGCATTCCAAAACTAGGTTAAAATGACTCCATTTTAGATCACATACCAGCAACATGTACATTGATAGCGTTAGGTCTTTTTGATTAGGAAATCCAAGCTATGCAGCCCAGTCATAATGGGAGATAATGTCTGGATATCCTGTAAAATAGGTAAGTTTGTATAGAACTGTTGCCCAAGAAGTTGCTGAAGTGTGTGTGTGTGTGAAGGTGACCCAGCAGGCAAAAGATGGTGTTGGCCTTCCTGAAGCTGGAATTATTGGCTGTTGTGAACCATCTGACCTGGCTGGTGAGAAATGAACTCTGGTCCAGTGGAAAAGCACAAGCTTTCTTAGCTATTGAACCATCTCTCTATTCCTGATCAAAGATTTGAATTGCTACTTTAAAGTTGCATGATAGAGCACAAATCCTGAACACAAATCCACTCGTGTCCTGTGTTAATCCTAACCCACCTAAGCTAGAGATAAAGGCTCTTAAACTCAGCCATGCTAAAAAGTTCACTGGCTTGTTACTGTGCATGTCTTATGCAGACATAGTTCTGTAAGTTCATGAGTACAGTGGGACCTCTGGCTTTTATAACTTTCTGACTCCTCTTACATGACTCTTCCCTCAGCCTCGGAAGGATGAAGTTTGATATAGCTGTCCCATTTATGACTGAGTTCTTCACAAAAAATGTGTTCTCTATACTTTGACCACTTGTGAATTAACTGCCATCCACTGCACAAAGACACCTAATGAGTTCTGAGGGCTACACTAATCTATGAATACAGAGACATGAGTTTAAAAGTCAGTGTGAAGTCATGTTCAATTAACAAAAATAATAGTAGCTTTAGTCCCGAGGCCCATGAGCGCCCCCTCCCCACCCCCAACCATCGTTTTGGGAGCAAGACTTACATCAATAGGCACGGATATGTTTCTTTGGGTGGGCTTTAAATCCCACCAGAAAGTGGTTGATTGGCTACCCTCGCTTAGTTTTTATTGTTAATGTGACCTACCCTAGAGTCACCTGGGAAGAGAGAATCTACACTGAAGAATGGTCCAGATAAGAACTGGTATGTGGGCTTTTCTGTGGGGTGTTGCATCCATGATTATTGATTAATGTGTGAGGGTCTAGTAAACTGTGGGCAGTGTCATCCCTAGGCAGAGGGCCTTGGACTGTATAAAAAAGCTAGCTCATCATAAGCCAGCAAGCTAACCAATAGTAACAGTTAGTATACTCTATGGTTTCTGCTTTAGTCCTGCCATGGCTTTCCTTGGTGACAGACTGTATCCTGGGAATGTTAGGTGAAAGGAACTTTTTCCCGCAAGTTTCATTTTGTCAGAGTGTTTTGTCACAGCAACAGAGTAAAACTACAGTGTCCCTAACATTTGTGTCGCTATTGCGCCCATAGACACATTGTGCCATGTGCAAGGGTTATTGTAGATCACAGGTTCACAGTAGGGTATGACTGCTGTCCTCCAGGCCCCAGGAACCTGCACAGCATCTTCTGGTACTATGAATGTCAGCCAGCAGCAACAAAGCTGACTGGTTAGTGGCAACTTGGTTTCCCTGTGTTCTGTAACTACAGTGTAGGGTATGTTTAGCAATAGAGTCTGGTGCATATCCAATAGCAAAGACAGCCCAAGGAAAGGAAACCATGCCTGGCACTGAGCTTGTTTATTTGTCAGCCTGTGGCTTCCGGGAGGAGTCTAATGATCTTTGTATGGTAACACCAATTACACACACACACACACACACACACACACACACACACACACACACACTGTCTGTCTATATATCTGTCACATACACACTCATCTAAAGTTTATGGAATAATAGGTTTGCATATGACTTTCAGACAGCCTTAGTTCTCACATTGGATCCTAGTGTTGAATCTTTAGATCTGTGTCTCCCACTTAGAGTATCTATAGACCCAGAAACGAGAAGGCTGCCATTAGTGAGTAAGGGAAAGAAATGTCTGGAGGGTTAGGGAAAGGGGACTAAGAGAGGGAGCTTTAAGTGGGGAAAGGATGGGAGGACAGGGCACAAGAGCAGCCCAAGGGAGAGATGACCTAAATGCTTTGGAAACAATAAGGCCCCTGAGTGTTGGTGGCAGCCAGATGAAGACAGTATTCCAGTTTGCTTTTATACTGAAGGCTGACTTCTTGACAGTGCCACGGAAGTAGACGTGAAACAGGTGGCTCCCAGCCCTTTGTTAGCAGCTAGGAGAGCGCTCCTCTGGCTACTCTTTCCCTCAGTTCTGAATAAACCAGATGATAAACTGGATGACTCAGCTTTGAAGGCATGGCCAAGGAAAGCCTCTTGAGTTTCAAAGAGTCCACACAGACAGCACGAGTCTGCCTGGTGATGCTGCTGCTCTTTGTCCTGTGTCACTGAACTCCTTCTGGGCAGACCCTTGGAAGAATAACAAAATGATTTTCTTTTTCTTTTTTAATTTGCCCTTGAGCTTGCTGTTACCAGTAACCTGTGTCCTAACACACCATATCTTTTCTTAAAAAATTATGTTCTTTTCTAATTTAATACATTACTTCCTTTCTGTCTGACATGCCCACTCTACAGTACTCCGTCCCCTTGAGTCTACCTCTCACATTTCCCTTTCAGGAAGAAAGCTTTGCAGACATCTTTGGCTTCATCCCATTACTTTTTACTGTCACTGCCTGAAGACAGAGCCTGTAATGCAAATGTGAAATTGTGTTCAGCTAAGTTCCCTTGAGTATATAATTACAATTCATTCCAATTCTGGGGTGTACCTTAACAGAGAGAACCCGCATCTCCAGCATGATATTACACGTGGTGTCAGCCACATAGGAAGATGTAGGCAGAGGAGATAGCTGTAGTAACTAACCCTAAATGAGGCAAAGCACAATACAAACTATTACCCATTTTCATCACTGATATTCTGGGGAGAAGTTTGTTCATATAGAGGCCCTGAGGCAAGATTGAGAAAATTCTAATGTGGTTTGGAAGAGTAGAAAAATATTTCTAACATAAATAGTATTTCTGTCCATGTTAAAAAGTACCAAGTGTTTAGGATACATTTCATAGGAATATACTTGATGTTTAGAAAACCTTATCATTACTTCCTATCATCAAATCATAAATACTGAACACAGTATCAGATACTGTTTTCAGGTATTATGCTATTTACAACTCAATATATATGGAAGCATGAAAATGCCTTCCTATATTAAATTTAACTTTTTTTTGACTTTGAAAATTTTAGGCTTTTTTGTTTTTTTAATAATTTTTAAAATTTGAGACAAGCTTGTTTTACATGTCAATCCCAGCTTCCGCACCCTCCTGCCCTCCCCTGTTCTCCCCACCAACCCCCATCACACCCCCTTTCTGCTCTTCAGGGACAGTGAGGCCTTCCATGGGGGATCTTCAAAGTCTGTCATATCATTTGGAGCAGGGCCCAGGCCCTCCCCCATGTGTCTAGGCTGAGGTAGTGTCCCTCTATGAGGAATGGGCTCCAAAGTCCATTAGTGCACTAGGGATAAATACTGATCCACTACTAGAGGCCCCATAGAATTTCTAGTTCTCCCAACTAACACCACATTCAGGGAATCTGGGTTGGTCCTATGGTGATTTCCGAGCTATCAGACTGGAGTCCATGAGCTCCCCCTTGTTCAGGTCAGCTGTTTCTGTGGGTTTCTGTAGCCTGGTCTTGACCCCTTTGTTCATCATTCCTCCCTCTCTGTAATTGGATTCCAGGAGTTCGGCTCAGTGTTTAGCTGTGGGTGTCTGCTTCTGGTCCCATCAGCTACTGGATGAAGACTCTAGGATGGCATATAAGGTAGTCATCAATCTCATTATCATGGAAGGGACTCTCCACTATTGCTTAGATTGTTAGTTGGAGTCACCCTTGTAGATCTCTGGACATTTCCCTATAATGGCCCCCTCTATTATGGTATCTCTTTTCTTGCTCTCCGCTATTCTTTCTCTGACTAAATCTTATTGCTTCATCGTGCTTACCTCTCCCCTCTTCATCCCCCTAATTCCCTCTCCCCTCCCCCCATGATCCCAGTTTGCTTGGGAGCTCTTGTCCCTTTCCCCTTCTGCAGGGGACCATGTATGTCTCTTTTAGGGAAAACATCTTATTCCTGTTAGAATGGCTAAAATAAAAAACACCAAAGCCAGTTTATGCTGGAGAGGATGTGGAGAAATGGAAACACTCCTCCACTGCTGGTGGGAGCGCAAACTTGTGCAGCCACTTTGGAAATCAGTATGGTGGTTCCTCAGGAAAATGGGAATCAGTCTACCTCAAGATCCAGTAATTCCACTCTTAGTCATATACCCAAAGGATGCACATTCATACAACAAAGATATCTGTTCAACTACATTCATAGCAGCATCATTTGTAATAGCCAGGACCTGGAAGCAACCTAGATGTCCCTCAGCTGGAGAATGGATGAAGAAAATGTGATACATTTACACCATGGAATACTACTCAGAAGATAAAAACAATGGAATCTTGAAATATGCAGGAAAATTGATAGAACTAGAAGAAACCATCCTGAATGAGGTAACCCAGTCACAAAAAAAGCACGGTATGTACTCAGTCACTTATAGATTTTAGACATAGAGCAAAGGATCACCAGCCTACAATCCATACCACCAGAAAAGCTGGGAAACAAGGAGCACCCTAAGAAATTTACTTTAACTTTGAAGGTGTAACTTTAGCTACATGAAGATAAAGGCAGGCACTGTAAAATGATTAACTAATGATCCACTGGTTTAGTTAGCAAAATGAAATGCAGGTATCTTAAATTCTATGCCTGAAGCAGAGGTAGAAAGTGATTGTTCTGGTTGGATCTTTAAATATGTAATTCAAGTTTTAGGGAGTTATATATGTAGAGCAATGGTGTAGAAGAAGATAGTTTGTGAATCATTTAGTAAAAGTATGCAAGTAATTAAAAATAAGTGCCTTCAAATGCCAAATTAACTAAATAAGTTTAATTGCTGACATTAACCTGGTAATTTCTTAAAACACATTTTGGAAAATTAAATATCAAAACTAGTATAAGAACTAACAATAAAATAGAAGTAAATTTAAAAATAAACATTGTTTCCTCAAGTTTTGTCATTTCAAAATCACTTTCACAGTGTCTGTTGTGTCCAATATTACAACATTCAAATATTACAAATATTATAATATCAAATGTCATATTTATTCAATAGCTTTATTATATCCCATTCCTTTTTACTTAGTGATTTACTTCTTATGTATTATTTTTTCATTTATTTATTTTGTGTATGGGGGGTTTACATAGGCACACTCCCATACACAAAAGGCAGAGGACAACTTGGAGTAGTTGGCTCTCTCCTCTGACCATGTGGGCTCCAGGGCTGGAGTTCACATCCTCCAGCATGGAGACAAGAAACATGGAGACAAGCACCTTTACCTAGTGAACCATCTCATCACCTGTGTTTGCCTTAAAATACAGAAAACAAAACAGCATCATGGTTTTGCTTGTAATAAATACTATATTAAAACACACACTATTTTCCTTAAATAGAAAGAACAAATGCATTAACATTAAAATAAGTAAATACTTGGGGTATGTAATAGGGGGGTGTCCTTCTGTATCACAACTGTCTGTAATTACAATTCCAGAGGATTGACACCTCTTATGTCCCCTGTGGACACCAGGCAAGCATGTGGTATACATGCATACATACATATAGGCAAAACACTTGTACACATAAAATAAATAAATATAAAATATAGCTCAAAACAAAACCACACCCCATGGAGAACAGAAGACATGAAGTGGTGGAATGAGGGACGGAGCAGATCTGAGAGAAGCTGGGGTAAAAAATAGGAGGAAAATATCAAAATATGTCGTTGGGAATTTTCTGTGTATTAATAATATATTGTTTTCCAAAATTAACAACTGATCACACCTTTATAAAAAGTATGATCTCAAATTTGCATCAGATCATTACAGGAAATAACGACTTGCAAGTTTCTTGGTTCTGTCAAGTTCCTAAACCACACTTAATTATTTTGCAGTTTTCTTTCCTGGGTTATCTGTGCTTTCTTCCCTTCACCAGTAGATTATGGTTTCATTAGAATAGAAACACATCCCTAGCTTTCTTGCAACACAAGGGATAACCTGAACATCTCCATCTACAGGGCATCTTTTAACATCCTGTGGCTTCTCGTGTGATATTGGATTAATGGGAGCCTATTGTGTGTTGTAAAACTTTCACATGCATTGGTTGTTTACAAACTAGCATTTAAAAAATAATTCTTATTTTAAAATTATGCAATAAACCAAGTATTTTAAAGTAGCAAAATGATTTAAGTAGCTACATTTAGAAGTTCCAAACATTTGGGACAGGAAATAAAGCTCCATGGTAGTGTATGTTTGGCCTTTACAAGTAAACTGCCAGTTCTAGAAACTTTCTGAAGAAGTGTTTATTTTTCACATATTTCAGGTTAGAAAAAGAAAACCTAGAACAGGATGTTTTTAGCATTTTGTTTTCTTGGAAGGACCCTAAGTCAGTTCCCACAGTAGATGGCTAGCATATTTCCTGACCAGTGCTAGGGCAGACTCTCTGTCATATACCATGATCCATGATGCCAGCCCCATTGTGATACTCACCAAACTGAGAGGTGCTGGTGCTCTTGGATCATTGAACCTGTGGGGTGATCGTTATTGCTTAAATATCACTCAAGTGCTAGTGTTCCGCTACAGCTACAGGGAATTGCCTGTGATGATATCCATCTCCCAGACAGCCCCTTTTTCAGTTAGCCTACCTCTTTAATGCCATCCCCAACACAAATGTGTTATTTTGATGTTTTCCCATCAGAGTAAGCTAAACATTTCTTTCATATGCCACATATTTTGAAAGCTCATTTTGTTAAAAACAAATTAAGATTAGTGTTTGGCATTTGTTTTTATATGGATGGTACTAGTTTCAGGTTTTGTTACAGACCAAAGGAAAAGTAGTGCCTGGGCCTTGATTTGAAGAAAGTTCTCCAACTTTACACTGACTTCTTTGCTTGGCTTACAAAACAACAGTAAATAAACTAAGGAACTTCTACTTCACTCGACTTTAGAAGTCATGCCTTAATGTCCACATTTGCAAGCTGAAGTTTACTGTGTGGATATTTTGCCTCTTTTTCTTTTCAGTCTTTGGGAAGACATCCATGTCTTCCCCCCCCCCCCGCCCCCCAGGCCAACCAAGTCTGAACACTTTCTACCATCTCAGTGAGGGCCATGTGTACTGAAGAGGTTCATTTATTGCTCACAAAGCAGCAGCCCAGGATCTCTGGTCAGAGAGTCCATGAGAGCCCGAAGTAAGGGTATCAAATATTAACTCGCGAACACTCACAAATGACAGTAAGGAGGAGAGCCACTGCAGTCTTCTGCCTGAGGCCCTGGAAGGTGAGGTCAGATCTCTGACCACCACACCAGAGAGCCGGCATGCTTCCCTCCCCATCAGTCCACACGGAGCACTTCAGACCATGCCCTAAGGGCTGGAACCTTTTGCAGTGGGTGCAAAGGACCCCAGAGAATAATGTAAGCAGATAGAAATGCGTTTTCGGAAGACTTCTGAGTTGACAGATCTGCCTTAAAAATATTTACCGTATACTTGTTATAGGAACTAATTAATGGTTGTCCCTTTCTATGTCCTACCAATTAAAATGTTTATGTAGCATAAATATAAGTGATTAGCTATTTATTACAAATATTTTAACCTCTGAAGGGTTTAAAAAATATTTTTAACAAAGTGTTTTTTTTTAAATCAAGAACTATTTTAAAGTATTTTCTAACTACAACCTCCTGAAATAAAGTGTAACCCATTTTTTCTCACTAGACAACCATCAGTATTAAGAATTTAAGATAGACATTACTCAGATTATCTACTTACTATAACTTTCTCCCCATCAAATAATTGTTCCACTCACACATCCTTTTTTTCCTTCCTGTAGAAGATTCAGCAAGCTAGGCACTGCCACCTTTGAACAGTTGGTGGCTCCGATGCTACACAGCAGGTTAGTGATGAAGGATGGTTCTAACCATTCAGAATGTATCTGAGAGCAAAATTCATGAGCAAACTTCATGCATCTTATCAGACAGAAAGCTTTATCACACATGAACTTAAGGAAAGTTTTTGACTCCCCTAACTTCAGACTATGAGTTGTAGTGTGGATCCTGTTACTGTGTACGGAGAGATCTCAGATATCCTAAGAGATGGAATGTCAGCCACACTTCGAATTAGCTTTGCTAGGATTCACATTTTAAAAAGCTAAAAAGAAACAGGTGATTAACATTAACACTATAGTTTTAGTCCTTTCAACTGATTGGTGCTTTCTCGAGTCTCTCTGTTACTGTCTCTCTGTCTCTCTGTCTTTGACTCTCTCTGTCTCTCTCTGTCTCTCTCTCTCTCTGTATCTCATCTGCAACATCCAAAACACATTCTGTGTTTATAGTGTACTTCTCTTTGGATTTGGGGCATTAGAGATAGCAAGTGCCTAGTCCTGGTGAGCTCAGACCTCAAGTAATAAACGGCAATCCTTTCCTTAGATTAGATGACCCATGAATTACTAACAGGAAGTCATTTTGGTAAAGTGCATTCTGTTCCTAAATTTGGAGTCCTTTTCACCCAAAGAACTGATCCAGGAGATTTATTTAACAATTTGGATGAGATAAAAACGAAATATGTAGCTTAGCTAGCAGCAGCTAAATGTTGCTATGTTAGAACTTTGTATTATTAAAGAGTTCTTGAACCACTCTAGACTCTAGGATAACTCAGTATTTTGATACACTAGACAATTCTCCTATGTTTGACTTCCAGTTCAGACTCTCCTTTTCCATATTTCCAGTTTTGGCTTGTGTATTCTTTTATTGGTTACAAAGTCTGCTAGCCTTAGTGTGCACTCTCTCCCACATTTATGGGCAGTGATTATTATGTAGGTTTGAAGAGCTTGGCCCCAGAGGTAGACTGATTTGGTTTTCTGAGCCCTGCTCTACCATTGAGCTGTCCTGCGAGTCTCGTGTATACTGTAACATCTGGAAATACTGAAAATTACAACACCCTGATAATGGGCTGTAGTGATGATTAAAATAGCTCTGGCAGGAGCTGGAGAAACAGCTTCATTGTTAAGAGCCAAATTTCAGAGGGACCCAAGTTCTGCCCTAGTACTTCCTTCTCCTGCCAGCCAGCTGCTGGGGATCCAATGCCTTCCCTGCAGAGGCACTGGCTTCTGGTTGGTATGTTTTATTATAACAATGGAAAGGAAAGTATCACACAGAGAAAGCTAGTTCTGGGCCTTACGGACATAAGCCAATATTTATTAATATTAATTTTTTTCTGAATCAAGTTAAGCAGGTTTATTACTTTTCTAGGTGTAAACTGACTTCCACATTGACAAACAGAAAAACATCTGGAAAAACAATTACTCTCCACAATCTGCTATTGTCTAATTTGGGGAAAATGATCTGGGGTGAAATTGAAATGAAAATCCAAAGTCAGTAACAATTCTAAAAACAACTGCAAGAAAAATACTTGAATAATCATCAGTATTTGGGTTTTCCAATTGGTAAGCATTTACCATATGTGGCCACAGCTGCTAGGTATGCTTTTGGACAGTAAAAATCTGGTATAAATCAGAAACTGAAACATATTATAAAGGACATGTAGAATAACAAGGTAAAGTTGTATGGTAATAATATGTTGTATTCATGTTACAATTCTCTGATCCAACAAAATACTAAAAAGTAGATGACACTTGAGGTCTTTTAACTCACCTTTTTGTCAGACATTCTGATCTCTTGTGTTTAAACACCTGTGTGTTGAAGGGGAAATTTTCACATGCAGCTCATGAGGCCGTCTGCACAAGGAGTGGTTACAGGTAACAGATGATTGGATTCATGAAGTGTGGCTTCTCTTCACCATAGTCCGGTTGCAGTGTCTCTGCTCCTGTCCCTCAGGACCATGGTCAATTAAAAAATAACACTGTGAACACATGTGACCTGACGAGATCAGTGGATCTGATCCCTGTGATTACCATCGTGTGATAGGTAGGCAGATAAGGGTTGTAGTAAAATATGCTGAATACAAGGGTGGTCCACTGTCTGGATGGCATGATGTGAGGTTTCACCATGCTTACAGGGAGACACGTGGCTTAGCTTTGTGAACTGTTGATTTCTATTTTGTTATGTACTTGAGGTTTTTGGACCATAGTTCATCTCAGAGCACTGAAACAGAAGAAAGTGAAGCTGTAAAGAAAGGAAGGTAGGGTGTGATGGGAGACACACCCATATTGGGAGGGGAGTCTACTGTGCGATGGGAGACACACACTGGTATTGAGAAGTAGACATCACTAGTGCCATAAGATGATGAGGTGGCTGCTGAGAGGAGAGGCATTCAGACAGAATTTCTTTTCTTTTCTCTTCTCTTCTTCTTCTTCTTCTTCTTCTTCTTCTTCTTCTTCTTCTTCTTCTTCTTCTTCTTCTTCTTCTTCTTCTCCTTCTTCTTCTTCTTCTTCTTCTTCTTCTTCTTCTTCTTCTTCTTCTTCTACCTACTGATGAGCTGTAATCATTGGGACGTAGAAAGCTGTTTGTGAATTTGAGTAGAAGGTGTTTGGAGAGGTTTCTAGAAAAGTGGGCAGGCAGTTGGAGATTAAACTGACATGTTCTGAGTAGCAAACAAAGTCCAGGCACCAGAGGTGACTTAGAGTGGTTTCTTTTTGCTTTGTGTCTGTCGTTTTGTTGCAGCTACAAGCTCTGTGTGTGGAGCCCCATGACCTGTGAGGGGCAGAGAATCCTGTGAGCACATTCAAAGTTCATTTGACACCCCAACCCAGTTCCTGTTTCCAGTGAAATCTGATGGAGGGAGAAAAGTCTGAACTCTCCACATTATTGTTTTTAGAGAAATATCTTTTCTGTGCTACCACTATCATTTTATGTTGAGTTTTAAAGATTAACCAGAAAAGTAAATGACAATAGAAATGTTACAATGACTTAATTTTTGATGAAAAATTTAAATTATTATTTGTAATATTTTGCCCACAACATTAAATATTGTGAGAACCAGAAATATAAAATAGAGAACTCAATGGCCCAAGCTGACTCTGTATTTCATGTTTTAATAACAGTAAACCAAACCAAAAATGATGAGGTATATTATGTTATTTGTATGTTTCCACTCTTGAGAACTTACTACAGTTTATATGTTACATACTTTAAAACAGAACACTTGTTTGAAAACATTTTTTTTTTTTTATCTAAGACAGGATTTCCCATAGCTGAGGATGCCATTGAAGCCCTAATGTCCCTGCCTTCACCTCCCAGGTTGTAAGGTTATAAACAGTTGCCATCATGCCTGTTTTATGTGGTGCAAGGATTGAACACAGAATCTCAAGTACTATTGCCCACTGAGCTACATTCCCCAGTCCTGAATCTTCCTGTTCATCAGAGAGCTAATGGTATTCTGAGTGAGCCACATTCCTTAATGTACAAAGCTTTGAAGGTATGCACTGCACTCCTGATTGGCTCCTTTTGTGTACAAGGAGCTCACTTTATGACAGGTGATAAATCAAGACACGTGAACTATAATCCTCAGTAATAATGTGATAAATGCCACACAAGAAGAACAAATGCATTTTATGAAACTTGGGAAGGGATGGAGCTTCCACAAAGACAGACTGGTATAATTAGAGACAGGGTTGGAGACTGAGAGTAAGGGTCTGGGATGAACTTCTTTGGAAAAGGCACAAAGTTAGGAAAAGGCAAATACGCGGATTCCATGAAGTGCGTATAAAAGAGACCAGTAGATCTGGGGAAAAGATTCAGCTAATAACTTACCATTCAATCACGAGGACTTTAATTCACATGGAAATCTGCATGGCATCTACTTGAATACATGAACAAAAACTGATGCTGGAAGCTGATCTTTGTGATGTGAACTTGTAAGCCCAGCACTGGCAAGGAGGAGGCATGTAGATCCCAGGGGCTAGCTAGCAAGTCCAGCTACTTGGGAATATTCAGGCCACCAAGAGGCCCTGTCTTGAAATACAATGTAGAAGGCTCCTGAAGAATGCATATATATCCCTGTGTCACACACACACACACACACACACACACACACACACACACACACACGCACGCACGCACGCACGCACGCACACACACACCATTACTACCACCATCACACAATAAAATAAAAATAGAACAGTAGAAACAGTTCTGATGAGGTAGGTTAGAGGCTCAGCTCAGAAAGATCTCAGAATGGTATGTAGTCCACAGTCTGTCTGTCCCTAACTAGGTCTGTGACCCTAGGTAAGGTACTTAACCCGTCTGAGCCTTGATTTCTGTCACACATGCAGCAGGGATTGTAATCATGTCCCCCATAGACAACAACGTGGATATGAGGAAGAAATGAGCATTAGACGCTACTATAACTTGTCCTTTCTGAAACGGCCGCCGCTGGCTTCAGTCCTGTTAGCATGCAACAGAAGGTGACCTCATTTTGCCTTGTGTGCAATAGTATTTGTTCTTCACTTGCCCAGATCTTCAGGCCAAGCTGCTCATGTCATTCCATGACAGTCTAGACTGACTTCCTTGTTACTGAAGATGTCTGTCTTGTACTATATACATATGTGTAACAGGAGACTGAAAATTAATTATGCATATGATTATTCAAATAAATCTTAATTAGAGAGAATAAATAACTTCATTCTGAGCAATTAAGCTTTTTCATGCTTGTTGCTTTTCCAGAGATTTAAAAAGTATCTGCATCTGTATCTATCTATTCTCATTGTTGCAGATTTTCAGACCAACCAGAGCTAATATCATTTAGCTCAGTTTCCCCCCACAGTCTAGAAGACCTGAGTGTGGTATGGCTGACTCAAGGTTACAGGTGCTAAAATGTATGGACAGAGCTATTATTTTTCCACACGATCTTACTTTTTTCTAAGATAATAAAATTAAAAGTGAATTGCTTTTACTGAGATGCTTAATACAAAAAAAGCACCGAGGAACTTCATGGGGATTCTGCTGTATAATAATAATAAAGTAACAAAAAGAATATTTTCCATACAGAATTATGTAAATTAGTATAAAAAACTGAGAAAAACGTCCAGAACATTTGCCCTCTGGTCCTTTGGTGTTCTAAATAGATATCGTGATTTATTGTTCATAGTCTCATGTTAGCTGCTCAGACTGGCTTTGTTTTGCTGTCTGTCTGCTGCCTTCCCCACCCTGTCAGCCAAGTGACTGGAGGCCATGAGGGTAGGGTCAGGGGGACATTTGGAGCAGAAGAAGCCAGAGGTGACAAGGCAGAAGGGGACTTCACAGTGCTGAGTGCTGAACAATGTCCTATGCCTCTGCTTAAGTACTGTCCTGCTGACAAGGATTTTGTTAAGGCACATTGAGTAATTTGGATATAAAGGTTCATGTTTAATAACAGTTTCATGAGCTAAAAGTGCTCATCCTGAAGCTATTGATGAAACTCCAGGTCACCTGCAGGGTTCAAGGTGAGGTGGGCTGCCCGTCAGTGCTCTTTTCTCTTCTTCTGTCTAGCTTTTGTGTGTTTCCTTTTCTTTCTCTGATGTTAGGGGACTGACTGAAGGGTTTCCTTGGGAGGACAGTGTGGGATTTGATTTGCATCATTTATTTTCAGATCACAAATGTAAGTTTGGAAGATATTTAAAGTCTTAATAAAGAAAGTGATAATGCATGACTAGTTAATACATTGTCATCTCCCCTGTCTCTATGGAAAGCTCAGTACAGCTGCTTCTGTATGACGTTCTCACTCAGCTCTTCCCCTCCAACATTCCTGGAGGGTTTTTGAACTTGTAAAGCATTATTTTTATTGACTGCATTCCTTTCCATCATATTGAGGATGTGGTATGCAGATTGTTTTTGTAAGTGCATAATGGGGCATCCCAAACGCTGTGACTCCCAACAGTCTTTCTGTCTAAATGACTTACAGCGAGATGCTTCTGATTCATGTTTAATTTCGTTGGATTAGACTGTGTTTTGACATATTAAGGATGTGTGTTAAGCACTAACATAAGGAGGGCAGCTTGCTTCTTCTGTTTCCTGCCTGCAAGCCATTGTTGCTTTCTTTGTGTACCCGGACAGGGAAGACACATCCCTAGGGTACATTACTTCCTTGTTTACGTACTGGTCTAACCTTCTGAACTGTACATTTCGAAGGCAGCCACCACATTTGATTCACAACTTTTCCCCTAGTTCTAAACTAGGAATCAAGCCTGGCATGCAGGTGTTTTGATGTTGGAGTGGGTCATAGAAATGGTTTAGGAGATACCGGGAGTTGGTAAGGGAGCCGGTGCCCTAGGAGCTCTCACGTTCACACATGAGCAGAGCCAGTACAGGGCTCCGACTTTCCCTTCTCCACTTTTTGTCTAGGAAGCATTTGAGCAGTGTGAGCAAGGGATATGGAATGCAGGGATCTGTTTGGAATATTAAGGCTTGCAGTGTAAAACTTTCATTTTTCTCTCAAGCAAAGGATAACTTGGTCAGCGAAAGCTAAGGCACAGTTCAAGAGAACGTTGCTTCATTGTTGTTAAGAGAGTCTCCTACTTGTTGCTATGCTTACACTTGGATTATAAAGATAAAGCAGAGAGGCAGAATATGTGTGTGTATAATTCTCTAAAGAGCAATAGAGATCATTCTGTAATTAATTTCTATGGATAATATGCGATGGACCCAGTAATCAATATTTTGATTTGCACAGTACATATATTATTCAATAGATACTTGTCTATGTGAATATAGTGATTTATAATTGAGATTAGATAATGTATATTGGTATGAATTTCATTTTAGATTGTACTTTAATGAATATAATAATTATTTGCTGAGATTGTTAGTAGAATTTTGTAATATTATTAAAAGGCCATTAGACAAGTAGTATGATTTAAAATTGTGAAGTTATTAATTTTCAGGTTCCGAGAATCAAACAAGATACTCGACCATTTTGGACTTATCATCAGCCTGCCTTTACACATTCATTTTTGTCATGTGGAAAGGAATACGTGAACTCGTCCTCGCTTATTTACTTTCCTTTTTAAAATAAAAAATGTTTACAGTTTTATTTGTTATCATCATTGTGTGTTTTGTGTGTATGATGTGTGCTGGTGAATGGAGGTCAGAGTACAACCTTGTGTGGGGTTTGTTCTCTCCTCCTTTGACATGAATTCCCATGCTAGTGTGGCAAGCTCCTTTACCGGCTGAACCATCCTGACAGCTCACAGATACATTTTCTAAAGAGGAGGTGTGTACCCTAGTTTCCTAGGCTCATTGCTAATTCTTCAAAGGTGCTATCCCAAATCTTCCAAGTATTCCTTCAACACATTTATTAGAGGGGTAAGTAGGCTATTGTTGTATATATTTAGGGGGAGCTTAAGATTTTTCTTAAGGAAATAAAGCATAATGTTATGATAGATTAAGGAACAATATATTATTAATCAGCTAATAATAACTGTGAAAATAATATGCTTAAGATGGAAGCAAAGTATGTGAGATGCATGATGATGAGTCTTCACGATGACTCAGAACTGAGAGACAATAAGGAGAGGAAAGGATTTTAGGCTTGACTGCTGATGAAAAGTATAACTGGCCAAGGCATAATTTACACCATATAGTCATAAAATAAGAGCGAGTTAAAAAATGCTAGGCTAGTAAGGGTGTGTTTATTAATGAAAGGAACAAGCTCAGATTGTGTTTGTCAAACTAGCAAAATAAACAGTGGGTGAGAGTATGAGCTGGGGTGTAAATCTTGTAAAGTCTCCTTTGTATAACCAGAGTCCATGGCCATATGTGGTGGGTTATTATACCAGTAATTCCATTCCAGAGGCCAACGAGTGACGGTTTGAGGTGATGGCAGGACTCTGACATTAAAAAGCAGAAGGGATGGTGCGAAGGCATTTGTGGAAGGGGGTGCGTGGGTGTTTAGGTCATCAGTCATTTTCCTGGGTTGGCCAGAACCCCGGTGGCCTGCACATAAATGCATCCTCTGTTGGCGCAGGTGCCAAGCACTCTGGCTCCCTTTGGAGTCCAGGACCAATCCAACCCGTCTCTCTCCCGGCTTCAGACGACTGTCAGTATTCCTGGCAATCTGGGTCACCTCATCTGCGTCTATCCTCATACCCTTGCTGTCTTGGTTTTTATCAGTTACCATAGCTCACTCTAAGTCCAAGGGTTGCCATCATGAAGTCTTCAACTAGTTGCATCTGCCAAGACTCGGTTGTCAAAAACATCATGTTTTCAAAAACATTAGAATGTTTCAAAAACATCAGAATTCAAGAGTGGACATGATTTTGGGGAGGATAGTATACCCCAAAGAATATTTTGTAGAAGAAGAAGAGTTGGACAACTGGGAAGCATGAGGATAAAGGAAAACAGGTTAGAGAGGAGAGAAGGCCTGACCCAAAGGCTTGAAGAACCAGGGCTGGCGAGAGATGAAGAAGAGAAGGGCTCGGGAGACAGGAAGTTCACGGTGTCAGACTCAGCAGACCCAAGCACCGGTGGCCAATGAGTTTTAGACTATATTGATTATGGACATTAGCCAGATAGCTGTGGTAGTTTGGAAATAGTGACAGGAAGTCATGAGATGTGAGATGCCCTGCGGAGCTCAGGTAAAGGAAGGCGGCAGGGGAGTACCATTGTCCGTTGGGAGCCAAGGGTTGGCACGGATCTACAGTCTCTGGCACATCCCAGAGGGAGGAGGGTTGTTCTCTCTTCTCACAAAGTTTGGATCAAGACAAGAATTCAGAAGTGGCCGGAGCAAGAGATTTCTCTTTTTAGCTTGGGAGCATGAACTGCTTGTACCTTTCATATGCAAATATCAAGAACCAGGCTGAATACTAATGTGCAAATCCACTTGTGAAGTAATATCACTTCTTCAGATGGTTAATAAGGCTGCTACATGGACCTTATTTATACACAGTAAAGATTAAACATATGATAAAAAGAATCTTTACATGGGGCAATTAACAATCAATTAGGACAACGGCCTATAGCCGTGAAGTCTCTGGAAGAACTTCCTTTTCTTTAATCAGAGATAATTATCAATTATGGGGCTTAATCATTGGTAGACTGTCTATATTTTGCATTTTAAGAAGCTGCTGATAATTAGTCTCTAGATATCGCTCCAAGTGCTCATCGTGTTTGGAAAGGAGTGACTCTTCCTTTCAAAAGCGACTTTTAGCTTATAACCTTGAGCAATATAAAATTGCCTTGTACCAACACTGAACTGAGATGTTCTACTCAATTTCTCCTTTTGTTCAAAACAAATTGACAGCTGCATATATGCTAAATAAAGTAAAGGAAATTATTACTTTTAAAGGATAGTTTAATTTTTCTTTTTAAACAGAGATCTGTCTGCCTCCATTATTAAGAGTAGAAAGTTTATTATCTTAGGATGGTATTTATAAACATGTATTAGTGTCAGATGTTTTTCCAGTAGGGCAGAATAATGTCTATTTAATGAGTGAAGCTATACACCAGGAGTTGAATAAACCTCTCACTCACATTACCCTGGTTAACCCCATCAGCAGGGTTAGAACTTGGGCACTGTATTTCTGCCTCATTGCCTGCAGTAATGAAAACAGGTATCGGAGTGTTCCTAAACACTTGGCCAAAGTAGCACAGATAAAGAGCAATCATTCTGTAGTATATTTATACCTAGTGTTAACATTAATTTTACCTGCATGTATTAATATCTAAGCTATGATAATGTCAGATGACAGAAAATAAGAAAATAATTCTCTCACTCTTGATTAATTTAGTAGTGCCATTAACATTTTAAGATGCCTATCTTGAAGTTTTCCTCTAAATGTAAATGAAAGGAAGTGAAAAGGAGGAAATTACTGAAAATTACATTATGAGAAGATTCAGTGACCCGTAAACACCACTAGCTGGAAGTTGACAACCTGATTTTGAAAGTGTTTGTTGATGCTATTTCACCAGATGGTGATTTTTCCCTCTCATTAAAAACAAAAACAAAAACAAACAGACAAAAAGCACAGAGATTAAGTTAAATGTAAATGGTGGACTGCTACTTAAATAATAAAAACTCCAATAAAGGTAATGTAAGATAGACAAGAATTTGATTTATGGGAGCTAAATCCATTCTATAAGTATCCCCAGTCCCTGCTCAAAGGGTAAAGGTCAGCTGATCGCCTGGGCTCTGTTGTCTGGGAGATACAACTTTTCACATTTAATAATCCAACAGTATAAACAGTTAAATATCGTTTCTTAGATGAATTTCTGGAAAACATTCAATTTAAGGAAAGCATTTTAGCTGATGTGGATAACAAATTTATTTGTTAATTCTTTTTTTTTGTTTTTAAATCTTGGTGCAATTATGGAGGGTATTGGATCTGAGGTATGAATTGCTCTGTGTAAAAACTAAAACATAGACTGTACAACTGTTGGTGCAAGATGAACAACTAAAAGGGAAGGACATTTGTACTGTGTTCACGTCTGTTATAACATGTTTTTGCCTCAATAATTTTGCTTCAATAATTACCCGGTAGGGAGGTGAAGCCAGAGGGTTGAAGGCAGGGTGGGACAGAGTCGGTCCAATTGATGAGGGATTAGTCAACAGGGGCCCTTTCTTAGTGGGTGAGGAACCACTTCTGACAAGAGCATGAGATCTCATGCTAGGCTTTGGGGACTTTGGATGGTCTAAATATGACAAGAATGTGATCATAATTCCCATCATTAGAAGGTGGGTGGGAATAAGAGATAGGGGCACACAGTGCCATCTGTAAAAAAAATGAGGTAGTGTTGAGTCATGACTAGACACTCTGCAGGACTCAGGGATGTTGCAGAAAAGAGGCACAGCTGGTTTTTCACAGATACTAACAAGCTCTCACTCTCTTTCTCTCTTCTTTCCTTCCTTCCTTCCTTTCTCTCTCTCTTCTTTCCTTCCTCTCCCTTTCCTTTCTTCCCCCCTCCTCTTCCCTCCCTCCTCCCTCCCTTTCTCTATCCATCCTTCCTTGTTTTCTTTTTTGGTTAGTAGAGTAGTAACAGCTGTCACAGGATGGTTGAAATGTTTGCTATAGGAGATAAAATTGTAAGCACTTAATCATTGTTAGCTATTATTATTTATTGAGTATAGACATAATCTAAACCAGCTGCCAAGCATGTTTGACTTTTATTTAAGCTGCTATGATAAAACAAGCTGACAAAAAGCAACTTAGGGAAGAAAGGGTTTATACTGCTTAGAATTCCAGGTTATAATTCATTATAGCAGGGAAGTCAAGGCAAGAACTTAAAGCACCACATCCACAGTCAAGAGCAGAGAGAGAATAAACACATGGACCCTTGCTTGCTTGCTTCTTGGTACTCAGCTAGCTTCCTCTATTCTTACATAATACAGGGTCCCCTGCCTAGGGAGTGGTGCTGTCCACCATTGGTGGGATCAATTAACAAGCAAGACAAGCTCTCATATACATACCCAAAGGCCAATCGGGCCTGGGCAGTCCCTCATTTATGACTCTTTTCTTCTGATTCTAAGTTGTCTCATGTTAACAGTTAAAATGAACCACCATAGAGTATGAGGTATTCATTAGACCATTTTGGCCTAAAGATGTATTCAGGGTGAACACTCTGCAATCATTACACCATTACCACATTACTCTTATACCACACCATCAATTCTTTATCTTCCTTCACGAGATGCTGTGCTGACAAATTGCAAGTGGTTATGGAGGATACTAGAGAAGCTTCACATTTAGAAGACTATTAAAGTGTGTTTTAAATGATGTCTCTTTAAAGATTTTCCTATCTGAGGGTATTGATATTTGAACGCAAAGCACAGGGCCTATTACACAAAAGACATTCAATAAGTGCTGATTGAATCACTTTCAAAAAACAAGGCATTATAAATATGAAATTATTGAAATTCTCCCTTGCTTCATTTGTAGTAAGATCAGTTACAGTGAAGTGTGTAGGGGTTGCTTTAAGAATGCCTATGTAAGGCTCAGTGCTGTTGCTTTCTGGTCAGAAGATAAGAACTTGTCCTGAATGTCCTCAGAAGAGCAATTGAGCGGTTTGTTTGGGTGACATAAAAATACCGAGAAGAAGAAAAAACAGCCTTCCCAGCCACATGTTAATTCATCCTCTGTGGCAATGGGGTAGGAGGGACAAGGACATTAGCAAAATGTGGACCATTTATATTTTCCCATTAGAATCTATTCAGTTGCTGTGTGTGCTTCCCTACCTGTTTGAGAGTATAAAACCACTGAGAAGTTGCAAGTACTTCTCTCTAAGCCTAGTTAAGCGTAGTGAAGCTTTTTACATCCCATCGTCTAATCAATACTTGATACTCAAGCCATCAATGTCTCAGTTGTGTTTGTGACTTTCTTCTGTAGAGAAAGTGTTTTGCAAACTACAGTTGAAGGGATCAGACTGGGCAGCACAGACTCCTTTTCATTCCAATGGTCTACGGTGATCAGCTCTAACAAGAAGAAAGTCTGGTGGGAATAAGAAAGCATTGGGGAAACTTAAGAGTGTGTTTCATATCAACACATGAGGATGCTCAGAAAAAAGTATATATCTAGTTTTAAAAAGTCTGGTGGATTAATGAAGAGTCTTTAGTCTTACTGGATGTAACTGAGTAGGCGTCTAGGTGAAGTGTGAAATGGCTGAGAAACTCTTGTACTGGATTTTGAAGTCCTGATTTGACTCCTGTTTCCCCCATCTGCCTTTGGCCTTGGAAAAACTGTCTCTCATATCTATTTTCATCTGCTTATTTGTAAAACAGTATTGGTAGTAACAACTTTATAATGATGTTATAAAGAGTTAGGAAAGGAGAACTCGTATAGCACTTAGAATATTATTTAGCACATGAGAGCTGCACAGATGATCATGGCAGTTCTTGTTTCTTCATATGGATGTAGCTGACTCCCAAAAATCTTTTCCACAATGGAACATCAAAGCAGAAGAGATTCATGAATAGTTTCTTTCTAAGATACATATGCAAAGCCTTGCTTGAAGGCCTAGAATTTAAATAAGCTAATGTTTTCTATTCTCATTTATTAAGAAAGCTTGTAAGGAAAAACTCATAGTGTTGGAAGACTGGATTCCTAAAGCAGCTTCTTTTATTGTTTTATTAGTTAAAAAAAAAAAAAAAAAAAAAAAAAGGTCAGACATCAGGGTAAAATCCGATAGATCTACAGAGCAACAGAGAATGACCATCAACCTCTGGTCTCCATCATGCTTCCCCACTTGAAAGTGTCCTGTACCTCCTGCGGCCCCCTCCCCCTGTTTTCCTCTTGTGTGTCTGTCTATCTTCTGAGTCTGTCAGAAAGCTCTGTAGCTCATTCTGGACAGCGGAATGTGAAGCCTGCCCTTCTAACCAAGGCCTGACTGGGTCTTGTAGCTACTACATAAACAAATGTCCCATAATGTGTCCTCCCTTTGTCTAAATAAAAAGGAAAGAGTTTTAACTGCAACATAGTAAAACTTATACAATAAGAATAATTATCAAGCAAATATTACATTATTACATTCACAATGTCCAGTTCATTTGTATTTGGCATATTCAGAGAAAATATTCCTTCTGTACTTTCTTGGTGAGTTCAAAGTTTTGTGCTTAATTTATTTTCTAACTTAGCCAAGGAAAACTGTCACTATAACAATCTAGTATTCAACCCCATCAGAGATCGACAGAGACATCTGGACAGTCATCCCAAGGTTCCTCTGCAACTCTGGGGCATTCCTCTTTGGCCCCCGGCCCAGAATAGACTTTTTTTTTTTAAGCAGAAAATTTTGAAGGAATGTCCTATCTTGTCTTGGCAAAGATCAGCAGCTACTTTCTTTTGTGTCCTGCTTGTCCAATTTAGACAGCATACTGTCAGCAGTCAAGAAAAGGTCAGTTTCTTACCACAAAGGAAGAAAACTCCATATGGAGGTTCTTAGATGTCCATCATCTCTTTTGAAGTAAATTGGTAGTGCCAGGAGCAGACATGAAAAGCCCCATGTTACTAAAACATTTTAAATGCCATATTCTGTAGAATTCTGAAGTGTTTGCAGACCATCTATTTATTTAAAATATATCTGTTTGAATTTGAAAATATACCTAGCATGACTGTAAATCAATTATTTGATTGTTATAGATGGATAATTAGTAACTTGTCTTTCTTCATTATGCTAATAGCTTTCAAGGACTAGAACTTTACATTTTTAGATGAGCTGCAAACCTTAAGAGTAGAAACATATATACTGCATAACAAAGTAACCTTAAATTTGTATCAATATACAAAAATGTCTTAAACAAGAGTAGAGACATATATACAGTATAACAAAAGTAACCTTAAATTTGTATCAGTATACAAATATGTCTTCAACAGGAATAGAAACATATATACAATATAACAAAAGTAATTAAATTTGTATCAATATACAAAAACATATCTTAAGGGTAGAAATATATATATATGTATATATATTTTGTTAAACAATATATATGTATATGTAAATATACATATATGTATATATATATATGTGTAAGGAAAAACAAAACTATATATATAGTTTAACAAAAATAACCTTTGTGTCAATTACAGAAATCTATACCAATGTAAAGTATATGAGACTAGTATTTGCTTTTTTTAGTTTAAAAGTAGAATCAGTAATCTACCCTTTTATCCTATCATTCCTATATCCCCCTTTTCTTCTTTCCAGAATGAGATCCCTGAATCTAATCTCCTTTGTTTAGTTTCCTCCCTTTCTATGACCAATAATATCTTTTAACCAACTGCCTATATGCTGACAAACATTCCGGTTGTGTTGGCACCTGCTAGTTTTATAGGTCTGTTTTTTTACCATGTAATCACACCTCTATCCATGCCATATGAAAGGATGGCATGTAAATAATGTCATGAGGACTCTGTATCCCATGAGTGCTGTGAAACAATCCTTTTGTATACTGTAAAGATTTGTCACATGAATTGGTTTAATAAAGAACTGACAGGCTGGTAGCCATTCTGGAAGTATAGTGGGACAACCAAACTAAAGATGCTGGAATGAAGAAAGGCAGAGTCAGAGGAGTCATAAGCTGACACACAGTGGAGAAAGGTGAATATGCTGTACTGAACAAATGTACCACCATGTGGCAAAGCATAGATAAGAAATGTGGATTAGTTTAAATGTAACCGTTAACTGGTAACAAGCCTGAACTTTCAGCCCAGCATTTGCAATTAAGTCTCTGTGTGGTTACTTGGGGCTTTGGGGACAGAAACTTCTGCCTACAAAAAAGATTTATCGTGTTTCATCCAGTTTCAGAGCAGTTCTCATAACAGAGGGATCAACATATATATATGTCACCCATCCTGTAGTCTGCCTTGGTTTCTTTCTCTGTGTCTGTAGCCAAGATTTTCAAGATGTCTCTCTAATCAAATTTGATCTTCACTGATTTTGAAGAGAACCATAACTTTTTGTTTCCTGAGGAAACAAAAATATAACCTCTTCCCCAATGCAACATACTTTGCAACTTCCATTCTGAAGCCAAGACATCTCTAAAGCATACAGGCTAGTTTAACTCAGCAATCCCTTTCACATAACCCAATGTCTCTCAGCAGGTGCCATTTACTCATCAGCACTCAAAAACATGCAAAGTCAAAAAACACCATGCAGGATCCAGATGCCCTGTGTATTTCCCATTTTTATGTGGCTTTTAAAAATATTAGTTTACTCTCTCTTTAAAGAGTTTATTATTTTTAAACTATTTTTTCTATGATGGTCTATATCCAGTTTTCACTGTATCTTTTTAAAGGTTTTCTCAGTCTGGACTGCTTTACTGCACACTTGCAGCCTTCTTTGACCATGTGAGCCAAACCTTAAACCCACCATGTGTCTTTGCATTGCACATGGCCCTGACTGGCCCAAGCATGCAGGCAATGGCTGGGAGCCCCATCTCTGTTCACTGTAGCCAGCCTGGGAGATTGCTGGGCTAGGAAGCCAAGTCTGACTCTGTGTTTGAAACTTATTTTTTTTTTAAGCTTTCTTAGGTGGCATGTGGAAATACATGCTCCCACATTGGACCCTGTATAAAGCATCTTGTTCTGTTATTTTATTAATAAAAATGGTTGGGAGTCAGATATTAGGGTAAAAGTGGATAGATCCACAGTTGTGAAAACGACCAGCAACTCTACTCTCTACTCTTTCCTGCTCCGAAGTTCTTTTGGCCCCACCTTATTCGTCAGAAAATTCTATAGTTCACTCTGGCTGCTGAATGCTCCCGGCCCTCCGAACAAAGGCCAAACTCCATTGGTGGTCTCAGAGCAACAACACAGATAAATCTCCTGGAACAGATGTAGAAAGTCAAGTGGGTAGTATTTCACTCTGAAATAGAGGCCCAGCCATAGCAAGAAATCACCTTCGAAAAATGCTGCCTTTGATATCAAATGGACATTAGAAAAACCCCATGGCACTTAGATAAGACTGAAAATTATTCATCATGTCAAGGGGTCAGCTTACAAGGAAATTCTCTTAAAGTAGTTGATAAGAGTCCCCCCTCCCCTCCCCACACCACATGACTGTGATGAGGGACTGCTCTTGTCCAGGTTAGCTGAATTTCGCCTTTTGGTTCCTGGTTTTGCAAACTCTAAACTTGACAAATTTTCTTTGTTGGCTTTTACTTGTCCAGTATGTTTGTTGTTTCTGTGTTCCTGGGGAGAAACTCCACTGACCACTTTTGTTTTAGTTACTCTCTGAGAAATATTAAAGACAAACTCTCAAACGTGTCAAAGCTCAGAAAGGCCTCTAAAGTGAGCTATGATGTTAAAGAGAATAAGCTGGACTTTACCGTGATTCTAAGAATGGGATCCTGCCATTCTTAGTTAATTCGTAGTTATTATTACAGGGAAAACACCCCAAAGCGCTAACATAAAGCCTTTAAAATTAACTTCTGCTCCAGGCTTCTTTGAAACCTAAGTGTTACTAGGTTTCTCAAAGGCCTTTCCTATTGTGCCCAGGTCTAGTTCTTGAAATTTGAATACAAATTCCCATGCATATAGGACCTTGGTTTGTAGAGAAACGTTTCCAACCCATGGTTCTCATCTCCTGTCTCCGATCCTCTCTAGACATACTTTTGTTTCAGCCGGTCAACGATTTCCTGAATGAACCGGGAGGAAGACGACTGGGCTTCGTTCCACTAATTTGGTTCTTTTCTGAGGTCGCGCAGCCAGGTCTTTGCTGGGCTCGGCGGGATCTGGGCTGGGGCGGAGCTGGCGGCTCGCCGGGGGTGTGGCTAGAGGCGTGGTCTGTTCTGGGGCAGTCCAGCCAGGCTTTCGCGGAGCTCCGCGGCCGGGCGCAGCCTAGGTTTGCGGCTGCTAGCGCCGGTGCCGGTGGCTTGCAGATTCTCCGCTTCTCTGGAGCTTGTGCTCAGCTCTCGCAGCGTCAACTCGCCCCGGTCCTGGAGGGACCCGGGCGATGCTGAGCCCAAGAGGTCCAGCGTCTCAGCCTCGGGGCTCCAAGGGAAAAAGCCGAGCCCTTGCAGGAGAAACCGCGGGCCGTCCGCGGTCTGCCGGAGGCCGCCTGAGCATCGCATCCCCGCCAGCCTCCGCCACGCATCTTCCCCCGGCGCCGGCGGCGCAGGGCGCGCGGGAGAGTGGGGATCACCGCGGGGAAGGCGCGACCCGAACACCGAGGATGGACGCCGGCACCTGGCGTCTGAGCTGGCGCTGTCTTCTCCTCCTGGCTCTCCTTGGATCTACCCGGAGCGAGGGCGTGGAGAGCTGCGAAGAAGTTCGGAAACTTTTCCAGTGGCGGCTTGGGGGAGCTGTCAAGGGGCTGCCGTATGCACCGCGGCCAGGTAAGAGCCGCTGGCTGGCGGGGCAGTGTGGGTGTGGGGGGTTCCGGCCGCCCGGGGGACCTCTGGGCTCGCGACCACGCTGTACCCGGCATCCAGAGGTGGTCCTCGGTGAAAAGATGACCCTTCGGGTCCCCCAGCCCCACTCGAGGAATCGAGGTGCGGTCTCTGGGGGCGCCTGCTGTGCTCCCGGGAGTGGAGCAGCTTCCTCCGAACTGTTCTGGGGTCCCTCGGAGCTGTGGAGCGTTTCTTTCCCGCCGCTGCTCTGTCTCCAGTGATGTGTGGAAAGGACTAGTAAAGGGGAGGTTTGTCCGCCGCTCTGGCAAGTCCGTGGTGGATCTGTTCTCAGAGGGAATGTCCCCCGGGGTCCTGGTTTTGCTGTTTCCTCACATCCTCACAGGGATTGTGCTAGTTGCCACAAGTTTGATGGTAAAATTATAAACCCTTTTATTTGCCTTTGCTGGACAGACGCAGCCGATGTTTTTTTGTAATGGGCACTAGACCCAGTACACTGAGACACGACCTTTAGTTGTCCCTCTGCACCATGGCACCAAGCTTTCCTACAGAAACTCCAGCTGCTCAGTGTGTCTCCCAGACCCACAAAATACTTCCGTGCCTAAAAAGCCTTAGGGCGACAGGAGTTCAAACCCTACGTTTTGGGGGCTCTGAGCATGGTCGACATATGCCGGAGACTCCCGGGGAAAGACAGTGAATGTGCCAGGTGGAGACCACGGCTCCCTAGAAGCTCCCTTTACCTGTGTCCATCCTATGGGTATCCTACCACGGGAGAGCAGGCACACCTTCTATCTAGAAGAGAAGGTGTTAGTGAGCCCACGCAATAGCGAGCGTCTGGCGCTAAGTTAGTGGAGTAATGCTAGCTGTTGCTGAAGTCAACAGAAGGGATGGATTCGAGGAGGTTGTTGGGTGAACAAAGAATTTGCGAAGGATGCCTGAGTACAAAACGCATCCTTTTTCCAATGCGAGGAGTCTTGCCTGTAGCACTCCCCAGTGGTAGCACATTTGCTGGATTGGTTTTCTGCCAGTAAACTCAATTCATAGCATCCTTCCCGGGTTTCTGGGAACATAAAGTCCATCAGCCAGCGCTTACATGGCCTCTTTTAAATATACCAATATTTATTTGAATACCTATTCAATTCACACTCTTTCCAAACTGCTTGACACATATAGTAGATACTTGCAGCTTAAGGCAATTCTTGTCTCCTCGACAAACAAGCAAAGCAACAACCCCTCTTATATGCACGTACTTACTTATTTTAGTGTACTCTTTCCTTAAGAAACGCATCTCACTTGGCTGCTTAGAAAACTAACTGGTTTGTGTTCATTGGGGGTTGAGCTGCGAAACCCCCACTTTATGAGATTTTTGTCCCCTGAATACCATAGCTTTGGCTGTGTGTTGACAACTGTCCAGTGAGGCTTTGATTCCAACAGCTTCTCACATCTTGGTGTTTCTGGTACCGGCTGACGACAACACACTGTATGTAGTAAGGGGTTGAGCTTCATTTCTAGAGCCTGTATATACCTTCCCTTTCTAGAGCATCGATCACCGAGCTAGCCCTTTACCATGCTATAAGGGACTACTGAAGCTCTTCCCTACAGAAAAAGCAAATGGTTGTCATTGTTTGCATTTGATACATGTGGCACAAAGTAGGTGCCGGGAGTGCATAACCTTTCAAAAGTCATCCCGGGTTGTTTCCCCGGAGACTTATGTATGGCCTGAGATAATGGGGGGACAGAGCAGCTCCCACTAACACAGCTGGGCCAGCTGTGCTCTTAGAGATCAGTGGTACCCCTGAAGAACTGCCAAGTCCCTCAATATTTTCATTAAGAAAAAGTCATGTGCAAGTATGAGCTTGCTTTTGACTAACCCAGCAAAAATAATTCATGTACAAATTTGGTATGATACTGAAATTTTCTTGTGTCATTCATTAATTTGAATAATTCAGTGAAACACTAAAATGTTTTGGCATTGATTTATCTCTTTTTCCCTGCTAAAAATATCCCACTCCCAATTTTCATAGTTGCATATGGTGTATGCTTAATAAATATTTTGTATTTATTATGCTTATATATGTTATAGTTATATTTTATAACTATTTATAATAGCTAACATGATAAAATCAGTAGGTGGCTACCTTGCTTTCTGGGATTATCCTGGTCTCAGAACAGTGTATACTTAATATATAAGAGGTCATTTGCACATGGGAATATAAATGGTGTCGTTTTTAAAAAATTCATGCACTTGTTTAATACGTAGCCTTTCATTGGCTAAAACTAAAACATTTAATTTAATATTTGTTTTTCTTAGAATTTTTTAGTGCATTTATTTATTTGTTGCATTCCTTGTCCACAGTGGTTAATTCTGTAGGTGTCCAACTAAAATGCTATTTCTGTAATATAAAGAAGACAGAATCACTTTTTACAGTTCCTTCCTACATTTGCGCCTTTCATATCTTCTAGAGAATATTAGCTGATCTGAAATTATTAAAATGGTGTGGACAGAGACTTAAGCTCTTTCTGGGATTTCCCCTACCTTTGTTCTCTGTGCTGTTCCAATTCCTCTAAGCCTATTGAGCTCCGAAGAATGTTTGGATGAGAAATGTAAAAGAGGAGAGAAGGCACAAGTGTGATTAGAATTACAGATTTCCCTGTGTTCCGATTTTACTTCCTAAGTGGCAGCCAAGGTGCCCTTTGCCCCTGTTTACTTTATTCAGCCAAGAATTGTTAGTGGGGGCAGCTTTTAATGGCCCTTATATTTTACTCATCGGGGAGGGAAGATAATGGTTTATTCATACATGTATTCCTTCTTTTAGAAGATAGTTTAAAACCAAGTCATCAGACAATTAGTACATAACTAATTTTAATGGGTGCTTATCTATCTCAAATATACACCTTGTAGCAAAGTTTGAGGAAGAGAAGTCTTAGTCAACTTTTCATGACTACAAAAGAATTACAGTACCAGATGCAATGAAGTCACAAAAGGGAGAGATTTGTTTGGGTTTGTGGTGTACATGGTGGGGGGGGGCGGGGGGCTCCAAGGCAGGCTTCCACGCCCCAATAGACTTTTGACAGTCTAGGTGGTTGTGGATAGGCACTGGAGACTATGCACTTAAAGGTGAAGAGATCAGGGTCCAGGAGCCGCCTTTGAACCTGTAACCCAACGACCTAAAGACCTCCCCCAGAATTTATTCTACATCTCCCAAGACTGTCACTTCTGGCATCGGGGTTCTCATACAAGACCTCTGTGGGACGTTCAGCATCCAAAGTATAGTAATCATTTTCACCTGGGTGTTTTTAGTTATATATAGAATGGTAATCAGTTTGAAGTGACAAAACACATTCTAATGCTATTTGATAATTTTAAGTAGAACTCTGTGTAGTGGCTTTGGCTTCGGCATTGCTTTAAAATGTTTTCATTCAACCACACCACAAAAGGTCAGTTTGGCTCATTGTAGCACACAAGAACAGGAATCCACCTAAAAACCTGGGCTGGGAGTTACACTCAGCTGGGTTGTGAACCTTGAAGCGCCTACTTACGGCTCTCCAGGTGAAGTTAATAGGTTGCCATTTTTTAAAACGCGTGTACACGTGTGCCTGTGTGGCTCAGATGTGCTGAGCTTACATGCCATGGTCTCACGTATAGAAGCAAGAATACAGCTTTGGGGAGTGGGCTCTTCCCATCATGGGGTTGCAAGGCTTGAAGTCATGTGGTCAGGCTTGCACTTTCAGCCACGAGTCCCCTTGTTGCCCAGCTGTCATCTTCCAAACTCTCTTTCCTGGTTTATAAACTCTCGATTCTTAATACCTTGATTTATTTTTACTCGATTTTTAAGGGTGAAGAGACTTCAGTGTGCCTTGCCTCTACATACCAAGAGGCTTTAAAAAAATAGTAATTGAATTTTTTCACTCACAAGGAACTGTTTTAAAATTAGAAAATGTATTTCTATCTGAAATGGCGTCCTTTGTTAACAGTGGTTAATATGTATCTTGTGAACTACTATACACCTAAGAAATAAGCAAAGTTGCTCTCCTGATAGCTACAGTGCTGAGAGCCATGTCTGTATAGGCAAGGCAAACATATAAGGCCAGCTATACGCGTTGCATACGACTACAAGTGTGTATACTCTATCTTCCCTTCTTCTCATGACTGCAGGGACTTTTTTCACCTGGTCTCACAACCTTCTATTTGTATAACGGCTTCAAGATGGTTCCAATTTGAAGCTTAAGAAGGATGTTTTGCACCCACTGCTTGTGTTAGATTTGCTTATTTGGAGCCAATCAAGAATGTCTGGGATGAGAGTTTTGTTGTCCCATGATGTATATATGTGTGTATAATACAGGTTATCTAGACCTCTAACTTGATTATCTGGGAATATTGTCAGAGATCTAGACAGCTAAGTCACGATAGCACTTTGTTTGATTGGGGAATAACACGCATTCACCCACTCACAGGTGAGGGAACACAAAAAAAGAGAGGTTGATTGAATAGCTGGCTTATTCGCATGCTTCAAATTTCATCTCAATTCAACATTTACAAGTTATTATTGTAGAATGCCTTCTTTTCTGTTACCTACACACTTCCTTTCTTCTGCTACCTGACACCCATTACCACTCCCTTCCTTCTGTTACCTGACTCTTATCACACACTTCTTCTCTTTCACCTCTAGATTTTTTCACCATGAAACTATGTGAATAATAGAAACAGAGACCATATCTACTGGGCCCTGTGTCACAGGCATGGGGGCCAGTCTATACTATCACACAGGAGTCCACACTCAAAGATGCCATGCCTTTTCAATGTATGATTGGCATAGTATTGAAATTTGCACACTGACCTTGCATTTGCTCCTGGCTTAGGGTCCTGAAAGTCATAGAGCTGATTGACCTTGGTTTGGACCTTGTTTTTTCTGAATACTGCCTGGTGCATATAACAGGATTTGACACAAGATAAGAGTTGCAATGCTATGTAATTCAGTTAAACCGAACGAAGCACATAGGTACATCTTTTGGACCTCTCTGATTCTAAAGCTGTAGAAGGAAGTCATGAGTTCTGGGTATCTAGACCTTGCTGTCTATATGTTGGGGCTTTTGAATGTTTATAGTATTATGCACATGGCTCCAAAATGGGCACTCATCCTGGCTCTCTTCTTCATAGATGAGTAGGAGCATCACAGCAAAGGCCAACAGGGCCTAACTGAAAGTTTTACACATTTAGTTGTCTTAAATGCACCTCAGAGAGACATATTTTTAGGCATTTCCAATGTGATATTTTGCATAGCCTACAATCTTCCCTAGCATCTGCATGCTTGTAAGGAGTTAGGTTTTTCTGCCGCTGCTGGTCTTGTCCCACTGCGGTGCCAGCCCCAATTAACACACAGAGACTCTGTATTTGATACAATTCTGTTGGCCAGGTACTAGTTTCTTATCGGCTAGCTCTGTCTTAAGTATTAACCCATTTCTATGTATTTCCACATGGTCTTCTTACCGGGGAAAGGGGCCAGTCTCTCCATCTTGACTCCTTACTTACTACTTCCTCTTTCCTCATCTCCTAGTCCCACCTATCTTGCTTTCTTATTGGCCAACAGTGCTTTATTCATTAAACCAGTATGAGAAACATATTTACAGAATCGCATCTCCCATCACATGCTGTAGAGTTTTACAAATACCTGGGCTACAGGGACTGGAGAGAAAGATCAATGGCTAAGAGCACTGGCTGTTCCTGCAGAGTTTCTGAGTTCAATTCCCGGCGCCCACATGGCAGTTCACAACCATCTATAGCTGTAGTTATATAGGCTCTGATGCCTTCTTCTGATTGACTGATGTATATGTAGACAAAACATCTGTTTACATAAAAGAAATCTTAGAAAAGCATAAAAACAAAACAGAAAGAAATCGCTGGGTCTGTGTACATAGCATAGCTTTTTGAAACTCATTTTTTTTGTCTGGTTGTTGTTGTCTAGACACAGGAGAGTTCCTGCTCCAATTCTCCTTTTAAAGATAATGTGTTTGTTTGTTTATTTATTTGTATGGGTGCTTATGTTTGCACCCGTGCCTGAAGAGACCAGGAGAGGGTGCAGAACAGAGCCCAGGCTCTCTAGAAGAGCAGCAAGTGCTCTTAGCAGCTGAGCATCTTTCTAGCCCCCCATCTGCAGTTATGTGGTAGCCCTGCACACTGTCACAGGACAGCTGTCCTCGGTGAGGCAAGCTGTCCCAGCTACACGCAGTTAAAACACATTGTGTGCTGCTTTCAGCTTGGGTTTGTGTCTTCACTTTATCATCCTGATATTCCCAGCTTATGGGCCAGTCCCTGGCTGTATGGTATGGTATGGTATAATATAGTGTAGTGTAGTATAGTATAAGCATTACTAAGACACACCTCAAGAGAAGAATCTATGATTGATTTTTTTTTCCCCTCAGGTTTGCATTCATCCATAGTTTTTGATGAATAGAATATCTTTTTAAATAATAATTACCCAACAGGATATTCATTGTACTTAGCTAAGGATGGAGAATATAGCCATTAAATGTTTATTTATTTTTATTTTTTGTCACAGATTGACCACACCCCATAAAATGACCCTGCCTCATAAATTTTAAATGTAAAGGATTTTTAAACCAATTTTATCTAACAGTTTTGAAATGGAGCAAGTGGACATCCAAACAAATGTTTGGAAGAGAGTTTTCGCCATTGTTCTTCAGGGAAAGGAGAAGTATTTGATATTTAGGGTTTGTTTGTAGTCACTGCCATTAGGAGGCCAGTGCATCTGTTCTCAGAACTTTATTGACTTGTTGAGAGAATGGAAAAGGAATGGATCAAATGCAATATGCATTCTGCTCTGTATCAGTTGTTTTATGTTTTATTTGGATCAATTTTTATTTTTTGTTTTGCAAAACGGAATTTCTTCTGTGAAGAAATTACTAGTAATGAACTGTGAAGTGAGTTCCCCTTTCTTCTTCTGCCCTTGTTAATTTGATGCTGAGAGTAACTTTTGGAACCACAGTACTCATCTATGGGATAACTCCTAGGTGGAGAAGAGCTGTGTTTGTTGAAGGACACTGTGTTGGTAATATTGAACATCAACTCAATCTAGAATCACCATGGAGAAAAATCTGTGAACATGTCTAGATTGGGTTGAGTATGAAGCACTCTCAGAGTGAGTGTCATGATTCTATGGACCAGGCTCCTGGACCGAATGAAAAGAGGAAGGCTTAACACTATAAACATTCAAAAGCCCCACATATAGACAGCAAGGTCTAGATACCCAGAACTCATGACTTCCTTCTACAGCTTTAGAATCAGAGAGGTCCAAAAGATGTACCTATGTGCTTCGTTCGGTTTAACTGAATTACATAGCATTGCAACTCTTATCTTGTGTCAAATCCTGTTATATGCACCAGGCAGTATTCAGAAAAAACAAGGTCCAAACCAAGGTCAATCAGCTCTATGACTTTCAGGACCCTAAGCCAGGAGCAAATGCAAGGTCAGTATGCAAATTTCAATACTGTCCAATCGTACATTGAAAAGGCATGGCATCTTTGAGTGTGGACTCCTGTGTGATAGTATAGACTGGCCCCATGCCTGTGACACGGGTCTCTGTTTCTATTATATATCTCTCTCTGCTTTCTAGTTGTAGATGCCATGAGACTGAAAAGCTGTGGCCATGCCTTCCCTGCTGTGACTCAGACTATAAGCCCACGCCAATCATTTCTTCCTCAAATCTCACTTGTCATGCGTTTTGTCACAGCAGTGAGAAAAGTAGCCAATGCAGACACCAACATGGGGGTTAGAATAGGAGGTGGGGCCAAGCAGAGTGGCTTTCCACTTCGAGGATACAAAAAAGTAATTCCTAGTAAGACAAACCACACTGTACTGTAACAAGCAAGTGTCAGAGTCTGGAAAGTATTGCCAATACAGGCAACTTTAAAAATCCTTCTTCAGTCTTTTCTCAAATGCACTTATTTTAAGTTAGTGACATAGAATTGTTTGCTTTTATTATTTACAACATAATTTTCACTATATATTGAAGACATAACTAATGTATATTTATAATGTATGCTTGCTTTGAAGTAGCTAATTCTAGATAAATAATATATATGTAATATCACAGTGGATCATTCTTGCTGGCAAAAAACACTTAGTATCCAGTCTCATCATTTCTAAAGATTCAGTGTGCCATCACTGTATTTATTAGTCCATTGTACAACAGGTCTCTTGAACTTAATTCTTTCTAACTACGATTCTGTATATCCATCCTGAATTAGCTGAGCCTGAGGTGACTGCCCCTTTATTCTCTGCTATTACAAAACCAACCTCTTAGATCATATGGTATTTGTTCATTTGCACTTTACTGTTTTTACTCAAGATTGTGTCTTCCACATTTATCCATATGGCTGCAAATGGCAGGCTCTTATCTTTTAAAGACAGGCCATATTCCACTGTTTGTCCTTAACACAGTTTCCCCCATTCATTTATTAACTAATGGGCACTTGAATTCATCAAGTCTTTAAGATCAGTGAGAATTTGGAGAATGATTTCTGCCTGTATGAAGTATGAGCCATGATTTGTGTAGAGCATCCTATGGGAAGCATGGATTTCCCCGGAACAGAAGAATTGTACCAGTGCTAATGCAACTCACCTGTATATTTTTATACAGCCCAGCTCTTCACTGAAGTATGCTTAAAAAATAGTCATGATCTAAAAGTTGGTAAGCATTCCTTAGTACATGACTATGCTTCCATTACTCGTTAGGATGAGGAGTTTGAATTACTTCCTCTGTTGCTTCAACGTTATTGTAAAATTTATCTTAGTTCCCATAACTCTGTGTATGCATTGTTATTCATCTCTGCAGCTATGTGCTCATATTTCTCAGCCTTTCCTTTTCCTACATGTGAGGAAAGGAGGAAATCCAAGAAGGGCGCTGAAGTGAAAACACAGTAAGCGCATGCCTGTAACGATCAAATAAAGCGAATGAGGAAACTCTGCACTGGGATGCCCTGTTCATCGGGTATAGATTCCTTAAGTGGAAGACTGTCAATATTAAGTTACTGGTTCAGATTTATTTGCTTTTTGAGTAACTCTGTTATTCAGTAAGGTTAGGCCAGGTTACCTTTGGTTCGTTTTCTTTTGATCATGGGGATGTCTGTGTTTAATGAGCTGAAGCTGAGGTGGGTCAATAAACAGAAAGATTAATAGTTCATTCTCACCAAGCTTGGAACACATTTTACTCTGAGTTAAAAAACAAAACTTTTGATCAACTTAAAAGGTAAAGGACCTAGAAATAACGCAGTGAGGCTCACATAGTAGAGAGATCAATGAGTTTCTGCAGGAGCTGTGTATGGGGTAGACCTGTGTGGGTCTACGCCTGTGCAGCTAAGAGCTTTAATTCAACAGGCAGAGCTAAGTTTCCTTTTCCTTCAGGAAGTCCACTGGTACAAAAAAGCTCCAGGTCATTAAATATTTAGCATTTAATTCATCTATACAAATGCCTTGTTGTCGTACTGGTAATAAGAAAAACAAAACAAAACAAAAAGTCTGACAAAGCACAAAATGTTATTTTGGGGACAAATAAAAGGAAAACATCTTATCACAATTTGTCATATGTTACACTGCAGAGAAATGAATCTATAGTTTTGAAATGGCTTTGTTTCATCCATACCATTTATTAGATGTGTAACATTTAGCAAACGACTCAACTTTTCTGAGATGTTTTGCTTTCTTTTATACAGATGCTAGTATGTGCAAGCTTCTTTTTCTTCTCTGCTGGCTTTTGAGAACCATGTTATACTGACAGTACTTGAAAATACGTCACAGATATCTCAGTGTACTGGGAGTCTCATGTCAACTTGACATTAAGTAGAGCCACCTAAGAGGAGTGAAACTTGATTGAGAAAATGCCTCCATAAGATCCAGCTGTAGGGCATTTTCTTAATTAGTGGTCAACAGGGGAGGGTTCAGCCCATTGTACATGGTGCCATCCCTGGGCTGGTGGTCTTGGATGCTATAAGAAAGCAGGCTCAATAAACCATGTGAGCAAGCCAGTAAGCAGCTCCATTCCACAGCCTCTGCATCAGCTCCTGCCTCCAGGGTCCTGTCCTGCTTGGGTTCCTGTCCTGACTTCCTATGATGATGAGCAGTGATGTGGAAGTGTGAGCCATATAAACCCTTTCCTCCCTGACTTGCTTTCGTCGTGGTGTCACAGCGATTGTAACCCTAACTAGGAAACTCAGTTACTTTTCTTGTTGTTGTGACATAATTCCTGACAAAATCTACTTAAGGAAGGTGAGTTTCCTTTGTCCCACAGTCTGAGGTATGGCCTGCCGCAGGAGAAGAACCACCAGGCACTGCAGGTTTCCACCACCCATCCCTATAACAGAAAGGCCTGACTTGGCTTTAGGAAGGCTTGGCTTGTGTGCTGTGGTTGCACCAAGCAGAGGAATGCTGTCATCCCAGGACAGAGCCCATGACTGAAGCCCACTGTACAAGTTGGGAGAAAGCAGACATTTCAGCATGGTCTCCTTGCAGTGCAACTCACTGCCTGCCCGGGCAACCTGTTAGAGCCATGAAGGAGCCCAGTGACTGGCATTATATTCACACGGCTGACCATACTTGATATGTGGGCTAGCTTTGTGTCTACTGGACACAAACTATGGTCTTGGAGAGGAGGAGCATCTACTGAGAAAATACCTTTATGAGATCAGATGGTACGGAAGCTTGTAGAGCATTTTCCTTAATTAGTAGTTGATGGGAGAGAGACATCCCTGGGCTGGTGGTCCTGGGTTTTACAAGAGAGCAGGCTGAGCAATCCATGGGGAGCAAGCCAGTAAGCAGTACCCCTCCATGGCCTCTGCATCAGCTTCTGCCTCCAGGTTCCTGCCCTGTTTGAGTTCCTGTCCTGACTTCCTTTAATGGTATAGTAGACTGCCATATGGAAGTATAAGTCAAATTAATCCTTTTCTTCCCACCTTGTTTTTGGCCATGGTGTTTCATCCCATTAATAGGAACCCTAACTAGGACACGAGTCTCCAGTCTCCTCTGATAATCCAGTTGTAAAAACCTTCAGAACATTCACAATTCCGACATTACTCCCAGTCTATAGTCCTGCACAGACCCAACGATTCATCTCAGCCTCACCCCAGTCCGTTTGTAGCCCTTATGGGAGGTGTATCCTTTCTTTTTGCTCATATTCATGTCTTACCACATTTGTTCTGCTATATATCAGTTTTATGTATTGAGAGCAGTTTAACCACAATGAAGCTGGTTTCTCATTTTTTGAGTAGGAATATTTTCTACCTTGTAAATATTTTAGTGTTTATTCAAAGAAGGTATTCAAGTGGCTTCTCAGAGTCTCTTCTGACCATTACCCGTCATTTCTCCAAGAAGATAAAATTCCTCTGTTCCCAGAAAACTTGGTGCATCTTTTATGACATTTTTGTCACATAACATTTTACAAATGTGTCTCTTCATCATCTGAGCCCTGGAGGGAAAATTATATTTTATCCTCTTGTTAGCCTTAATAACTACACAATGTCTTGTATAGAACAGGTGCTTAATCAATATTTGATGAATTCGTTTAACTTACTAATCAAAATGAAGAGCAGGGAATTACTCTGTAATTTAGTGCAGGTGAAAGGAAGACTTGGCAGCTCCTGAGAAGGGAGTGATAGAGGGTCACTTATGCTGTGGGGCCACCATTTCTCTGCACATATAGGGACATCAACTTGTCACTCCTTAAGTTATTATTTCTGAGAAGGATAAGCAGCAGAATCCAAGCTATGTTCAGCCTCACGATTTTCCCTCTGCTGCTTAGTGGAGTTGGGTGAGAGCTTCACACTGTGCATGCTTCTTTGAGAGCTACCAAATGAGACATTTAGGATTTCTGTTACTGAGAAATCCAGGTGATTTGCACAGGGAAACAGTTTTCTGACTTATCTCACCTTCTGCCATACATATATTAGTTTACTGTCTGATACACACGCATGCAGCAAGCCACTAAAACTGAAGTGGCGATACTTTGCTACAGAGGAAGCAAGGATGCATTGGGTGTTTGAAGTATAGCAGTGGATTCTCTCGATGGCTTTCAGGCCTTCAGTAGGGTGTACCCAGTCTGCTACTGCTTATGGTAAATAAAGCTTGGATCATAGGAAACTGTTACTATGAGCTTTATGGCCATCAAATCACAAAACGAGAGAATTCACAGCCAAATGGCCTTTCTTCTCTGAACTTCTTAATATATGAACTCCATGCTTATAGTGCCTGGGTTATCCTAAAGTGTTTAGGATTCACGCGGACAGCTATGGTGATGGTGTTAGACTTCTGGCTTTACTCATGTCTCATCCCCGGGCTTTCAGTTCTTAGTAGAATATGATGCTGAGTAAGGTCTGAGTTGCATTTGACAGTGACACTCACTTTGTTATGTTTTTGTCCTCAGGAAGCATGTACTTGCGGGTTGCTTTTATTATCCCGTATCTTACTCGTTATACATGTTTGCCGTATTAGTTTAGTTAGATAAACTATAACCAATTTCTGTAGTTGTCTATAGAAGGCCCCTTATTGTTGGAGGGACCATCACTGCAATGTTCACAGATTCAAGGGTTATTTAGTTCCTTGTGTGCCTTGTAAAAATTTTATGGATCAACCCCAGTTCCTCCCATCTCCCTTTCCCATGTTCTTCCCATGTCTCCCCCTTCCCATTCCACATCCAGTTCTCAGAGAGGGTAAGGCCTCCTTTGTGGAGTCAACAAAGTCTGACACACCAAGTTGAGGCAAGACCAAGGCCCTCCCCACATCAAGGTTGAGCAAAGTAACCCACCATGGGGAAGGGGCTCCAAAATGCCAGTTCATGAACCCCAGGATAGGTCCTGGTACTACTGCCAGGAACCCCCCTCCCCCCGCAACAGATCAAGCCACATAACCATCATCTGCATTCAGAGGGCCTAGTTCTGTCCCATGAAAGTTCCCCAGCTATCAGCCCATAGTCTGTTGGTTCCCATTAGTGCCCACCATCTGTTTCTGTGGTTTTCCCCATCATGATCCTTACCCTCCTTGTTCATATGATCCCTCCTCTCTCTCTTCAGCTGAACTCCAGGAAGCTTGGCCCAGTGCTTGGCTGTGGATCTCCGCATCTGTTTCCATCAGTTATTGGATGTAGTGTCTATGATGACAATTAGGGTAGTCATTAATCTAATTAAAGGGGAAGGACAGTTCAGGCCAGCTCTCCACTATTGCTAGAAATCTTAGCTGGGGTCATCCTAGTAGATTCCTTGGAATTTCCCTAACACCAGGTTTCTTCCTGACCACATAATGGCTCCCTCTACCAAGACATCTCATTGCTCTCCCACTCCATCCCTCCTGCAACTTGGCCTTCTCAATCACTCATGTTCCCATTCCCCATTTCCTCCCTTCTAAACCCCTCCCACTTTACCCAGGAGATCTCAAGGATTTTCCTTATCTGGGGCCCTCCATGTGTGTCTATCCTGCTTAAGATCCCTCCCCCCTTTTTTAACCTAGCTTCTCTGGGGTTGTGAGTTGTAGCTTGTTTATCCTTTGCTTTATGTCTAATAGCAACTTATGAGTGAGGATTGATGGGAGATATCATTCTGTGTATATGTTTCTCATACTGGTTAATGAATAAAGCATTGTTGGCCAATAGGAAAGCAAGATAGGCAGGACTAGGAGACAAGGAGGAAAGAGGAAGTAGTAAGGAGGAGTCAGCATGGAGAGACTAGGGAGTCCAGACCAGGCCCCATTCCCCAGTAAGATGAAAGCACATGGAAATATGTAGATTAACAGAAATGGGTTAATACCTAAGACAGAGCTAGCCGATAAGAAATAAGTAACTGGCCAACAGCTTTATATCAAATACAGCATCTCTATGCATTATTTGGGGCTGGCACGGTGGCGGGACAAGACCAGCGGCAGGTGGAAAAAACCTTACTCTTCACAGAGTACATACTGTGTTTGTCTTTCTGGGTCTGGGTTTTCTCACTTTGCATGAAAATTTTAAGATATCAGTGTTTTTTCACTGAGTAATACTCTGTTGTGTAAATGTACCACATTTTCTTTATCCATTCTTCAGTTGAGGGGCATTTAGGTTGCTTCCAGGTTCTAACTACCACAAATAATGCTGCTGTGAATACAGTTGAGCTAATGTCCTTGTTGTATGATTGTGCTCCTTTGGGTACATGCCCAAGAGGGTATGGCTGGGTCTTGAGATTGATTGATTCCCAATTTTCTGAAAAACTGCCATACTGATTTCTAAAGGGTTGTTCCTGATTCTAATTGAGAGCCGGAGAATCTCCATTTTCAAGCTTTTGCCTTTATGTCTTCGGCTAAGGGGCAGCAGCATAATGGCCATATTTACATCTGTGTGTGACTCTCTTTCTCTTTATCTTTCAGTGTTCTGTGAAATGTCATTACCTTTAATAAAGTGATTCCTCCACTTCAACTATGTGCGGACAAATTCATAACACATCTCATGGTATCAGAGATAAGCAGAAAATACAAGCGAGGTCTTGGAAATGACCTCATCATCCCAGTGTACCAAAGGAAGCACCCCATCCTGAGCGTATTTCTGCTAATCATTCTGAAGTGGTCTTGTTTCCATAGTCATCCAGTGACCATGAACCCATGAAGACTTGAGTATAAACATATATTTTTAAGGATTTTAGAGTTGTCTACCTTTATTCCTTAGCCTCGGTTCAAACGATAAGCTCTGTTATTTTCTGGAATGTGATCTGTGAGGCTTAGAGCCGTGGTTCTCAAGCTTCCTGATACTGAGACCCCTTAATACAGTTCCTCATGTAGAGGTGATGCCCCAACCGTAACAGTATTTTTTTGCTATTTCATAACTGTAATTTTGCTACCGATACGAGTTGTAATGTAAATATTTTTGGAGAGAGATGTTTGCCCAAGGGGTTGTGGCCCACAGGCTGACAACCATTGGCTTAGGGAATGTCTCACAATTATTTTGGAATGTGATGGTCCTTTGCAAAGATTATGTCCTATGTGGCAACTACCTTCTGGCTTAAATGAGCAGTTAGGCATGCATGTGTACACACAAAGTACAATAAGTAAAATAAAAGACTTTTTCCCCCCTTCATAGACTCCAAAATATGTTAAAATAATGAAAATATATAAATTGCATGCATGTGTATAATTTGTTATTGGAATAGCAGCCAATGCCAAGAGAGCTGACACATTTCCACATGGCAAAGTTCATGGAAGGCAGACTTGTACCAGAAAGTTTGCTATAGAAATAACGGATGCCACCCTCCAACACTGCCTCATACACTCTAGAGTCCCTGGGCAGGGAGGGCCACAGACTAGCCAGAAAGAGTGAAAATATTGATGCCATTGATGTTTGTTCACGTGGAATTCAGAAAGATGTGTTTGACCAAGACTAGCCAGCTACACTGGCCCAACTGTTGCAGGCTTGCCTTAGTGGTGGGACAGTGTTTGGAGAGGGCGGCATTACCTTGGAGACCACAGAGAACTGGCCAGAGCCTTGACAGATCCTTTCCCCCAGTATCCTCCTGATGCTGATCATCTCTTGTCTTAGATGGACTCCCAACTCTTCCAGAACTAAAAGTGGCTTTGCATAAAACACGGCATTATTTTATGGCCTGGAAAATTGATAAGAGAACCCTCCAAATTCCAACAAACTTGAATTCAACCTCAAATACTTAAAAAAAAAAAATAAAACAGATGATTTCTAAAGCTGTTATTGCAATAGATTGTTTAGGAGAGGTGACTAAAAATCAATAGACTGCAGACTAGAAGGGTTTGACTTTGATCTTCAGAAGCCAACTCAAAAATGCTGGGTGTGGTGCCATGGGCTTGTAACCTCAGCACTGGGGAGGCAGGAGGGCTCCAGATGTTCACTGGCCAGCCACACCGGGCTGGTTAGGCTGATGAGACACTCTGTCCTGAAGGAGGTGTATGATCTTTCTGAGGAGGACATGGTCTACACACTCTGGCCTACACACTCACATACCCACCCGTATGTCTCTTCAAATATACACACATAAAACATAAGAGTAATTTGGGCCTTCTTAAATAATAAGGAATGGTATTGAAATTCACTTTTCTTTCAAGTACCAGACTAAGCTGCTGCAGCCACTGCTCTTGTGGGGTGAGGGTGAGGAACCGGGGGAGAAGGAGGAGAGGGGAGGGACAGTTTGCCTCCAAAGCTGGTTAACCTCAACACACTGTTGACTGTTGATTCCAAATTCATGGCCTGAAGTTTGAGAAAGCATCATACTTAGCATGCCTTTTTCTCTGCTTCATGAGTTGAGAACATTTCCTTCCTATCCGAAGAGCCTGGTATTGATTATATAAATAAGGATTTAAGTATGTGATTTTTATGTCAACATTAATCGACTGTCTCTAGGGGGAAAAACTATGAACACATTATCTATGGAAGGCACAATGATGACATTTATGTATATAAAGAATGCCATTACCGTCCCATCTCTGAGCATTATATTGACTTCATTTGCCTGAGTTTGCTGAATCACAACCATTAGTTTCTGTTGAATATAGGACCACAAAGACTCATAATACCTGAAATTCTTAATACTCTTTTAGGACTTTTCATTTTTAATGAATGATATCTGTATATGCTTTTATAGAACAATGAAAATATTGTATAAAGTAATAAATGAATCTGTAAGTTATAGTGACACTTTAATATGAAGAATATTTGTAAAAACATAAATACAATAAACACAAATACTATTTCATATAGTTTATTGAACCCGTTTTTGATGTCTTCAGCAATATGTTCTTCCTAGACAGAATGTTTTTGAAGCTCTCCCATTAATTTTGAGCTAAGACAGTGACTTCTTAGATTTATTACAAAACACTGTATATAAGAGAAAGGAAGAAGAAAGTTATTAATATTCTATTGAAAACCTTTTGTGCTGGGCTTTGTTTTAGTTGCTTACAGTATGCCTGTAACAAAAAGCATAGGCAGAAACAAAGCTTGCAACAAAGCAGATGCCTGGGGACAGGGGACTTTGGAGCCCATGGAAGTATGCTGCTACCATTCTGTGCTGTGTAAAGTTCTTTAAATTTCTAAAATAAATTAAATGCTGTGGCCTGCCCTTACCCCAGAAGTCCTTGCTACTGGTGTACTAGTTACATACATAGCTTGATGTTGCAAGTGACAGAAGAAAGCGGTAAATGCCCTTTGAGAGAATGAGTGTGGAATCCGCAGGCTGCGACCTCTGCACCTTCACATTTAGGGCTGCAGAAGAGTGAAAGCTTTGCTCTCCTGGAGCCCTGGCAAGTGCTTATTGCAGTTAGTTTTTGTGACTAGCTGTTTCTGAAACAACCATTGCACCAATAGAATACAGTGCTATGTTTGAGCCGTTCAATTTTCCTTGTGTGACCACAGATCGCATCAAAATTACATGTGTTCCAGTGAGACGGGCCTTTAAAGAAATGCCAGGAGAAAGAAGTGGCTTGATCTTAGGGGACCCTTGCCACCTTTAGAAGTTTTGCTAGTCTCACAGCCTCAAATATCTTCAAACCTACCTTGATGGAGGGTGATCTATCATAGCACCTCACAGGTTCCTGCCAGTTTCCAAATGTTTGACAAGAAGATTTTCTTGGAGGGTAGGAGGAGGGAATGCAGCATTCATAACATGTATCACCTACTGTGGTGAACACAAAACCCACCATTATCTTTGTGGCTTGGTACTGAGGACATTTCCAATATTTATCAACAGGAGAGCATCAGTAACTATATAAATCTCATAGATTTATTGGCAGAGGAATGTATTTGAAATAAAAAAGAATGTGTGTTTCCCGTTAGCAGCCCTTACACAACGTGCATTACAAAGTGAAACACACACGTAACAGGAACTTTGTCTGCACCTCCCGGTATTCCTGTGAGTTCGAGCCCAACTACAAAATTCTCTTCGATGCCGTGGCACACTATGATTGTCTGCAAACACAATGCTAAGCAGTGGGTCTCTAGAACCACCCTCTCTTGTGTGACTCCTGTGATATATATTACTTTTCTTTCTGTCTTCCTCTTCAGCTTACAAATCTGCTGAGGATCTGGGCCATTTGGCGTTTGGAGTTTTCCCACAGTCTATATATCGCTGACTGCATACCAAGGGTGTGGGATAAATGGAATGCCTAGTCCTTCATATTTGCTATAGTTTGGCAGTTGGGTTAAGGTGAGATTAAATTCAGGTTGGTACTTGGCAAGGTTACAAAAGGGGCTTCGTGTCAGCTACCTTTTCTTTTCCTTTTGTTTGAGCAGCTATTTGATAATTAATGGTGTTGTCTATTAATTTGTTTGAGTTTGATAGGCGGTGCTGTTGTAACACCTTATTGTAAAGAAAGATTTGCTCCATCTACTGTTTGAATGCCCTGGCACAGATCGCTTTTGGAAGGCAAGGTATATAATGGCTCCTTTATTAACCAGTTTCCACTGGTGAAAACTCCCACATAGTGATTATGTGGGAACATGGAGAGAGAGAATGTAGGGAGAGAGACTTGGAATTGGGGATCACTTGGGAGACAGTGACCTAGTGTGGTTGAAACTTCCTGGAATCTAGGAGAGTGATCCTAGTGATGTCTCCTAGTAATGGAGGATACAAAGCCTGAACTAGCCATCTTCTGCAGCCTGGCAAAGCTTTCGTGGCGGGACTGGGGAGATGTACAAGGGGAGTCCCCTATGGGAATCCCTAAACAACCTGAGCTGATGACAGGACAGAGTGTCACTGTCCAAAACTTACAGCAGGGCCCCACTGGCTAAGACAACATCCATATGGCTCATTGAGTGTAGAGAGGGCTGGCTGGGGCTTGAGCCTTAGTCCTACATCCTACTCTCTTTGGTATGGGAAGGTACTCTTCAGGCTAAAAAAAGAGGAACCTGGACACCAATCCAGTCGTAAAACCCTCCACCCACCTTCTGTCCTGCCTGCAAGATGTTCTGGGGGCAATGGTGGCTTAGAATTTGTGGGAATGGCATCCAATGCTTGATTTAACTTGAAGCTCACACCATGAGAGGGGGCCCATGCCCTACGCTGACTGGAGACTCCAGGAACTGGAGACTAGATAGCACAGAGACATAGTGTAGAACCAAACATCAATCAAACAAAAATCAATCAAATGATTCTTAATGGTACTCTCCATACTCATAGATCGGTGCCTTGTTCAGCCATTACCAGAAAGGTACCCTTCTGCAGTATTTGGGAATGTGTGCAGAGACTCACCGTCAGACATTATGGAGAGAGAGAGACTGAGTTGGAGGTCTTCATTAGGGCCCTCCCCTCATAGCTTGGGGAACCCCATGGAAGAGGGGGAGGAAAGCCTGTAGGAGTCAGGGATGGAGGTCACCAGGGGAACATGGCACACAGAATCAAGTAAGCAGGACTCATGGGATCACAGAGACTGAAGCATGGGTCTGCATGGGTCTGCACGGGTCTGCAAGGGTCTGCACGGGTCAGCACCAGGTCCTCTGTGTATATGATGTGGCTGTTAGCTTGGTGTTCCTGTGAGACTGCCAACACTGGGAGAGGATGTTTCTCTGACTCTATTGCCTGCTCTTGAGACTCTCCTCCTCCTACTGGGTTGCCTTACCCAGCCTCGATATGAGGTCTTTTGCCTTGTCTTTTTGTATCTTGTTTTGATCTGTTTGGCTGCTGTCTTTAGGAGGCCTGCTTTTTTCCTGAAGAGGTAATGGAGGGTAGTGGATCTGGGCAGAACGGGGTATGTGTATGTGGGTGCAGGTGGAGCTAGGGTGCAGGTGGAGGGAGGGAAGGTTGTGATTGGGGTGTAATCTATGAGAGAAGACTCTATTTTCAATAAAATATTGATTACAAACTGTTTCAGGGCATTTGATTTTATGAAAATCATGATTTTTCGTAAAGCATACTTTCTAACTTCTGGAAGTCTTCTTTTGTCATGGACTGAATGTGGCCCTGCCTAAGTCAGGTTAAAGCTCTTGCCCCAAGTGGCTGTGTTTGGAGTTCTTGACTCTAAGGAGGTTATGAAGGGCAGGGCAGGGCCCATCCATCTGACCGCTGTGCGAAGACAAAGGTGAATATGACTAACAGGTACAGGGAGCTGATGCCATCTGTTTGTCAGAGAGAGACCAGCTCTGCTACCACCTGGCTCTTGGATTTCTTCTCTGGAGAATGGAGACAAGTCATTTCTGACCGTTAAGTCACGGCCCTAGGCCTTTTGTTATGGTAGTTCTGCCAGACTAGCCCCATTCTAGATCTCTCTAGTAGGGCTACAGGTCCTGATAGGACCTTTCTTCCAGCAGATAGATAATATCTTTGAGCAGCTAGTATCTTATTTATTTTTTTACCCAAAACCTAGGACAAACCATTTATTTTTTTTTAAAAGATTTTTTTTATTTGCGTGTATGTGTGTGTGTGTGTGTGTGTGTGTGTGTGTGTGTGTGACTCTATGTGTGCTATGGGCATGGGAATTCAGGGGTGTGTGGAGGCTAGATAGGTGTATCCTAACCTCTGGAGCTGGAGTTATAGGGGTTGTGAACCTTTGACATGGGTTCTGGGAACTAAGTTCAGGTCCTCTGCAAGCCCTGAGCCATTTCTTTAAGAAATGCTGATTTCTTCTTGAAAGAGATGTTATTTCATGGTCATAACCTGGGTACTGGGGATGCCCTTCCTCTACAACAGTTATTCTCAACCTTGTTAAGGCTGTGACCCTTTAATAATACAGTTCCATACGTGGTGATCCCAACCATAAAACCATTTTGTTGTTATTTTATAACTGTAATTTTGCCACTGCTATGAATCATAGTGTAAGTATCTGATATGTAGGATAGCTGATATGCAACTCCCAACAGGGTCACAACCTACCAGCTAAGAAATGCTGCTCTATGGTGAGTCAATATTTCTAGGTCTTTCCTAAGAAACTAGGAAATGTACTTCTTAAAGATAAAATTTGTGATAATTTTTATTCATTCTTCAAATTCAAGATTAACGGGGTTTTATTTAATCTTGGTTTTATTACATATAGAAAAGAATCCTGTAAATGGAATTTTTTTTTGTGTTTAGTTTAGAAACAATCATATTTTAAGTATCAATCCCAGTTCTCTCTTCCTCCCAACTTACCATGTCGCCTGCTGACCCCCAACACCCCCTCCCAATCTCCAAAAAGGGTGAGGCCTTCCATGTGGGCTCATCGAAGTCTGTCACATCATTTGGGGGAAGGCCTAGGCCCTCCCCCATGGGAGGAAGTGGAGAGAGATTCCCTCCTTGGGGAATGGGCTCCCAAAGTCCTTTTGTGCACTAGGGATAAACACTGGTTTTGCTGTCAGAGGTCCTACATACTGCCCAGACCTCCTAACTAGCACTCACATTCAGAGGGCTCGGGTTTGGTCCAGTGCTGGCTCCCCAGCTTTATGACTGACATCCCAGTACTCTCACTTGCTCAGATCGGCTGTCTCTGTGGGTTCTCCAGCCTGGTCTTGACCCCTTTGCGCATCACTCCTCCCTTTCTAAAACTCTACTCTAGAAGTACGGCTCAGTAAGTGGAGTTCTTAATATGTCTGGATAATAAAAACCCAGAGTCAGATAGAGAGAGAAACGCTGAGAGATCAGAGAGGAGGAGCAAGCCACGGCACACCTCACCTCCTAAGCATCTCAGCAGACGAGAGCGACTTCCTGTTTCTCCCTGCTTACATCCTGTGTCTGCCCAGCTTCCTCACTTCCTGTCTGTCTGTGCAGACCTCCAGACCTCTATGGTTAGCTAATGGTAAGCTCCATTCTCTGACCACCAGACGGGCCCTATTTGTATAAGCAAGATATTGCCACAAAATCCTCACTTCCAAGAATATAGGGCGGAGCTCAAAATAGATGTGAATATTTCACAAGTGCCCACTTAAACCCGTATTGACACAGATTCTCAGGATAAGATGAGATGCTCTTAATAGTCTCTTGTTTGTTTACCCTCAGTGCATCCCGACTGCAGGTCTGCCCTCCACTCCTCCCACCAACCCCAGGTGCATTTTTAAATTCTCGTCGCCCCCTGCAGGAATCTCACCTCCTTTTAATATTTGTTGCCACTGGATTTCAGAATTTTTCATTCCTTTTGATTTCTCTCAATTTTTGTTTTTTTTCTCTCGTTTCTTCTTACATCACTACCTGTGTGTCTCCCGCCCCCCCCCCCCCGTTTCTCCCAGCTGAGTCTTCACAAAGAAGTTATCTTCATTTCTTCCATGCAAGCTATCACCTCAATTGTTTTCTAATTCTAATTCATAACAAACAAAAACTAAACAAAAAAAAAAAAAAATGGAACCACAGAAAACATTGATGTCAAATCTCACACACAGCCACAGCCCACAACAGACATGCTGCAGAAGGGGTGTCCCCTCCCCCAAATCAGATCAGTCTCTTAGTCGTGATGCTACAGAACCCACTGAACAATAGTGATATACCACACAGCGTTTTCAGCCATTCATTTTTGTTACTTTGTTTAGGTTTTGTTGTTGTTGTTTGCATATTTGCTTCAGGACAGGTTCAAAATAGATTTTCTAATTTTAAAGAACGTTCTTTTCTATTGTTCTTGTGTAAGACTTTAAAAAATGACTACTTGGACAGACACAGTGGTACGCGTCAGCAACGCTAGACTTGGGAGACAGAAGTAGGAGGCTCGCCATCGGTTGAGAGCAGTCTAGATCATTGGCGAACTCTAGGTCAGCCTGAGCTCTGTGGTGATGCCGTGTCTTAAAAGTCAGAATTGAAAAAGAAAGGAAGCAGAAAGGGAAGGGAGGTAGGAAGTTCAGTGGTGTGGCATGCCCTTAGCTGATTTTCTCCTTGAGTTGCTAATTAGACTGCCCAACTGACAGTGTGACAGGCCATTAACTCTACGAAGTTCACCATCTAGAACATTTTTAGTTTTCCATGCCATGTGTGGCTGGTGGGCAGCTAGTTGGAAACTTGCCTGAGCATCCTTCTATTTCTCCTGGCTCACTTACATTTTGAGTCTCCTTCTGAAAGTTTTTCAACCAAGTTGAGGTTTGTCATCCGAAAGAGCCCTTTCAGAGTTTGTGGGGTGAGGACTGCTCTGATCTGTCCGTCTTTCCCTAAAGGGGCTCTCACACCCATTCTCAAGTCAGGTTATTTAAGTGGTATCAAATATATAAATGTATTATATTTTTGAATTTTTGGCTCATGTCTGTGACAGTCAACTGAATATAGTTGTATAAAAAAATGATCAAACTGAAGTTGAAGCCATTGAAAATGCAGAAACTGAGTTTGTTTTTCCTTCTATATGCTTACAACTGACAGGGTTAGCTGAATCATTATATCCATTTCAGGTGAAATTCAGACTTCTCCTGCATCAGAAATATAGACTGCACTGAACTTGAGAAAATAAAGGCTCATCCGTGTAGAGCATATCTTCATCCTTCACTGAATTTCCTCAGAACGACTTTCACGGTATCCATTGCATAGTTGGTAACATGACCTCTTTCCTATAAAACTCATGTCTTGTTAGGACATATTACATGCAATATTTAGTTAGCATGTAGAACTTGATGGTAAGACCTTATTGTTGAACATACCACCTACTGGTGTAACAGGACATGCAGAAGTCAAGCTGGCACTGACCTGAGTTCTCTATCCTTAATAGCTAACTTTCATAGTGCTGATAGGTGTTAATGCATACCACTGGTTGGAAGAAAGTTATCATTGATCCTACCCATTTGTGAACCTCTCTTCCTCCCTCCCTCCCTCCCTTCTTCCCTCCCTCCCTCCCTTCCTCCCTTATGTACTGTAAAGATCTTGCTGTGAATAGCTTTTTCTTTCTAGTTTGTAGTTTAAGGCTTTGGAGATGTCCTATTATACAGTGTGTTGTGAGGATTTTTGTTTTGTCTTTTTCTTTTTTGTTTTTCATTAATTTTTAAGGAATTTTTCTGGTTATATATGAGGATACAGAAAGAGTGAAAAACCATTCTCTTACCATCACTGCCTTAGCACAATGCCTCATTGTGCTTTTGTTTTAACATAATAAATAAATACTTTGGCAGGCTGCTGGCTGTGAGTGTTTTAAGTTGGGAACAGACAGGAATTAACCAATCCTGCTGCTTCTGGATGAGAACACAGAGAGATCCTGGCTGATGATTCCTTCTGTGAAGTGCTTACTATTTTATTTTTAATTTTGTTGTGTTGTTAGCTTTCCCTGCAGAGTGCGCATTTATTGTTCGGGAACGCAACACCTGCTTTGCAGCCAGGGCTGTCTTGCTGTTCCAGAGTGTGTTGGGATTATGCCACGTTCCTTGAAGCCAGGCTTTAATATCTTAGAAAGAAGGATAGAAAGGGACTTCCTTTTTCCTGTAGTGTATCTTTGTGTTCTCTTTGGCTTTGCTTTCTCACAATGCTTGCTTTATTTACAATAGGAGAACTGCAGTTATCAGCAAGCATCGTATCTTGTCCTTTGTACTTAATGCTGTGAACAGGGACTGTCTGATCTTTTCCCTGAGGGTTTTGTTTAGTTTAGAATCTTGTCTTTCTTTGCACAGGCATAAGAATAAAGGGAGAGGTTCTTTTAAAAATCATCCTCTTTTTTTTTTTTTTTTTGCCTGCATTGGTCATTTAAGTCATTTAAACATACCTGGTAGATGATAGTGATTAAAAAGAAGGTGCCCTTTGAGTTGTGGTACCATAGGTCAGATTGACTTGTAATTTAGTTTTGTGCTACCATTATAAAATTTCAAGATTGTAAGTGAAAGCTTCAGTCATAGCAGACATTCATTAACAAGGAGTACATATCCACGGAGATCAAGGGTGTCGTGTTTACTCTGAGATGCTAGTAGGGGATTCCCTACTACCTGCTTAGAACAGCAGTGGGAACAATTTGTAGCATCTTTCTAACTGTAGTTTCCATCATTTAAAAATGGGCAAGGTGGCAAATGACTGCACTATAACTATATTTTAGACTGCTTTATTTTGAATACATCTCATTTGATAGTTCCTAACCTTAAATTTATTATTTTGAAGCTTTCCAAACCAGATGCCTCCTTTCTAAGTAGGGAGAGGAAATGGCCAGTTATGGTCATAAACTAACTTATTACAGGTTTAAGACTTGCTTTCCCTCTTGGAGAATAATGGTGGTGATTATGATTTGCAAATCAACTTGCCTGTTTCCACATTTCAGCTGCACCGTTTTGTGGTCTATTGGTGCATGACACTGCACAATTGGGTTCCTTTCTTCCTTCCTTCTTCCCTCCCTCCATCCCTCCCTCCTTCCCTCCTTCCTTCTTTCCTCCATCCTTTTTCTGAGATAGGATTTCACTATGTAGTCCAGCTTATCCTAGAGCATACTTGTAGCCCAGGCTGACTTTGCATTTTCATCCTTCTGTCTTTATCTCCTGAGCCAGGTGTGTGATGCCCTATGCAACTAATGTAAAAGGAACATTTTTTTTTTTTGAGGTGCTGGGCATTGAACCAGGGCCTAGCATGTACCAGGCAAACATTCAACCACTGGGCTACATTCTCAACTTCAAACAATGAAGTCTGAAGCCACTTTTGAACTCTGTTTCTTTGTACATGAAATGTGTCAGTAAAGTTGAAGTAAGGATTAGAGGATGCAATGCGTCTATGTTATTGACTGTTTATGATCTACTGGGCAATGTCCTAGGTCACTGGCGTAATTGATGAGTGCAAAATGATCCACTTGGGCTTTTCAGTATTAGTGGGAGAGCTAATTAATTAGGTATCACATCAAAGAACACAAAACCTTGACATGATAATTGCTTTAGAGAGAGCTATGTCTCCTTATAGCTATGGGGACTTGAGCTTCCTGAGAGGTTATGAGATGTCCTCTGGGAAGATAAGGGTTTGCTTCCAGTTTTAGAGGTTACTCCTCTACCGTCAGGGTGGGAGCTTGGTGGCAGGTGCTGTAGCTGTAGCTGAGAGCTCTGTCATGATCCATCGGCTGAGAAAAGGGGAGTGACACATTCTCCCAACAAGGCCACACCTCCTAATCCTTTTAATTCTTCCAAATAGTGCTACTATTTGAGTATCACTACCTGGCAAGTACATGAGCCTGTAAGGGCCATTCTTATTCAGGCACACGGTGGTGTGTGGTTCAGGTTGGCTTTCTAGGCCAAGCATGAGGGTGTGAGCGAGAAAACAGTGTTGCATTCTGGAGTCATGTTTGTAATAATCTACTATTGTTACTTTGAAACTCTTCCTAGTTACACCAAATAGGTTTATGTGCTCCAATATTTGTTGCTTCTTTTTCCTATTTATTATCGTGTTTTTGTTTTTGTTTTTTTCCTGAATGCTAATCCCCCAATTCTTCCATTTAGGAAAAAAAAAAATCTGAGAAGAGAGCTTTTGCCTTCTTCCAATCAACTTTACTATTTGAAATTGAATTTGCTTTTGTATATCTTTAGGTAAGATAAATTAAAGAATGCCAACTGATTACCTACTGAGATGTCTGTAAATATTTGATGCTTCTTAGCTTCGTAAAATGCTCAAATAATGTCATTTGTTGTTTAAGTTCAGAAAACTAAAGTCAATTTTGTTAGAGTTGTTGGTATCACATGCTGGCAGAAAGAATAGAGAATTAGCATATTTTGGCTTTTTCAAGAACAACTTTAATAAAGAACCTGCAGAGAGTGTGCAGGAAGGGCTTGAAAGGCAGCTGTTATAGCCAGACATTGGTGGCGCTCGCCTTTAATCCCAGCACTTGGGAACAGAAGCCAGTGGATCTCTGTGAGTTCAAGGCCAGCCTGGTCTACAGAGCGAGTTCCAGGATAGGCTCCAAAGGAATATAGAGAAACCCTGTCTCAAAAAACAAACAAACAAAAAAACAAAAAACAAAACAAAACAAAAGGCAGCTGTTACATCAGCACAATGCATATATGTGTGCATATGTATTCATATGAACATATTTTATACTTGTTCCTTTCAGTAATAATAGTGCAACACTAAATGTGGGTGCTCTGAACACTATCTGTCAAAAAGAAAAACCATGAGAAGACAATTAAAACAAACTTGCAGTGAACTTTTTGTAAAATCTGGATAGTCTAAACTATCAACTGTTTGCTCAAATGTTTAGTTCAAAGAGGAATACCTTTATGGAACAATATGGTATGAATCTTTAGCCATCCCAAGAATACAGGACTCAATGTACGATGATAGGCAGATTTCTGATAGCAAATGCAGTGGAGATTCAGTTTCCTACACTATACACAAACCTCTTGCCTGCAGGATTGGTCATAATGTTTGCCCTGTTATGTTTCTTAAATGGACTGATAGTCATTGTGGAAAATACCATTTGTTTTCTAGGACCTGATCTTCAGGTTTGTGTGTCCAAAAACCCAACATGCTGTACCAGGAAGATGGAGGAGAGGTACCAGATTGCAGCTCGGCAAGATTTGCAGCAGGTGCTTCAGACATCCAGTTCAACATTAAAGCTGCTAATATCTCGAAATGCAGCTGGTTTTCAAGGTAGATGGATCTGAGTTCTGGCACTAATGACCAGCCCTGTTATGCCATTTATTTGTGATAGCAACATCAGTAAAATGAGCTAGGCTTATTTCTTTGTAATTGTGTCTCATTCTGGTATAAAATAAAGTTTGTTTTTCTAGCCATTATAAATTATGTATGGCGCCTTCCTGAGTGCATATTAAATTTGAACAAGAGAAACTTTTGTGTTGTTGAAATAATCCACTGAAATGTGTATATTTGTAGAAAGAGTTATTCTAGTTTTTGATGACATTCACCTATCATTTTACCTCAGTGGAAATACATATTTACTAGATCCTGTGGGAAAAAGAATTAACATGAAATCTCATTGATTTTTTTTTTAACCCGGATAATCATAGGTTTATTTTAAAGAGTGAATTGAAGAAATATTTATCTTGAGTTTTTTTCTGGTAACCCCATGTGAATTTTGTAGAATACAGATTTTAGATAATAAGTGCATCCAAGACTGATAAATTGCAAAGTAGGAGATATTAATTGATGTTTAAGGTCTCGATAAACTCAGAATTCATCCATAACTCAAACAGCATGTTGACACATAAAATTAGTGAGATATGAAATTATAAATCATACTGAAAGATAGATGACCATTTTCTTATTTCAGTCTTTTCTGTAAAAGTCCTTATTACAGCAATAAAATAGTTTAATTTGTTTTCTCTCTTATAAGGCATTATTGTCCCTATGATTAAAATGAAAAAAAGATTAGCTTACGTGACTAATTTACAATTTCTGCTCCATATAGGATATACGTTTGTTAGTCTTCCTATCTGGTAAATATAATAATGTCAATATATGCAAGTAATTTGCATGTTTACATGCATAACTTAAGCACAAAGCTGATTTTTTAAATTATAGTTAGTAACCAAAATAAATGCAGTAAATCACAATAAAATTCAATTTGAGTTAAAATGTAGCTCATGATGAATTGGTGATTTCTTTCCTTCAGAAATTACAAAATGTTAGATTCTAAGTTATTGGCTCCACCATGTTTTGAGGGGTTTTAGGATGTAGCTTCATTTCTGCTATGGGATTTCTTTATAAGAAATTGTAAGGAGGAGGAATTCATTGACATGCAATTTAAACAGATTTGTGATCCAAACTGGCAAACTTAGAAAGCCTTAGGTGCCCATTGGAAGTGATATTATTATTTTTCATGATAATGGGAGCTTTGTGACATAGAAAACATATTTTGAAGTTAAAAGTCCAAGCCAAATAGGGAGTTCCTGGTCCACAGTCAGATGCTTGAGAAGGTAAGGCCAAAGTTGGGGAGAATTCTTAAAATGTGTATTTGAGTCAGTCAATGAAAAGGTTTGCATGGAGAGTGTTACTTATGAATTCTCATTTTCTAGCCTTAAAGTTAATCCTTTCTAGAACAGGTGGCCAGAGAGACCATGGAAAATGATGCCTTCCTTTAATCAGTGGCACTGACTGCAGGCAAGGGCCCAGTGCCATCAGTTGCTGTCACATAGGCACTTAGCATTGGGACATATATACCTTTTTTCTTTCAAAGATATTTTAGCAGAGTTTCATTAACAACATGTTTCTGAATAAATCAATAAAGATCAAAAGATTGTGAAATCTGGAACGGATCAAGCACGAAGATGTGAACTACTTAAAATCTTTGTTGGTATTGCTAAGGGCTGGGTGATGACCACCGTAGTAGCAAAATGGGCATTAAGGTCTGGAACCATCAGTCCATACCAGTTGTCATTTAGTGTCTGTAGTCTTCTGTTATTTTCTGTTTAATAAGTTGCAGGTGCTATTATTAACAGATGAACTTAGGCTCTTACAATTAGCTATAAGCATTGGCAACACTTATTGTTGCTTGTTTTCTTGAGCTTGGTCATTCCGATTGGGGCGAGATGATATCTTAAAGTAGTTTTAATTTTCATTTTCTTAATAGCTAAAGACATTGGATACTTTTACAGATATTTCTTAGTCATTTTTATGTTTTTCTTTTGTATGTAACCAATTTATAAATTGCATCATAAGTTTTGTTGCTTCTTTATGTTTTGAGTTCTTTGTATATTCTAGCTTTAATGCCATTTCAGAGTTTATTGTGGTGATGTATTATTTATGATTTGTTAAAGCTTGCCTGAGGATTCAGAAAGCACAACCTTTAATTCCAGGATTTAGGACTAAGAGGTAGAAGGATCTCTGTTAGTTCAAGGCCACACTGACTACACAAAATTGACTTAGTCCTACAAGAAACAGCTCACACAAAGGTGATCTCAGGACCTGCAATCACAGGCCTTTAATTCCAGCATTGGAGAGGTATAGAAGACAGGAGAAGGGTCTCAGAGCTGGCATTCAGTCTGGGAATGAGTCTCTAACCACATTGAGGAGAGCATAGCAGTGTGAGTGAATGTGAAGAGCAGTGAAGTTGGGAGCTGTCTAAGGATCACCCCTTTGGTCTGAGCTGAGGTAGAGGTGAGAGCTAGTGGCTGGCTGCTTTGCTTCTCTGGTCTTCAGCTTGAAGCTTGGACCCCAATATCTGTCTCTGGGTCTCTTACTTATTGTGCTATAGTTTACTTTTGCACAGGTTGAAAGACATGGGTCTGAATTTGTTCTATTCACCGCGGAAACCCACTTTTCCCAGTCATTTGTTGAAGATGCTGTCTTTGTCAAACATTGGACAACAGTAGCTACATGCACTCGAATTTCCTCAGAGATTTTGTTGTGTGTGATTTCGTTTGTGTCTAGTTTCTGTAATACTTTAGTTTCTTCTTTGACACATTCATTGTTCAGTAACGTGTTCTTTAATCTCCACGAATTGTGTAGTTGCTAGAGAGTGCCCAGCTGATCTTACACCACGCTGTATTGCAGTCAGAAAGGGTGCACAGAGTTATTTGAGATTGTTTTTGTATTTGCTGAGCTTTGCTTTGTGTCCCAGAGTGAGGTCCTTTTTGACGGATCTTCAGGGGCTGTTGTAGAGTGTGTGTGCTTTGTTGTTTGAGCACAGGTACTTAGCAGATCTATAAATTCACTTAATTCTGTTTTTTTCCCCCTGTTAATTTTTTTTGGTTCAGATAATCTGTGTATTGGAGGAAGTGGAGTACTGAAACCAATTACTAAGTTGGTGTTAATCTGTGTTTTGAAGTCCAGCAGTATACTTTTTATGAATGGGGAGTGCCAGAGTTTGATGCAGGTAGACTTAAGATCGTAATGACATCTTAGTTCATTGTTCTTTTGGTTAGAGTGGAGTGTCCTTATTTATCTCTTCTGATTAGTTTTAGTTTGAAGCCTATTTTTATCAGATATTAGGATGGTGACATCCTGGTTCTAGCTACTTGGAATACATTTTTTTTTTTATCACTTTAGTATAAGGTGGTACATATTTTGAAGGTGCCAAGTTTTATTATTTATCAACAAAATAATAAACTAACTTATTAAAGTCAACAAAAAGATAGATTTTAAAAAGGTAAATTTATTTACTTTATGTGCATGAGTGTTTTGCCTGCATATATGTTTGTGTAGCACCTGTGTGCCTGGTGCCTGTGGAAGCCAGAAAAGGGTGTTGGATTCTGCGGCAGAATATTATTTTAAGGTGTGTGACTTTTGTTTGTGCTACATTTGTTTAACTCTGGAATCTGTGTTACTTTGCTTGTGCAAAACATCTGATGGTCCTAATAAAGACCTGATCGGCCAATAGCGAGGCCGGAACAAGGATAGGCTGGGCTGGCAGGCAGACAGTATAAATAGAAGTAGAAAAGAGGAAGGAAGAAGAGAGTAAGGTGAGGACCATGTCAGGGGCCACCCGCCCAGGCACCCGCCCAGCCACCCGCCCAGCCACCCGCCCAGCCACCCAGCCACAGAGTAAGAGTGAAAGTAAGATATACAGAAGAAAGAGATAAAAGCCCAGTGACAAAAGGTAAATGGATAATTTAAGAAAAGCTGCAGAGATAGCTGACCTGGACAAGGGGGAGCTCATGGCCCCCTACTGATAGCTGGGAAACCATCACAAGACCGACCCAGAGCCCCTGAACTCGGGTCAGTTAGAAGGCCTGGGCAGTCTAAGGAACCTCTGACAGTGGAACCAGGATGTGTCCCTGGTGCACAAAAGGACTTTGGGAGCACATTCCCCATGGAAGGATACTTCCTTACCCTAGAGGCATGAGGAAGGGCATACTCCCTACCCCAAATGACTTGACAGATTCTGATGATCCCTCCTGGAAGGAATCACCCTCCATGGAGAGTGGATGGGGGATGGGATAGGGGAGTCAGAGGAGGGCATGGGAGGATGGGTGGGAAAGAGAACTGGGATCAATATGTAAAATAAGAAAAAAATAATAATTAAAAAAGAAACAGCTGGGTAGTAACAAACCAAGCTAAGGTCATGGCATTCACAAGCAATAATAAGATACCATTTGTGATTTGTTTGGGAGCTGTGTGATAGTCCCCTCACAAAGGCCAAAGATTAAGAAGAGTAAAACTTTGCATCTCTAGAACTAGAGTTGAAGACAGTCATGAGCTGCCATGTGGATGCTGGGAATTGAACTCAGGTCCTCTGGAAGAGCAGCACATGGTCTTAACTGCTGAGCCATCTCTCTAGCCCCTGGGTTTTGTTTCTTAATTTGTTCAGCTAACCTACTGAGGCCATAGTATTTAATACCCATTGAAAGGTCTGTGTTGATTACCGTTATCTTGCAGTTTGTGTTCTTATTCTATTTCATATTTCAGTATTTACAGTTTCATTTGTTTTTTATCCATAGCTTCTTGGCTATGCTAGACTTCCCATCGGTCCAAAGTATAGTTTCTGTATCCTCTGTTGGACTGGTTTTATGGGTGTGAATTATTTTAGTCTGTTTATATTGTGGGAAGTTTTCCCTGTTCCATCAACTATGCCTGATAGTTTACCAGGGCTTGTTGTCTGGGTTGGTGTCTGTGCTACCTTAGAGCGTGGAATGCATTGCTCCAGGCTTTCCTGGCCTTTACAGTTTCCATTGAGAAATCAGCTGTTATTCTCATGTGTTTTACTTTATAGAGGATGTGATTTCTCCCTGGCTTCTTTCAATATTGTCTCTTAGTTCTGTATATTTAGTGTTTCAACTATAATACTCCAGGGAGTTTCCTGTCCAGTCCTGTCTGGTGTTCACGTGCAGGTTTGTCTTTCCTTACGTTGAAGATGTTCCTTGATTGTTGGAGATCTGTTGCAAGCCATTGGCCTTGGATTCTTCTCCTTCTTCTATGCCTACAATTCATAGATTTCATCTGTTCAGGGTCATAAAAAGTTCCTGCATATCCCTTTAGTGTCCTCCTCCATATCTTAAATATTATTTCTTTAAGCCATCCAGTTCCTCTACTTTGATATGGATATTCAACTCATTCTACTGGTAAGACTTTTCCACAATTTTTCTAATGGAATTATTTTTTTTTTCAACTCCTTCTTCATTTGAATGTTAGCTTTCTTCAGTATTTCTAACTCTTTCCTGAATTCGGTTTCCATATCTTGAATTTCCCTTGTCTTTTCACTCAGCCATATACTTGTTATGTTTAAGAAAATCGGCCCATGAGAGAAAGATGCCATGTGACAGGGTTCAAGCAGAGGTTTTTGTTGTGTGTTTTGTTTTTTAAATTAAGGAATGGGATCGTAAAAGGGGAAAAGGGAAGGGGAGGGACTGTTCTCTGGGGTCACAAGCAGCAAGAGAGAGGAGAAAGGAAAGAGGGAGAGAGAGAGGAAAGGAGAAGGGAGGCAGAGAGAGACAGGGAGAGAGGAGGAGAGGGAGAGAGAGGAGGATGGGAGGTGGGCGGGCCCCTTTAAAAGGGAACACAGTGAATGTGCACAGGTGGTGCTCTTAGTGGCCGCAGTTGAGGGTGTATCCTGTCAGAACCCCAAGGATAGGCCAGCGCAGATGCCTGAACACTAACACTTGTACATCCTTGGAGTTTACCCAGTTTCCTCCTTCCTCTTTAGCTTCACCGAGATGCCTGTTCGTGTCTTCTATAAACACTCTGGGTTCTTCGATCATTTTTATGGTTATTCTCCTAAATCCTGTGCCCTGGGCATCACGCGGTGAATTCCCGTCAGAGAACATTTCCATAGACCTGGTAGGTTTCAGGGGAACAGACAGCCTGTGGTTTTGTGATGTGACCCAGACACGCTGATCTCTCTACTTGGTTGTGTGTCTGACGTGAGGCTCCATCCTGCCTCTGTTCTGATTTTGTTCTTGCCACATTTGGTTCCGTTCTGATCAAGAGTGAAGAAGGGGTAGGTGAGTCCTAATTGTCAGTGTTGGGTTTTGATTAGAGCAGCAGATCAGGTCCAGGGGAGCCTACAAGGCAGGGCTTGCACAGTCTTCAGGACTGAGCTAGGCCTGGGTGTTAGAAAGGCAAGACTAGGCGAGGCCAGCACACAAGCTGGCAACTGGAGTTAGGCCTCCAGGTTGGGGGTGCTCTGGGCAGATGAGTTTCTGGAGAATTCACATTTCTAGCTTTGTGAATTAGCCTCCTTTACAGTTGTTGCTTAAAAGAGTGGTGTTGGGTTGGAAGGAGCTTGGCTGGTATGAAGTGGCCTTTTCCCTCGCTGGTCCCATGGAACTCTACAGACGCAAGTCTTATAATTAGTCCTTGCTTATGGCCAGCAGAGACTATTATTTGGATCTGTGAAGTTAGTGTCTTCCAGTCTACTGTAGATGGAGGCTGGAGGATAACAAGAGTGAGAAAAGATGTCAAGCCCATTACTGGAAGAGTCATGGGTTTATCCTGTGTAGAATTCACGTTGATTCTTGTCTACTAGGGTATGCCGTGTGTAGGCTGTTAGGCCAGAGTCAGCTTCAGGGACAACACTACTTTCTAAAAATAAAAAGTTTACTGGAGTTCATCTCAGTTGTATTTTCTCATAATTAACAAAATACCATTCAAAAACTGTTGCTGTGAGGGTTCTGTGCGATGGCTTGAGTTGTCACTGTTTTGTGAGGCAGTCATGCCTGGAGCATTTTGTAACCTGAAGGGAGCAAGCTGATGTCCTCATGTCTACTGCACTGCCCTTGTCACAGCCCAGAAGTCACCGTGCCTCATTTGCATGGACTACAGAGTGCTAATGAGTAAAGCAAAACCGCTCTGGATAACCGTGAGTGCCTTTCCCTTTGATGACAGTGATTGCCTGCTTTAAATATGCTTCAAAAAGTGTTACAACCAGTGATTTATTTATGCATGCACTGATGTATAGTGTGTTTTATGGACATAACCACATATGGCTGTGATAGTCACATGATATCCAGGAGACCGCATGTCACAGCAATCCTCTTCATCCTCTGCCTGTTACATTCTTTCCTTCTCTTCTGGAATGTTCCCTCAGCCTTAGTGTCTTATTAGAAATGTTATATTTAGATGATAATACAATTACAACATTTCTTCTTTCCCTCCTTCTAACCTCTCCAAATATACCTCCTGCTGTCTTTCAAATATGACCTCTTTTTTATTAATTGTTATATGAATATATTTATATTTAATTTCACACATGTACACACACATACGTATATATCTTACTCGGTCTGTATAACGTTACCTCATGCATGTTTCCCGTGCTGATGGCAATTTGATATGGGATAACAAGTTGGTGTGCTCTTCCCCTGGGGAAGACATTTCTCTCATTCTCAGCATGTCTTAGTTGCCCGTAGTTCTTTGTGTAGTCCTCATGGGCTTTCCCCCATGAATAATGATACTTTTTAACAGCGAGAGATACTTGATCAAAAGCTTGTTGCTCTAACTCCTGCGCCTGGTGCAGACAGACATGCAGCAGGTGTAATTAAAGGAGCTGCTGGAGCAAGGGAAGCAATGTGTGGCACCTAGCATGGGGAAATTTCCAGGAGGTTAAAGATTGCTTCACTCCCTGTCTCTCTTGCTCTCCCCTTATGCTTTGCTTCTCTCTCCTTACCCTTTATTAATGTTTCATTGTGCCTGTCCAGTGCTTACTAGGTACCAAGACATTCGGATTGTACCCAGTATTCGGATGCTAACCCTCCCTACCTGTATTGCTTCCTTCAGATTTGTGTTGTGCTACTGTGAGTTTGACCAATCATGAATTACCAAGAGGCATTGCCTAGATGCTCTGTTACTGGCACCCAAGTAGATTCCTCATCTCCCAGCAGGACAAGTTTGTTATCTCCATATAGTAGCCAGGGTGTTTATAATCAACTGCTCTTGTCTTTGAAGAGTTAAATGTTTTAAATATGTGTCAGCAGGTTGCTATTAGTTATGGAAAATGGGCCAATCTCCTTCCTATATTCTAGGTAAAAGCAGCAAGCTTGTTTTGCATGAAACATTATCAGTAGTGGGACATTTCTAATTCTAATATCATGTTCACACTGACAGACTCTTGTGTGAACTCTGAAAAGTATATTTGGGGGCTTTGGAGGTCTGGAGGTGATATGCTTGTCCTTCAATCATAAGGTCCTGAGTCTGATTCCCAGCAGCTATATAAGAAGTTGGACTGTAGGCTGGTGATCCTTTGCTCTATGTCTAAAATCCATGTATGAGCGAGTACATACCATGTTTGTCTTTTTGTGACTAGGTTACCTCACTCAGGATGTTTTCTTCTAGTTCCATCCATTTGCCTGAGAATTTCAAGATTCCATTTCCCCCCCCCCCCACTGAGTAGTAGCACTCCACTGTGTAAATGCACCATATTTTCTCCATCCATTCTTCAGTTGAGGGGCATCTAGGTTGCTTCCAGCTTCTGGCTATTACAGACAATGCTGTTATGAACATAGTTGAACAGATGTCCTTGTGTGAATATGCATCTTTTGGGTATATGCCTAAGGGATCTTCTGAACATGGGTCTCAGTTAGGAGGCCTGGGAAGTCTATGGGACCTCTGACAGTGGAACCAGGATGTGTCCCTAGTGTAGAAATGGACTTCAGGAGTCCATTTTCCATGGAGGGTTACTCCCTTAGCCTAGAGACAAGGGGGAAAGGCCTAGGCCCTACCCCAAATGACTTAACAGAACTGATGATCCCTCTTGGAAGGCCTCCCCCTCCCTGGGGAGTGGATGGGGTGGGGTGGGATGGGGGCATCTGTGGCAGCATGGGAGGATGGGAGGCAGAGGAACCTGGGATCAATATGTAAAATTAGGAAAAATATTTTTAAAAAATTAGAAAAAAAGAAAGTTGGGCATGTCCCATTGTGTGGAGGATTGAGAGGAATGGCCCCCAGAGGGAACTGCATTATTAGGAGGTGTGGCCTTGTTGCAGGAAGAGTATCATTGTGGTGGGTGGGCTTTGAGGTCTCCCATGCTCAGTTTGGCTCTCAGTTGCTTCTGCTGCCTGCAGATGAAGATGTAGAGCTCTCAGCTCTTTCTCCAGGATTATATCTGCCTACGTGCCGCCATGAAGAAAAATAGACTATACCCTGAAATTGTAAGCAGTCCCAATTAAATATTTTCCTTTTTAAGAGTTTCCCTGGGGTCTGGAGAGATGACACTAGCTGCTCTTCCGCAGGACCCAGGTTCAATTCCCAGCACCCACATGGCAGGTCACAACTGTCTGTAAGTCAAGTTCCAGGGGTTCTGACGCTGCACTTATGAAATATGTTTAACTAAAAAAAAAAAAAAAAAAGAGTTGCTCTGGTCCTGTGCCTCTTCACAGCAACACAAACCTTAACTAAAACACTTTGATTGTCCCATACCAAACTGTCCACACTGAAAAGCATATATAGAATTAACAGTATAGAGAGACAGCAGGTTGTATTTAGAAATATATGCATAAATACACAGATTTCATGCAATAACAATAAAAAACAAGAACATGAATTTGGAAGAAAGCAAGGAGTATATGGAAGGTCTGAACAGGGGAGAGGGAAGGGAAGGGAGAAATGTTACCATTAAACTATAATTTCAAAGTTTTAAAGAAATATAAAACAAAATTTGCTTGTGGGATCCTATTTCCAGAACAGTGTGTTGGAGGCAGGAGGATCCCCATGAGTGTGTGCCCTGGGGTGTGTGGAGGTCAGGTGACAAGTTGCAGGAGTTCTGTCATGTGGCTTCTGGAGATTGAACTCAGGAGATGAGGGTTGGTGACAAGCACCTTTACCTTGGGAGCCATCCCGCCAGCCTCCAGTTGGATTGATAGAACATGCACCTTGGCTGGCTTACTAGATACTTATTAAAGTTGCTCTTCTGGGCAACACAATCAGGTTACATTCCCACCATTCTTTGGGTGACTTGCCACTTAGTTGCTTTCTTCCCTCAGGGCATTGTCAGGATTTGTGAAAGGTAGCTGTGATAGACACAGTGATCTCTGTTTGGGAAGTGCGTGGGCTCCCTGGTGATTTCACAGCCTGGGTGTTTCTTTTCTTTATTTTACTATTATTATTATTTTTTAACCAGGTTCTTTGTTTTGTGCGCTATAAGCTCCTATGAATATATCATGTATAGCTGCACACCTAGAGAATATGTACAGATATCACCTTAGCTTCCCAAATTTGAAAATTTTCATGAAAATAATTGAAGTGTCTTTTGTTTTCTCTAGAAAAGGCCGAGGGTGGCACCTTGTTACTCTTACCTCTCTTTCTGACATTTTGTTGTTCCCTATTTCTTCCACATTAAATTAATTCACCATAACAGATTTTCTAAAATTCCAGCACCGCAAATGAATACATACAGAACAAACTCATACCGATGTGTGCATGCATAAATCTTACCGTGCATAGTGACAGAGATGGCAGCTTATAGACCACAGCTTCACAGTGAGCACCAGCTTCCTGTCTGTGTTACTTTCCTACCCCCAAGGTCCTGGCTTTCTGGTATTTCCGCTGAGTCATAGATCTGTGATGGGAAACTCCTAGTCTTCAGCCTAGATGGTGAGACAGTGTGTCTTCTAGCTTCTAACACATATACAAACATTGCAATATTAACTGTCCACCATGTGGCTCTTGGTGTCAATGGAAATCAAGTACTGTTTTTTATTACTCTCATGCCTATTAGGTATTATGGGGATGATTAACTTTACAAATTAGTAAATTTGTATAGCACAGTAATCTTTAAAAAGTGCAGATGAAGTATATAGTCTTTCCTCTGTTATGTCTATCTTTAAATATTAGGTTTTGTGATAGTTCTATGACAAGAAGTAGGTAATTCTTACCTGTCTTTAAATCATGGCTTAAAAAAAAAACACTCTTAGAAATATTTACTTGTGAAGAAGCAATAATTGTTGGGAAATTTAATGTGAGTTTTCACAAAACCCAAATCAATTTTGATCAATGTCTGTCTTATTTTCTTATGACTACATATGAAAAGATGAAATAGAGAAAGTAAAATAAAAATACCCTTTCCTGAATGTTGTAGAGGAATACACATTGAAAAAGAGTTGTAATAAAACAGCTACACTTAACTGATTTTTATAATTCAATAAGATGAATTATTTAGAAAAAAATTTACCAAAGGGAAGAAATAGTGAGACATGAAACTGTGTGTATTCAATCGTGAAATTTACACTCTACCCTTTGTTTATTACTATTCAACAAATACCTGAATATGGGCATTTTTGCCAATTGTGTCAGTTACCATGTGGAGATATATATTATATTGTAACTGATAGTTCTGTAAATCAAAAAGTTTTGTATGTCAAAAGTAAGTTACAAATGGCACCTATGCGTATTTACTGCTCTTTCAGAGAACAGAACCTACATGGTAGCCCATTAGTGCTATTAACTCCAGTTCTAGGGGATCTGATTGATGTTCTCTACTGGCCTTTATGTGTGCCAGGCACAGACATGGTACACATACACACATGCATGAACATTCATGCATGTAACATTAAAAGTGACAGATCTTTAAAAGTAAATAAGAAGCTGGTAGAAAAATGGAGATTGAAAAAAAGCAATAAAAATTCCCTAATATATTTGATATGAAAGTAAAATTTCAAGTAGTGAATACTACTTTTATTACAAATTACTAACTTATAGCTATTATAATTTTTGGTGTTGAGTCAAATTTTGTTGACTGTTGTCTAGATGGAGTATGTGACATCAGCTTTTTTCAAGTTGTTTTAGTGTTACTTATTTAGTTTTAAGAAAGATCTCTTGCCCCTGAGAAGTGCACAATACAACTATTTAGTTTAAAAAATGGTCATTTTTTGAGAGCTCATAGTTTTATGTTCTTTAAGACCCTACAGAATTATATATATATATATATATATATATATATATATATATATATATATATGATAACTGTAATCACTTCAGTTTTAGAAGAAATACAACTTAATAACATTAAAAGTTAAAGAAATTACCTGGGCATAGGTTGCCTGCCTTTAATCCCTCTTGGGAGGTAGAGACAGGCAGAGTGAGTTCCTGGCCATCCTGCACTACATAGTGAGTTGCAGGACAGCCAAAAGGCTATGTATAAAGACCCTCTCTCAAAAGCCTTTTAAAATTAATTTACAATTCAATAACATGTTTTCAACTTTTGTATACTATCTCATGGCATTTATTATGAGCTCCAGATTTATATTTGAACATGATTACTGGGTAGTATGTGTTATATGGAGAACATTTGTTCCGATTTTCCTTACTGGTGAACATCTCCCAGTATAGTGAACTTAAGGACAATTACATATTGCTGTAGTGATAGGACATGGCAGAATGTAGAATGGGAAGTATTTACATGGTTTGAACTAGTGTTTGTGGGCAGAAAGAAGGGAAATTAAACACTTTAGACAACTAATTAATAATAAAACCAACGTGTAGGATGTCTGGTTGTTTTCATTTTTAGCCTTTTTGATTTTCTGCACAGATGGGCACAGATGAAGTAGCACTCATGCATATGTTTGAGCAGCTGCAGTGGGACATTATGGTGACAGAAGATTCATCCATTCATTTAATACGTATCCATAGGGCCAAAGGAGCGAACTCTATGTTCTTGCATTGTTTTAAGTCCCTGAGTGAAAAAAAAAGCATAAGTTAAGCAACATTTAATGCTTTGGAAAAATAGAGAGAGCAATGTTGAGAGCACTTTTCTGCCAGCCTGGTCCCAGAGCTGCCTCAACCCCAAATAACACACAGAGACACTGTATTAAATATAAAGCTGTTGGCTTGTTACTAGCATTTCTTATTGGCTAGCTCTGTCTTAATTATTAACCCATTTCTATCAAGCTAAGTGTTTCCATGTGGTCTTAGCTTACCCGAGAGAAGGTTCGGACTTCTTCTCTCCAGTCCCTACATCTTGTCTCTCCTCTTGACTCTCCTCCACTGCATCTCCCAGAATCCTCCTTGTCTCCTAGTCCCACCTATCTTGCTTTCCATTGGCCAACAGGGCTTTATTCATTAACCAATAAGAGAAACATATTTACAGAATGACATCTCCCATCATTATGGGTGACAGAATATTTGTCCATTCATTTAATAAATATCCATAGGGCCAAAGGAGCAACCTCTATTTTCTTGCATCGTTTTAAGTCCCTGAGTGAAAAAAAAAAAAGTGTAAGTTAAGCAACATTTAATGTTTTGGAAAAATAGAGAGAGCAAAGTGAAGGGGACCAGAATTACTTCAAGGTTGCAATGTTAGATTGGATATGCAGAGCAAAGGCAATTATTGTAGCAAAGATTTGAAGTGGAGGAGTTAGTCACATGCCTATCTGTGAGAAACACAATGTAGCAAGAGAGGCTACTGTGAGAAAGTCTCAGGTGCCAGAGGATAGCAGCAAGGAGGCAGATGCAGCTTCACTGCAGTGAGTGATATCCAGTTCATGGATTACAAGGGATTTATATCATAGAGGTCACAGGGAATAGAACAGGTGGACCATACAGGGTCTCTCCTGAAACAAGAGTTTCCACATATCTTCTTGATTCGAAAAATTATCTGTAGGCTTTGGACCGGTTTGTGCTAGGACTGTATTGAACCTAAGCTCAGCCAGGAAATTATTTTCATATTTCAGAAGGGACATCATAATGTTTTAGATCTAGTTGTTTGCAGTGGAGGCAGTAGGTAGTTGTCAAATTCAGGATATATGATCACCAGTGTTCCCTGGGCATAGTAAAAGGAAGTGATGATAGAATGAGCCTGGTGTAGTGAAGTATGTAGGTGTGTCTGTGCAACAGCTGCCTGAGGTGCTGTGGAATCACAGAGGCCACTTGTGGGATCTCAGTGTTCACCTTTGACACAGACTTGATGAATATTTGTGTGAAAGACTAGCAGACTGCTCTATTGCCTGGTTTGTAAAATGATAGAAATATTCCTATAATAAAACACATCTATAAAGTCTCATACCCACAAAGTAATACCCACAAAGAGTAGATGGGAAGAAATGATCAAACTCATGGTTGAAATCAATGACAAACACAAACAAAAAAATCTCATTCCTATATATGAAAAAAAATTTTTGACAAAATAACCCATGTTTCCTTGATTCTACATAATGAAAGATACTTATTATTTAAATATGTAGGCCATTATAAAGAAATGAATAGTACACAAAATCAATTTGAGTAAAATCTGAAGCAAAGTGAGCATTTTAGGGAGAATTCATGCAGTTAGGCAAAAGTGAATACTTGTAATTAAATTGAAGACCATGAGTTTGTAACAAGACATTTGTTTTAGCAGGAAGATATATCATAGATACGTAAAAATTAAAACTAACAATACATCATGTGAATTTCTGTAGTTTGAGACTCATTGAAGTTTATTTTGAAATATTGCCAAAATATTCATAAGCCATATTTGCTAGATCATACAGACGAGAATGAAGTAATTTCTGTTTGCCAAGCAATATTAATTGCTGTCAGTCATTTAAATAATAGATTTTACTTGTAATTTCTTTTATATATTACAAATATGTCTAGTTTTATAATTAACAATTGCTATAAAATTAAAAAACTCACATAGCCTTATAGTCTATTATGAACTATTAAATACAGTTTATTAAAATGTAGAGAAGTTCTTAATACTTGAACTGATATTTTTTGTAGCCTTGGGGAAATAGCAGATTAAGATGAAAATATTACACTCTCATCTTTAACATTCAATTGACAGACTGGTAGGGTATAATAAAAAAATGAGATACCTCTCTTTCCTCAAATAGAGGACTTAAATTTTATAACCATTCTCCAGTGTACTCATTCATGATGGGAAATTACCCATGCATATCTTTGTGCTTTCAAAATAAAATATATTGAGCAGTAAATGGAATTTAGATACTATAGATTTTATGCAGAAGGCAAAGGGCTTGAAATGACAGCTCAACATCCAGTGAGTTATATAGTAAATAAATAAAGGGTAATTGTTGGATACCTATGCTCTGATTTTTTTTTATTCCAGAGTAATGTTGCCCTTGGACAAACTTTGTGTAAACAAAGATAATTGAACTTCTGCACTCTAAAGGATATTGTTCTCTTGTACTAGTAATTTGACTTCATCCCCTCAGGGCACAAGCTTGCCTTGAATGTTAATGTAGAAAACATATTCCATAGTTTTCCTTAAGTAGGAATACATTGAAGATAGTCCATAATAGAGTACTGCTCTTTGCAATGGGAAAACATCTATTGTGAACGGTTGGAAAATATGCTTAGGAGTTTAAGAAGTAGGGCTGAAGGATTTGGAAGTCCAAATTTTGATCCTGACTGTAGACTTGTTTGCTGGGCCTCAATTTCCTTGCTGTGTAAATAGGAAATAACAGTACTTTCTTCAAGGCAGCCACTGATGGGGATCCACTGAACCGATGCCCGTGAGGAGCCTACTGTGGTGGGAGCTAGATTATAAACACATAGCATATGTTGCCACCGTCTTAACTCCACAGGCACCAAGTGTGCTTCTGGTACACAGACACAAGCATGAATGAGATACTTAGGTACCAAAAATAAAATAAGTAAATCGTAAAAGGATTCAAAATGTGTGCTTATTGTGCTTGTCTTCTAGCTGTAGTCCCAAGACAGCACCCTAGGCAGATCTAGGCCAACTGACTGAGCTCTTCTTGCAACAAACCACTGTAGCAAATTTGTATTAAATCATCTATGTATTTAGCAACCCCTCAATATATTTAGTATAATCCTTATTTTAATGAGATCATATGTTTTCATGTAGATTAAGAGTACATTTGACAGTACACTTAATTGTTCTGGAAAGAAGTTTCATAGCGCTTAGTTAAATACATCTTACCCACTCTTTTTGTATATTGGAATGCATTCTTTGTGCAACAGCTGGGCCTTGAGACATTCTGGATCTCCATAAAATGAGGGAAAGCCAAGAAAAGGCACAGAATTGGTTTAGGGAATAGAATGAATCATTGGAAAGGATTAAGTGGTGCATAGTGACTTGGATAGACTTTAAAGGCACAGACTTGAATGGTGAGATGAAGTAAGACAATGGGCATATAACTATATATATATATATATATATATATATATATATACACACATATATGTATATATACACAATATATATATATTCATACATGTGTATATATCTATTTATCTTAAAAGTATGTGTAAATAAATTCTACATAATAATCTTATGTGTATCTATTTCTCATTTTTATTGTTTCTTAAGTTTTTCCTGGGGGGTTACTACAAGAGGGTGCAGGGCAGATATGGGGTGCATGATGTGAAATTCCCAAAGAATCAAAAAAAAATTATATTTAAAAAAAGAAATAAACTTGGGAGAGAATTTAAAAGTGAAAAAAAATAAAATCTCTGTGATTATTTTTAACATTTAACTGAATATACATGCTATAAATCATGGATAGTGTCAGTTTTAGTTTAAATCTAAATTATAGCATTATTTATGATCCCGCTGATTAATAAATTCAGTTCCCTTTTGGGTTTTAGTAGAAGGGACAGAGTTCGTAACTTGTGTTTTAAATGTTCTCTGGAGTTAAAATGTGCTACAAGTTTTTTTAAAAACAGTATTTTTTGGTGTCCCCTACTTGAAATTCTTTTGTTTTAGAAACCTAAGTGGTGTTTTGCCGGCTGCAGGATGACTAGGAAGGCTATTTTAACAGTCCAGGCTAGAGCAGAGGCAAGGGAGAAAGTTTTAGTAGTGGGAGCATGGGGGGGGGGGCGGACTCTGAGTGCTCAGGTGGACAGTGGAGGAGGACCAGACAGGGGGAGGACAGAGGGGCTGAGACCTTCCTCATAACAGCACCCTACCCTTACTTCACTTCCAATCTGTTTTCTTTCATTTAAAAATATTCTCCCCCGCTTTAAATCTGTAGGTAACCCACTACGGAAAAACTCATACATGCCTTCCCAAGTGTTTAGCGTATTAAAAAATGCATAATTCCTCTGTGTTCAAATGGTCCTCACTTGGCACAATTCGTGTTCCCTGAAGTCCATACTTGGCCGAACGGTGCCTTTCTCGTGTGGTTCCGTTTGTTTACTTCAGTTATGAGGGAAGTGTGACAAGTGTGGGCAGTCTGTTTCATCCAAGGTCACGTGTGGAAGTCATGACTGCCCTCCAGTAGCTCATTGTGTGTCGAGGGAGACAGCACTGATGATAACCTGTGGGTCTCTGCTTGGCTGGAGCTCAGAGGTCATCGAGGAGACCTGGACTCGGACTGCTGGGGATGCACATAGTGAAGACCGGTTCTGTGCAAGTGTCAGTGGGTGTTTCCCACTGTCGCGGAGGGACACAGACCCTGGTGCCTGCGTGTCGAGGAAAGCGCCACGAAGGCTTGCCCGGGTGTGAGCAGTGGAGAGCTTGGGGAAGTCTGACCGGGATGTGCAATGCTTTGCAGTTTCTAATCTCTCCGCACTGAGTTGGCGGTCTTTCTCACCCCCACGTTTTCATTTTTCTTCTTATTTGCTCTAGATCTTTATTCTCATCTTACTTTGTCACCCCTCTACCCTGTGCTGTCTAGTTTTCCTTCCTCCTCACCTCTGTCAGGATCACGTTTTCTAATGACGTTTGCGGCCATTTCTCAAGGACATTATTTTAGATTTGTATTTCCTTTAGCCTTGTTCTTTTAGTAAGTAATAGCCATTTGGTCTTGCAAAAATGAGTTTAAAAGCCTTTAAAAAACATCTAATCGAAACCAGCAGTTGTGGCGCGTGCCTTTAATTTCAGCATTTGGGAGGCAGAGGCAGGTAGATCTCTGAGTTTGAGGCCATCCTGGTCAACAAAGTGAGTTCCAGGACAGCCAGGACTGTACATAGAGAAACCTTGTCTTGAAGAAATCTTGAAGAAGAAAGAAAGAAAAATCTAATTTAAGCATTTAAGTTTCTAGTTTATTAAGATGGCTCACAAAACTTTAAATTGTCTTTTTGACAATTCAGAAATACAATTTTCTTTTGTAACTATTAACTGTATTGCTTAGACTTTTTAATATGAAGTGGCTCTCTCACTGCATTTTATATTATCTTTAATCTTATATAATCTCTAATTGTTGATTTACTTCTTTGAAGTTACTGAGACAGTTGTTGGTCAGCTTCTGAGAAAATTTACTACACTTAGAACAACCGTTAGCTATTTTATTTACTCCAATGAGTCTGAGTCTTCATGGTAAATATGTTTGCTCCTGCCATGGGAGAAGAAGCTTGCTCTAAAATGCTGATCTTCTAGATCAGAGAAGGTTGTTTTGGGACTGACTCATGTGGCTTCTATTCAAATCTCAGACAGTGTTGTGGCCACGCCCTGATGTCAATACATGCCACTCTCTAGCATTCCTGGGCAGAGAGTGTTTGGAATGATAGTTCCATCAGTCTCTAAAAAATGTTGGTCTGGACAGCTGGGGAGCCTTCCTGGGACCGAATCAGACCCTCTGCAAGTGGGCGACAGTTTTGTAGCCTGTCTGTTTGTGGAACCCTGGAAGTGGGACCAGGATCTATCCCTAGTGCATGAGCTGACTTTTTGAAGCCCATTCCCTATGCTGGGATGCCTTGCTCGGCTTGATGCAGGGGGGAGTTGCTTGGTCCTGCCTCAACTGAATGTGCCAGGCCTTATTGACTTCCCATGGGAGGACTTCTTTCTGAGGAGTGGATGGGGATGGGTTAGGAGAAGGAGGGGACAGAGGGAGCGCTGTGGTTTGTAGGTAAAATGAGTTTAAAAATACAAACACACACACACACTTTGGTATTTGTTGAACTTCCCTCCCCACAAATTCCCCAGAAGATATGTAAGAATTTTGACTCGGCACCACATCATGAAATATTGTTTCTACAGAAACAATTAAGTTAAAATGAGATCATTAGAATGGGTTCTAATACCGCATGGCTGATGTTTCTATTTGAAATTATCAAGTAGGAGGCATGCAGGTAAGTCTTTCGCTTGTTTTACTGGCCTGCTAGAAGCTGAATGGATGCTCAGCACTGTGAGCTGTACAGAGCCATGCCAACCAGGTATGGTGACTCAGGAGTGTAATGCCACTATTTGAGAGATGGAGACAGGAGGAATCAGGAGTTTAAGTTTTCATCCTCTCTTGAGGCCAGGCTGAGAGACACAAAGCTCTGCCTTAAAAACAAACAGACAACAATAAAAGTCAGTCTGGACACAGAAAGATGTGCTGCCTAATTTCCTGTCATCTTGACAAAAGGTAGAGTGATCTGAGAGAGGGAACCCCAGTTGAGAAAATGCCTCCATGAGACCTGGGTGTATGCAAGCCTGTACGACATTTTCTTAATCAACGATGGATGTGGGAGGGGCCAACCCATAATGGGTGGGGCCATCCCTGGGCTGATAGCCCTGGTTTCTTTAAGAAAGCAGCTGAGCAAACCAAGAGGAGCAAGTCAGAAAGCAGCACCCTCCGCGGCGGCCTCTGCATCATCTCCTGCCTCCAGGTTCCCACTGTTTGAGTTCCTGCCTTGGCTCCCAGAAATGGACTGTGAGTCTAGATGTGTAAGCCCACGAAACCTTTTGTTTCGCAATTTGCTTTTGAGCATGGTGTTTCATAGCAACACTAGCAATCCTAACTAAGACAAGAGGGATGCATACAGACAGAAAATTATTGATAAGGTGAGGGGTTTCTGAAGGTAAAAGTGAAGAGAGGAACATTGACCTACTTCCCCCTCACATTTCTCCAGGTAATCAAACTGAATGTCTTTAGCCTTCATAACCACAAGACTGTATAACTACACAGTCTGTGACATTTTATTATAATAGCCCAAGGACATGGGTGCAATTGAGTTTAAAAATTCTAATATGCTGGTTTAAATTTTTCTTACTGACTTCTAATTCATTACATTTTGTATTATAAAATTTAGTCAATTAAAATCTCTGCTTTTTTTTTTTTTTTTAGGTTTTTATTAGGCTATCACAATGAGTTTAGATTTTGTTTCCAAACAGCAAATTATATGTTTGAAACAAATTTTGTGCTTATATTTTTTTCTACTGATAAACAAAGAAAATTTAATTTCAATATCCTGAGAGTTGTATAGTTATATAGAAATTAATATTCATATTTTCAAATATATATATATAATACAAATATCTTTGATATTTGCAGTATGCCGTAGTTTATAAAGTGTGCCTTTCTGCAAACTTGCATTTGTTTAACAACTTACAGAGGCCAGGCTGGTTGAAACAACACTGTTCTGGTTTTGGTATGAGTTATTCCCTTTTTTTTCTCTTCTTTTTTCCCCTTCCTTCCTTCGTTCCTTCCTTCCTTCGTTCCTTCCTTCCTTCCTTTCTTTTCTTTCCTTTTCCTTTCTTTTCTCCTTCATTATTTTCCTTTCTTCTTATTTAAGTGAAACAACACAATGGCTTTCTATAGACAGCTCTCTGCTGACCTAACTTCCAGACACACCCTGCAAGTGAAAAACGTGTGTTTTTTTCACAAGTGTGCCCGAGACAGGTTGCTCTAACACAGTTCTGCAGGGACCGGTGATGGGCAAAACTAGCTGTACAGGAGAAGGAAAATGGACTATAGTGTGTGCTCATTTGTTGTTGCAAACATTTCCACGTCATTGGATGGCATTTTTACACAAGTATTTATATTATGAGCCTGTGAAACCATCTCCCTTGCTCTGAGTCATCCAAATTTTATTTTATGATTTGGCCTCTGTTCGCGTAAGATACTTGTTCTAGCTTATGGATTTTGCCCATTTGATCTCATGCCCTATGGACTCGATACTATTTTAGCTTCCACCTTTATACCTGTCAAAGTGCCTGAAGTAATTAATATGGCCAGTGTTGTGTCTTTAAGAATAGGTGTTTGCAAACGGCAAGTAAGCATCGGTAAGAAAGTGGAGCAAGTCTTTCCAGCTGGACTATATTAGAATTCCATCTACATTTTAATTTGGTTCCTGCTGTGTGGATGTATGAGGCTGAATCTATTACCTGGCTCAATGGTCCTTTCAGACAATTTCCCTTTCTCGTTCTGATTTTATTGTAAGAGATCACCAACACACTGTAGAGGTCTGCATATCTAATTTTGATGGCTTCCATGAGGCCTGGATGCCTATAACTTTCTATTAAGAAAACAAAGCTAAATCTCAAAGTCTGAACCAATGTTGTCTTGAGCTGCTTAAGAGATGGCTTTTGGTTAAAGGGGCTGTTTGCAGGGCTGTTTGTGAACCTTTCTGTTTAGACATTTCTTCTTTACTGAGTCTTCACTTGGGTACTGTACAGAAAAAAAAATTGTACTGTAATTGCTGCCTTGGGAAAGGACTGCTTTAACAGTCAACACTTTCCTTTCTGTTCAGTGCTCCATAGCCTTGCATGTTTTCGGTGATCACAATCCACCTGCTGTGTTTTCATTTGGAAAGGCTCATTTCTCTGAGTGTTTACTGTAACTTCTGCTTTAAACATAGTCCTTCCGTGCATTTAAAGAAGTTAATCCTTACTGAGAAGCAGATTAATAGGCCTTAGTGTAAAGTTTAGGAACATTAATTTACTTTTGGTTTATTTAACTCATTGCCAGGGTGTACAATTTCGGGATGTGTCTGGAAGTTAGAGAGATGGTGTCAGATTGGAATAATGTGGCATTTCATTTTCTCTTGCTGCCCAGCAGTTTGATGAAACACACGCTTGGGGTAGAATAACTGGCAGTTATTCATTCCATTTGCAGCCAGGACTCTCTCCTTCATCTTCAAAAGTGTCCACGTTTCACCAGGCAGCTGGGACCTGGTTTTCAGCCTCTATTCTCAGTCCAGGGTCAGTTTCCCCCAACCCACTTCATCTTTCTTCATGCTATTTTTTACTTTTTATTTATTTATTTATTTATTTATTTATTTATTTATTTATGATGTACAATTTACCCCTTCCTCTTTCTTGCTATTGGTACTTTCATTATGGCAACAGCCTTTTAACTGGCCTAACAACTGTAGATTTTTGTAAGCTAACAGATGAAGACTATTCTCCAGTGTTTTGCAGTTTCTTCCTACTTAAAATACTCTCTGGTATTCATAGCTTTAAATGTCTGCTATAATCTCCATTATATCTATTCAAAATTAGCTTTTAGCTATTGCGATCAGTTCTCGATTACAGTTAAGTCCTATTCCCCGAGTTCTCTGATTTTTCAATATTGTCACTTTGCAGAGATGAAGACTTGCATATGGTACTTGTACCTGTGACTGATTTACATCCCTCAGTATGGTGCCTAACCATGGCAGACATTAAATTAACAGGACTTTAGAGTTTTGTGTTTTGACTTCTCAGTATAAGTCTGTGTGATCTTTAGATGGACGGATGATTTGTCTCAACTTCTGTACTCCAGACCTTACCAGCTTGCTGCTGGACTTGCTTCATCCATGTCTAGCTCTATCTCTTGATTTGTGACCTTATAAGATTTACTAAAGCTCTCTGACCACAACTCCTTCATTTGTGAAGGGGAGATGACCACCACACTAACATTAAAGAGCTGTTAAGAGAACCAAATAAAGGCGTCTGGGTGCAGAGTTTTCCAAGAACGATACATCCGTAATTTATAACATGCATTCGTAATTTATCTTTCCATGTTGCTGACTATTCCAAACATTTCCAGGGATTAAGAAAATTGTAGCGCTCAGTTTGTAACCTTACCTCTAGTAATTGCTGATGCATATATTCCTTTTATATCAAAACTCTTTGTAGGCTCATAAATACTTTTGTACTATTGCACTTAGTATGTCAAAATATTATTTAAAGTGCTGGTCATAGTAGGAATATTGAATTTGCTAAATATTCTAACGTTAGTAAATCTATTGTTAATACAGTTACACATCTGTATAATTGTACAATGTATGCTATTATATGTCCTTGCTCTGCTAGCCACCTCCATTGCTTATTGGCCAATGAATAAGCAACATTTAAATTTGTCTGGGGACTCTAATATATCTACTAGGTAGTCAAAAATTAGACTAAAATATCTGATTTATTAATATAACATGCATATGATAACTAAAATTGTTTCTAATATTATCCAGTTTACTTATAATCCTGCTCTTAGACTTCTTGCTATATTGTTCCTGTCTGTTATCTAAGCTCTGTTCACCTGTGACTACAAAATTTTCTTTGAATGGCTTTGATACTTCAGAGTTTTATTTTATTATTATTATTACTTACAATTCTTAATATGAGTGAAAGAATTTTATATTTAAACATCCAAGGGCATTTTCTAGAGGCTTATAATATTTCTGAAAGTGTCTTGAATTGATTTGAATAACATCATGCTTTCAAAACAAGGAAAATAATTTGGGTTTCCTACTTTGTGGTAGAATCTTCCTGGTTTTCTATAACATTGTGCCTCAGTGGCTGATTCCAACCAAGGAAAGAACTGAGATATGAATTCAAATGGCAGTTGTGTTGTGGAATATTTAACTACTGTAAAGATGTGTTATATTTGCTTATACTGTGGACTACTACTTTAACTGTATAAAGATGTTACATTTGTTTCTGCTGCATTTGTTTAGTGATATAAGGTACTGTTACATTTGTTTCTGTAACATTTAACAATGTAAGAATGTGTTACATTTGTTTCTGCTGCATTTGTTTAGTGATATAAAGTACTGTTACATTTGTTTCTGTAACATTTGTTTAACAATGTAAGAATGTGTTACATTTGTTTATGCTGCACTTGTTTAATTGTGAACAGATGTGTTGCTCTTTCACCTTGCCTACCTAAGGCACCTAATTGGTCTAGTAAAAAGCTGAATGGCAGATAGCTAGGCAGAGAGAGTGGTAGGCATGGCTTGCAGGCAGAGAGAATAAATAGGAGAAATCTAGTCTCCAAAGGATGGTGAGGAGGAGGAAAGAACGAAGGAGAAAAAGAGGAACACCCCTGGGGCCAGAAGCCAGAAGCCAGCCAGACAGGAGAAGCAGTAAAACTAAGATAAACAGAGGGAAAGAAAGGCAAAAAGCCCGAGGCCAAACTTAGAGAAAATGTTGTAGAATATTATCTTAAGTCGTGTTACTTTTGTTTATGCTACTTTTGTTTAATGATGCAAGGATGTGTTTGATTAAATAAAATTCACCTCCAGCCAGGAGGCTGGGCCAGCAACTAGCTGACAGGAAGTTGCAGGGAGGAGCCAGGTGGAGAAGGGTTTTTAAGGAGGGAGGAGGAGAGGCATGAGGACTTCTTGGGAGACAGGAGAAGGAGGGGAGGTGAGCTATTTGTCATTCAGCCTCTCTGAGGAGCAGACTTCTACTTCAACCTTTGGATCTTCAGTTATTTAGAAGGGCAGAGATTTGCGTAAGTTTCCTTCTTGGCTTTGAAAGAGTGGGTGCCCGAGGGCACAGACTTCCCTCAGGCTGCATCCCTTGGGCCTACCCGCTGCTGGCAGCAGCAGAGTTGTAGTTGCTGGTTCGGACAGTTGTGGCTTAAAAGGCAGTGACAATTAAAAAGGAGGCCAACATGGCTTCAGGAGTGCAGACCATGACCTTTATAAGGAAGAGGAGCGGCTGGCTAGCTCTCTTGGGTTGCATTGAGAGCACTGGAAGGCAGAGGCTTCATCTTCTGGAACAGGAAGACCACGGTGATTATTTACTCTTATCTGTGTAAGTGCTTCCCTAATAAATATATATTTATCATTTATCTTGTGCCTGGTGGATTCATTTAAACCCTGCCTTCAGTTTACGATTCTTTATATCTTTTAAACTGTTTAATTGAATTTTTTTTTTTTTAGGTATATTTCTTTTTACTTCCATATAGTTGGTATTAAGGAAGAAAATGTTTTCTGGCTGCTGTAAAAGCATTGCACCAAATCTTCTTAGCTGTGACACAGTCATATACTTTACCATAAACTTCAGTTTCATCTTCTTCCCAGGTGATACTTAGAGTTTGGCATCCATCAACAAAGCTTCAAGACAGAATAGTGCTAGGAAAGAAAAGGAGCTTAAGCAGGCAGGTGGAGATTTTATTTATACTGTAGGAATACTAAACACTGTGTTTATGACAGCTATTTCTCTCCTTGCAGGGCAAGATTCTCTATCTCTTAGCAGTGTTAGTTGAGCTAGAATGCCATAGAAAAATAAGTTTCCCCACCCCCAAGAGTACTCTAAGCTATTAATTTTATAGACTCTGCATAATTTTTGACAAGGATGCAGTTTGAAGCAAGCTGTCTATGATTAATTATTGCTCATTAACATGGTCCTCACTCTGCATTAAATAATATTGTAGTTTTTCTTATTCTAAAATCTGTGTTGTTTAAATTAAGTTGAAACACATTTAGTGAAGCTGGAAGTTGAGAAGCCCAGGTCAAGGTGTGGAGGGGCAGCTTTTCCGTGTGATCATGTGCCAATGTCATTGTTTAGAAAAATCATAGTTCATGGACCGACAGAAAGATTGGTTCATCAGTTTAGATGTTGGCATTTTCTTGTCTTACATACCTTATGGAACCAATTGTCTTTGGAAAGAAAGCTCTGTGTACAATTATTATTTATATTGTTTGTAGAATGTCTTGAAAGAATAAAGTACCAAAATATAAGTCTCTAAAATCATATTGACTTCTTGCCCTTATAGGTTATTAACTAAATAATTGACTTAGTTCATAAGTAGGTCTCTGAAGAAAAGCAGGCAGTAAAAGACTTTTGCTGCTTATCTTTTTATGTAAGAGTAGAAGATTCTGAGTTTTATGTGTGCTCATGGAGTACTTTTCCTTAACATCAATGTGAAGCTCTGTACCTCCTGGATTCTCATGGCTTTCACCTTTAATAACTCAATAGATGTGATAATGTTGTTAGAAAGAATGAATGAAAAGATAATAGCAAAGAAGATGCTTCTTTCATTTATTGGTTGTTTTTATTTTTTTAATTCCAGAATCAGGTAACACTTCACTCCACAAAGAACAAGATATTTCCCAATTATTTGTCAGTATTGTGTATTAAACCCAGGGCATTGTAGATGCCAGAAAAGTAGTCTACAGATCAAGATCCCACCTGGAAAGTATCTTACTATGCAGCTTAGACTGGCCTCTAGCTACCGGGAAGGCAAAAATGGGAGAATTTGAAGTTAACAGAAAATGTTTTAATTCATAAAACTTGCCCAGATATGACTAGGAGGGACATTACTAGTAGTTCCAGTACTTGATAAAAAATAGAATAAAGAAGCTGGATGTTGGTGGCACATGCCTTTAGTCCCAACACTCTGGAGGCAGAGGCAGGTGGATCTCTGTAAGTTCAAGGCCAGCCTGGTCTATAGAGCTAGTTCCAGGACAGGTTCCAAAAAGAATACAGAGAAACCCTGTGTCAAGAAAAAAAAAAAAAAAAAAAAAAGAAAAAAGAATCACTACTCAGAATTATCTTGGTGAGACCAGTTTCCAGTGTCTGCTACAGATGTAGTTTATAAAAATATGATCTTTGTTACAATGAAAAATTTGAGAACCATCCTAAAAACAAAACCATGTATATCATTTGCAAAGTAGTTTCATAACTGCTGTGGGGATTCTGGCATTCAAGTGCATAGCCTACCGGCTAGGAGATGGGTGTTTAAATGCTTCTTAGTTGTTCACTTATTTTACACCCCCAGGGAGATTGATTTTATTGCCATGTTTCTTAGCATATTCCTCTCTTCATGCATTTCTTTATAATTGATTTTCCTTTGTGAAAAAAGTTTTGTTGTATTTTTAGTTGCACATGTGTATGTAAGTATGTGTCTGTACACAGTATGCGCGCTTGACTGCAGGTATCCATCAGAGGCACTGGAGTGCGTCCCTGGAACTGGAGGAACAGGCAGCTGTCAGCCTCTTGATGTGGTGCTGGGAACCACATTTGGGTCCTCTTCAAGAGCAGCCCATGCTCTTAACTTCTGAGCCACATTTCTAGCCTTACTTTATAATTTCTTATTCAAGACTCAAGCTATATACCCATGGACACATTTCTCCCCCTATGGAAATAAATTACCTCATGCATAACTGTATAATTTTGGACACAAAGTGAAGAAAAAAAAATCAAGATGTAGTGTTAATGCTTTTACATTTAGATGAGATTATTTCCGGTAATTATAATGTCTTAATTTTTGGGTGGCAGGTACATGGTTTATGGTTATCACCATATAGCAGCCAACCATGGACTCTGAATTTAATACAGCGAGAGACATTCATTTCTTGCTAATGAATTTTCACATTGGTCAAAGTTTGGCTGATTAAGGATTGGCTCATCCTCTCTTGCTTAAGCCTTTAGGCCCAGGCAGTTGTGTTCTAGGCTGCAGACTGTAAGGACATGTGTTGATCTCTGCATGTCCGTAGTGGAACCCAGAGGAAAGGAAAGTAATGGACAGAAAGATTTCTTCTTCTCTTGTTGGGAGGAATGTTGAGACAGCAAGAGCAAGCACACATGCCTCATGAAGCTAGAACTCATGCACACATGTCTCATGAAGCTAGAATTGGCGCATGGCATGTGGCTCCTGCATGGTTTCCAGTGATCAAAACATGTCAGTGGATGTGAGTGAGCTATGTGACCCTGTGGTGCTAGAGGCCGGGGTATAGGCATGGAAATCAGGGTGCTTGACCAGTAAGATGACGTGGAGTTTATTAGGATAAAATAGCGTACACAGAAAACATGTGAGGAATGCATGGATCCAGCCCCAAGGATGCAGACCCTGCCACCCTGGTGCTCTCTGAGACCTGTAGGGACTTTCTCCCTCCAAATCATTTTCCAGTCATGGCCACACCTGTGACCACACCCAAAAGGTCAGTGCTGTGTGTGTGTGTGTGTGTGTGTGTGAGAGAGAGAGAGAGAGAGAGAGAGGATATCAGTACAATTCCCCTTTTAGTCTAAAGAAGATGGTTTAGGCTTGATTACAAAACTACATAAACAATGATAGCAAATATGAAGTATGCTCCAGGAGAAGGAAAGGTAAAAACATACACAATTTAAGACCTACTGCCAGTGAAGCAATACAGAGCAATAGACGAACTGCATGTCCAGTCCTAGGGCAAAGGCACAACAGAGATTACCACAAAGTTGTCCTAAATTAGAAAGTTTAAGTCTTGTTCCTAATATTTCTATCTAGGAAGAGAGGACAATAATTGTTATAGTCTAATCTCCAACCTCATCAAAGACCTGAGAAGGACGATAACAATACTAGGGTAGGCAGGAATTACAGGCGAGCAGCTTCCAAAAGGTGTAGTGAAGACAGAAATCGTAGGCTACCTGAACAGTCGCCCAAAGTCCCACAGCAGGGTAGGGCCAACCAGCTTTGGCTGGCTTTGGCTAGAGTACGTCACTATGGGGATCGGGTGGGTGGGAGAATGTCCCACATGAGATGTAAATAAAACAGCCCAAGTTCAAACTCTGTAAAAGTTGGACGCAAATCAACATCTTGACCTTCACAGTCACTGACTGCTTACAGAGCATGGTGATGAAGTCCCCACTGCAATAAAAACACTCCTATCGTCCTACACTGTTTTCACCCTGCAGCCAGAGTCAAGGCTAGATGAAGAACAACAGTGAATTCGTTCGATAAAATTAGTGTGTGTAATGGTTTTTAATAAATAATTTGATACCCTGTGGATAGAGGGTGCCACAGGGGTCTGCAGTGTTGGGTAATGTTCATAATTGTACATTGCTAATAAATTTCATTCTGGTCATGTTAGTCTGGGGTGGGGAATGTTTGGTGATCAATGAGAGAGTATTAGTGTAATGCCTGTATCAGAGGGAGAAGTTGAACCTCTGCCATCAAAGTCTTGAGTCTTAAGCATTTTCCAGACTCTGCCACCCCAATTAGCTTGGTCTTAGAGATTGTAATTCTTTGTTGGGTTTATCCTGTGTGTGAAGGATGTTTGTCAAATCACCATCCTGACATCCACACATAGATACTTCCCTCCTTCCTAGCCATGGCAGTGCCAAGTGTCTCACCCTATGCAGTGCATTCTCCTGAATAGAAACGAAGCTCTGCTCAGTGAGGAACCTCGATCATAGCACACCTGATGTGTGTTGTTAGTCCTGGGTATGCGATAACCCTTTATATTGAAAATGGGGAAATCAAAACTCCAAAAGGCCCCTTTACCTTGATTATACTGAGATAAACAACAGAGTTCAGAGTAAAATCCAGATCTCTTAATTCCAAAGTGAATGGATTTCATTGTCTTGCTCAGCAATAAGAAATAAAATGCCAACTTAGAACGGCATTATTTTCTTCAGTAGTTGACCAGCAAAGGCAATTACACTGTGTACAGATTAAGGCACATGAAAAGGATTTGGGAGGTATTCCACTTACACCAATTGAGGCAGATAGTGGCAGGTTAGAAGTAGTACAAGGCTCAGGTGTCAGCCAAATGAGAGAAGTCATAGTGAGCCTAGTTCTAGATAGCAGCCTATATACAATCAGCAGCTAGAAGATGGAGACGTTGACCGTCAGAACATGGTTCAAAGTGAAGAAAAGGGCTGGAAATGAGAGAGGACAGTGATTTATAGCAAACATCAGTATGGGATCCACACAGGGAGTTTAAACATGGAAATTACAGAATTATATTAACATTTTAATCCTGGGCAGCATCACCCTGCTCTACGAGAGTGGCTGTGTTATAGGGAAAGTTGGAGCTGGCAGGAATGTTTGCTGTTGGAGACAGAAAATCCGTGGAAGAACATGAATTTAAGTAGCAGGACTATTTACCTCGAGGTGATGGTTATGGCTTCATTGTATTTTACTACTACTACTGTTATTTCCTTCCTCCCTCCCTCCCTTCCGCCCCTCTCTTCCTCTCCCTTCCTTTCTTTCTTCCTTCCTTCCTTCCTTCCTTCTTTGTTATTGTGTAGCTCATGATGGCCTAGACTGGCCCCAAACTCACAGAGATGCAGCTGGCTATGTCTCCTTGGTGCTGACATTAAAAGCATGCACCCCCATGTCCAACTTCTTTTTATTACCTTTGATTTGAATATTGTAGTGATGAAAAAATATGTGTGTGTGTGTGTGTGTGTGTGTGTGTGTGTGTGTGTGTGTGTATTCATATGTATACGTGTGTTTTCCCTAATCACTGGCAAGCTGGGACAATATCCCAAGACCCCTAGTGAATACCTGAAGCTATGGATAATAGCAAATCCTGTATAGGACATGAATAACCAAGACAGTTGCTAGGCTACCAACAACAGGTAGAGGGCATATACATTGTGAATACATTAGCAAAAGAAGTGATTTGTCTCTCATAGCAGACTTTCTTATGAGCCATCATTTTCCCGAGAATGCATTTTAAAATTCTGTATTTTGAAATTTTCCATTGAATGTTTCCAGTGTGGTAGAATCTGGGAATTAGGCAGGCAAGGAGGGGCTACTGGAGTGTGTGTTGTTAGAGTAGTCCGTTGTGGTGGCTCCGTTCAGGAATAACAAAGGTGGCTGTATTAGTGGTACAGTGAGCCCAGGTGGGGAGCTTAGCTAAGAATGATTTAGGACGTGAGGTTTTCAGGTCATGCGGAGGTGGTTACCATCACTGTTGAGGGAAGGGAGGAGTCCTAGCATTTCCTGTGTTTCCAGCTTGAATGACTTGCCTCATACAAGGGGGATTTAGGGAAATGACAAAGTCATTTTGGGGAATTTGGGGAAGACATGCATTTTGATTAGACTGTGATTTGTGTAAAGTGCTTCGGGGACATCCAGACTGAAGAGGTACCCAGTGGCCTATTAGGAGGACAGATCGGTCAAGTATTTACCGTGGAAGCATGAGGACCTGGCTGAGATCGCCAGCACTGCGGCTCGAGTCTGTAATTGCAACTCTGGGAAGACTGACAGGAAGAAGCCTAGAAGTCTCTGGCCAGCCCTGGGCTCAGTGAAAGAACCTGTCTCAGAAATTGAAGTGGGGAGTAATTGAGAATACTCAACATTGCTGTTTAGCCCTACACACAGGCACATGCATATCATACGCGCACACCCTCACATGCACACACACGTTTACATATATGGCTCAGCACTGAGGATGGTTCTGGGTGGAGGTAGACATTTGATGGTAATAGGAAGATGGGGCACACTGTACATGAATATGCACATGTTAGAAACAATAAAAACAAAACAGAATCAACCCCTCCCCCAAGAAGAAAGAGTGCCTAGTCAGGGGTGGTTGACAGTCTGCAGTACAAGAGGGAGCTTTTAGAGAAAGGGCGTAGGAACCATGAGAATAACAAGCAGAGGCCAATATGATGTCAAGTGCAGTTGTGTCTTGGCCTCTAGTAGTCTAGACAAAAGCCAAAATTAGATGCTGACTGTAGTGCCTTGTGGAAACAAAATGGACAGTAAGAAAGAAAACCATGCTTTATACATACATACATACATACATACATGAAAGTGGATGCTCGTTTTCTGCACAAGACTTGCTAAGTTATATTACTTTAGAAAGTTTTCCTAGGGACCATGGAGGAAGATTCATATGTGGGTGATGTACTGGAAGTATTTGCCTATGGAGTGATGAGCATCATGAACATACTTTTTATCACAAAATAACCAGTTAAGGATTTCAGTTCCTTTTGGTTTTATGTTGTTTCTTTATCCACTGGGTCACATTTTCTTCCTTTGTTGTATTAATCCTACAATAATTAAAATTGCATGTGATTACTATTTAAAATATAAACTAGACTACTTTTGTAATTCTGTAGTGCTGAGGTGTTATCATTCAGTTACTTGAAATATATATTGGTTTTCAGCTATTTATTACATATTATTTTTAATACCTTGTCCATTATTACAAATGCTTAGTTTTTAATGCTCAGAAAATATACTTTTATTAAACTTGTTTTCCATGATTCCATTTGCATATGTTTTTCTCCTAATGTAATCAATGCATACATGATGAGGGAAGCCTAATAACACAGTTAAAATTACCTATAAATCAGAATTGCATTTAAGAACTGAATTTTTGGATTCTTAAATTAATACACTTCAGTTGCTGGGAAGAAATGCTTGGAATTTCACTTGCACCTAAAAATAAGTAAACTAAGTAAATTTTAACCTTGAAAGAGCACGAAAACCTTTAACAAGAGAGTAAATGGGAACAGAGATTTGAGGCTGGGGAGCACAAGCTAACCCGGAGGAGTGGAGGTTAGGTGCTTGCCGTCTGTTTTTCTTGGGCTTGTGTGCACACGGCATACGTGCAGAGCACTTAGGCTTCTGAGACGAGAATGAAAAGAGAGAATGTGGCAAGAGATAATGCAGAATGATATGGAAGGCGATTAAAGCTTAGACATTCTCAAGTCATATGGCCTGTTTGAAATTTTGGCTTGGGGTGGCAGCACCTGACATTTTAGTTCCAAAGAAATTCCCATTGGCTACTAGATGAAGGCTCATGCTTATCTTTCTGCGACTGGATTACCTCACTCAGGATGGTTTCTTCTAGTTCCATCCATTTGCCTGGGAATTTTAAAATTTCATCCCCCCCACCAGAGTAATACTTTATTGTGTAGATTAACAAGCATGAGCCTTCACCCAGAAGCTGATGGAAGCAGTAGCAGACATCCTCAGCTAAACACTGAGCCGAACTCCTGGAATCCAGCTGTAGTGAAGGAGGAGTGATGAGCAAAGGGGTCAAGACCAGGCTGGAGAAACCCACAGAGACAGCTGACCTGAACAAGGGGGAGCTCATGGACCCCAGTCTGACAGCTGGGAAACCAGCATTGGATTGCACACAGCCTTCTGAATGTGGGAGTCAGTTAGGAGGCCTGGGCAGTCTATGGGAGCTCTGACAGTTGGACCAGTATTTGTCCCTAGTGCACGAATGGGCTTTGGGAGTCCATTCCCTGTGGAGGGACACTCTCTCAGTCTAGACACATGGGGAAAAGCCTAGGCCCTTCCCCAAATGATGACAGACTTTAATGACTCCCATATGGAAAACCTCACTCTCCCTGGGGAGTGGATGGGTCGGTGGGGGACATGGGAGGGTGAGAGGTAGAGGGAACTGGGATTAATATGTAAAGTAAGATGGCTTCTAAATTAAAGAAAAACAAAACAAACCAACCAAAACCAAAACAAAGAAGTTTCCAGCATGAGTTCTAAGAAATAATCCATAACACAGATGCCATTTAAAGGTTTTGAATTAAATAATGTTATAGCCTCATTTTCTACTTTAAACACACCTACCCATACTGAAGAATAATATAGAATACCGTGTTGGGCAATAAGTAGACATAGAAAAGAATGTCTTTCCGTGGGAATTACATTGTCAGTGGAATTTAAAATTGGGCTGGAATAATTTGTGATAAGATAAATATATTCCTCATACTATATAAACTCTTAGGATTCTAAATTGGTATAGGCTTTCTGCTTTTTCTGCTGCAGATATGGAAGCTGCAGCCACATACTTGGAGCCTCTTTGACTTGGATGTGTAGATCAGAATTGTAAGCAGATGTCCTAGGTAGGAAAATTTAAAATCTTTGGATCAATTTTTAAGAATCTATGCATTTGATTTATTTCATGTCCCTGTTGTGCATGTGTGCTATGTAAAGTGCAGCATATCTTCATTTGTGGAACCACAAAGACCTCTACTACGGACAGGGTTTTTATTCTAAAACAGATGATGGCTTTTACAGTAGAAGCAGAAAAATAGAGCATTAATCAGATGATTTTCTAAACTTCCTCTTCTGCGGGTTTCACTCACCATTAAGTCCTTCACCACATGTACACAATGCTCTTTAGAAAGAGTGATGGTTGGGAACAGGGACCAGGGCTGCCATTACTTGTAAGTGTAGAAAACCACTTTCTAAAATCTACTGCGAAACACAGCCCGGCTAGCCATTACTTATAACTAACTGACTCCTTTGTGAAACTGAGGAATTCACGGATGCCTGAGTAAATATGACAGTTCAGTGTCTATCAGGACATGTGGGATAGAGTTTCTGCTTCTTGAAAAGACAAATGGAAGACGGGAAAAATGTTTCTCTGTGTGTGTGCCTACATTGGTGAGCGTGTGCTTGTGCATGTGTGTGCAGTTGTGTGTACATGCTTGTGCACACACACATGCATGTGAAGACCAGTGACCAACATTTGGCACCATTCCTCAGGAGCTACCTGCCTATGTTTGCTTGTTGCTTTGAAACAGCATCTTCACTGGGGCCTAGGGCTCACTAGTTAGGTCAGCTGAGCAGTCAGCATAACCTGAGGATCCACTGGCCTCAGCCTCCCGAGCACTGGATTATGCGTGCACACCGCCATGCTGTCTTGGGAAAAGTTATATGTTTTGTTGTTCTTGTTTGTTTGTTTGTTTGTTTTTGAGACAGGGTTTCTCTGTGTAACAGCCCTACATGTCCTGGAACTCACTTTGTAGACCAGGATGGCTTTGAACTCACAGAGATCTGTCTGCCTCTGAGTGCTGGGATTAAAGGCATCACTGCCTAGGTGAAAACTTATATTTAAATTGATAAGTAACTTGGAAGAAAACTTTGTATAGATCACATATTCATTGGCGTTACTAATTTTTAAGATGGTTTTGAATTACGGTTTAGTATTTTTAGAACATAATGGCTAGTATTATTGTATAGTTCTCAGTGCCATAGTTTCTTTTGCTTATAAATATCTGTGCTTGACTCTGCCTGTTAAATGTATAGGTTTTTTTTTTTTTTATGGGATGGATGAAAATATGGAACATCTCTCTTGTTAACAATCTGAACCCCAAGAAAGAGAGTAACAAGACAACTTCAAGGACTGTATTAGTCTTTGTAGACTTTTTCTGGAGAACATCAACCATCCCAAATCTGTTTCTGCTGAAGGAGAAAATTCTCCAGAGAGGACCCTATTGGCTCAGTTTGCCTCACACATGTATTACATTAGATAAATATGCATGGTCAGGGGCATAAACACCATGGAACACATAGAGCTCTAGGGGATTTAGGTAGTCACACATTCTGTGCCTGTGTGCAAATGCAGGGTGTGTTTCTACAACTCATTGCAAATGCAGAGTGTGTTTATACAACTCATCATGGACAGGCAGTCACATCAGTATCATGGCACTAATGTTTGGGGTCAAGGTTTCTGATTCTTACATTACAGTCTGTCAAAATGGCTCTATGTATGGAGTGACACTGAGGGGAAAATTTAAAAAGAGATAAAAATTAAATTATGTACATATTTCATGTACTTTGTAATATATGTCTGTTTATATGCATATAAACACATGATATACCCCCACACACATATATTCATATGACATGTATGCAGGTGAAGCATTGTAGTTCTGGGGCAGCAAGTAAAACCTTCCAGGTAAAGGCAATACTTGTTGGTTCTGCAGGAGAGGAGATGCAGAGTCACAGATGTACGTGACTTTGAGAACAACTCCAAGATCTCCTTGCATTTTGCTGGTAGCATCATTTGTTGACAGGAAGGGGTCCTTAACCAAGACGCTGTTCCCGACACCTCAGTGAGCTCTAGTAGGAAAAGTTGGGACCACCAGAGCACCTCACTCCTTCCAGTTCCCAGGGCATTCAGTCATCCTTATTCTTACTTTGTGCGCAGGACCGGTTTACTGAAAAAAGCTGTTTTTCCTTTCTCCTTATTCCTACTGGAGGAGAGTTTCAAAATGGCCAAGTGGCATTTTGGTTGGAGGAAATTATCATTTCTTGCAGTTACTATTTTTCTTCGAAAATTCCCAAATGGTTAGGATCCAAAATCTTAGGATTTCTTCTACCAGGCAAAGAGGGATTGGTGAATGATGGTATATGCCTGTGCATAATCACTGTGGCTTGTGTCTTCATGAGTTCATTAAGCAACCATCTGGGCCCCTTGCTATGTGAAGAGCATCTTTAAAGTACATTGCTGATTTCAGGGTTTTCTTCACGAAATTTCATTGCGTGAGCTGTCATATGAGACAGAGGGCACTGTTATTTACAATTTGTTATCCCTGGGTCTCTCTGTGATGTTTTAATCTTGTTCTTGCTCCCTCCAGGAAACTGAAAGTAGTCAAGGACTGGCTTTCATTCACGTGTCTTCTATAAACCCTAGTCTATTACCTGACCCAAACAAAGTTAAGTTCCCGAAGTGGTTGTTAAATACTGCCTTCTCCGTTGTTCGTCATTGCCGGTCTTAGAGATGAGGTGTTATTCTAAAGCACTGTAACTGGGGTTTGCAGTAGCTTAGTTTGTAAAACCATAAACACAACTGTGTTAAAGGCTCCTTTCTAGCATAGGGTTTTAGTAAGAGAAGCTCAGAAGTGTGGCTGGTATCCTATTCCTGTTATGATGGGCAGTGTTTTTTAAATTACTAATTCAAATTGGAGAATCTCTCAAGCCCAAGTGCTTATGCTATATACCTTATGTGTAGGGCTCCTGGATAAACCAACCTCTCCAGTACTTAGTTCATGATGCTGGCCTGAGTTAAATGACCATCTAATGTTGCCCCCTGATTTTGCAGCCAAATAGCAAACCAAAACGTGATACATATTTCTGGATGCATGGCATTAACCCTAAATGCTAGGTGCTATTTTCATATTCTTCTATCAGGTGTTTGCATAACCCTTATTTGTCTCATAGGATTAAGTAACAGATTCATTTATACTTAAATTTGGGTCAGCTGAAGACCCTTTCTCTCACTTTGCATCTCATTCAACTGTTGAGAGCCTTTAAATGACCTAAAGGAAGGACGAAAGGAGACTATCCCCAATTTTCAGTCCATCTCTCTTGCAGCCTCGATCAGTAAGAATAATCCATTTGAAGATAGCCCAACTTGTCAACTATCTCTTAGTGTGAGACAGAAGCTAGCAACACATATTTCTGGGTATGTTAGTAATGAAGATATCAGATCTGCTCCAGCTTATTAAATCAGAATCAGAAATAAATATTTAATATCTTTAGGGTGTTTATGTATGCATTAAAGTGGGAAAAGCATGAAAATTGTAGCCTTTTTGTTTCCCAGAGGTTAATCTGCATCCATGCCATGGTCTTCCTGATTTTTAGATATTGCTTCTGTGGCATTGTTAATGCAGACGTTGTAGTGTCCTGTGGGACGTTCTAAAATGCGTTGTTCTTCTTTGGTTTATTCACAGTTGATTTGTGTAGTACAAATAATAAAAACCCAGGGACAGACATTGGGGTTCAAGGTGAAGATCAGAGAAGCAAAGCAGCCTGCCATTAGCTCTTACCTCTACCAAGGCTAAGACCAAAGGAGGGCGACCCTGTCCTCATACTTCACTGCAGACTGCAACGATCTGCACCACACCTAGACTACACTGAGTTCCTACCTTATATTCCTCTCTAGTGATGGGATTAAAGCATGTCATCCCAAGTGCTGGGATCAAAGGTGTGAGCTCTGTTTCTCTTTTAGAATGAGTCACTCTCATGTTACCCAGTGTGGCTTTGAACTTACAGAGATGAATGTGTCTCTGTCTCCCGAATGCTGGGATTAAAGGTGTGGCCACCACTGCCTGACCTCTAGACCTCTATGGCTAACTTGTGGCTTAGCTCTCAACTAGGAGTGTGGCTAACTACTAGTTTAGCTCTGCACTTTCATCTTCAGGCAAGTTTTATTTGTTAGATTACAAGCAACATATCACTGCAGATTTTTGTGGTTTCTGTGTATGAGGATGGTAGAGTTTTGGGGGGGAACACATGTTTTTTTAATTAATTTACTTTTTTTTTGTTTTACATATCGATCCCATTGTCCCATACTTCCCCCTCACCATCCTGTCCCATTCCCCCCCCCACTCCCAAGGGAGGGTGAGGCCTTCCAGGAAGGATCATCAAAATCTGTCAAGTCATTTGGGGTAGAGTCTAGGTCCTCTAGGCTAAGGGAACATCCCTCCATGGGAAATGGGGGGCACACGTCTTATTTGGAGTGCTATCCACTTGTTTCATTTAAGAAGGAACTGCTAGGCTCCTAAGATTACCTTTGTGGAGGGGTTTGCATTTAGCTTACCCATTGACATTCCCAACCTGGCAGTAAAGAGCTGGCCAAGCACGATTGTAGACTTGGGCATTTTTCTGAGGGTTACTTAAATCAAGATGATGAAGGACACCACCACAGGTAACACAAATGCTATCTAACACCTCCTGTGAGTGTAGTGAATGTTATAGGATTGCTTATGCATTTGCTTCTAGAGGCAGTATTGTATACAGCATTTATTTTCTTTTGACGTTTTGTAATATGTGTATACATATATGTATATTTATTTATGTAGTTCTCTGAGATACGTTGGCATGCCTTTACCTAGTTACTTAGTTACTTGGATATCCACTCTGGTATTTTATTTGCTTCTTGTATTGACATTTGGTGTATTGGTTTGCTGAGAAATGGTCTGATAAAAATCACAGGTGGTAAGAACCATACGCAGATCTTAGTATAGTCTGAGTGTCTCAGACATCTGGGAGGGCTTCTAAATGTCTCTTAGCTCGATTTGTTTATTTTTAAAATTAAGAATATAACTCTCTATATGACATAGTTATTTCCTTGGTTTCTTGAGATAACTATAAAAGTAAATTTAAGTTTCCTGTGTGCCAAGGAAGTCTCCTCCCCCCTTTGAGTAGAAAATGTTTATAATTTTCATTCCTTTGCTCTGAGTTTGTCATAGTGAAATACTGTAAAGGAGATGGGATTCATTTATGGGGTGTTAATTTCCTTTTCTTTCTTCACTTTTTAAATTGACAGATGAGTTGGAAATATTTACATGGTGTGCTTAGAAGCACATACACACTGAATAATGGCTATCTTGTACTTAGTATACACTGTCTCCTCTGACAAGAACATTTAACCATCACTCTTATCATTCCCATGAACATAATACAATATACGGTCCTTAACAAAGTCACCAAGAGGAACAGATCTCATGTCTTACTGAGCACATATCTGGGAGAAGCAAACTCTGCCCCAATCTCTGGAAATAAATGTAAGGGGGATTTACAATGAGCTTTTCTTTCAGTTCCCAAAGTCTATGAAACCTTAACATTTGGTAAAATCTAACAATTAAAATGACTTGAACAATTACAATACTCATATTTTTACATGTCAGTATGCAATATAATATCTTTGACTTAGGAGGAGAATTAGGAACAATAGTGAAAAAAGGTATTCTTGCCCCCTTTTTTCCACCCGTTTTATAGGGAAACAAAATGATTTAGTGGTATGAAGAGAAATTAATGGAAAAAGAAACTCTCCAGTTTAGAAGCAGCATAACCCAGTTAAGGGCTGTAGTTGAAGGGGGTGAGTATTGAATGCTTGCTTTTTTGCTGCATATTCTGTAGCTACTGTACATAATGTTTACTTTCCCATCCTCGTAGAAGCTCATTTCAGAACAATGACGTGTTCTGTGCTTGCTACTTAATGTGGCCCTTAGTCAGACACACTGTGGTCATTATCTGAGATCCTCCATCCTGCGGAGGCTCAGACCGTACTGGATGCCAAATCTGCTTTGTCACTTGAAATACAAATCTGTGTTTGAGAAGCAATTGCTTTGTAGCTTGTTTCTTTATGGACTCAGACCTCCCCTTCCCCCCTCCCTCCCCCTCCCTCCCTAGCATCCTTTTACCTACCCTTCCTTCCATCCCCCTCCCCGCCTTTATTTCCTTCATCCTTCCTTTCCTCTCTCCACCCATCCATCCATCCATCCACATAATGATAATTGTTTTTTTTATTTGTCCTTCTCTGAACAAATAAGATCTGAATAAAGGACTTGTAGCTATGATAAGTAGCAAACCATTTTTGATCTCTTTCTTTGAACAATGACCCTATAATGTTCCATTTCCTACTGTAAATGTTACCTGGGTAACGAAGCCTGGGCACCAATTGTCCTCTTTCTCCTCTTGTTAGACTAACTACTCAGCTCATTTTAATTCCCAACCCAGCCCTGCTCCTTCATGATGAATTGGTTTTTACCACTGAATTGCTTTTCTAACTGAACCCTGCAATTTACAATTTGCCTCTCTATTCAAGCCAAACTGCTTTTTAAATAGACATTGACCTCCTTTTCCCCCCTCACTGAACCCTTTCAATGTATCTGAATAAAATTTAATGTAGCAAACTAATTTTAACTGTTAAACCCATTGAGTTCTTTCAAGGAAACTGTGAAACCTTTAAATAATACTCTATAGAAAGACTAATTTTGATACCAGCTTTTAGGTCCAGGGAGGCGAAAAAACTTAGGAACAGAAAAGTTATAGAACTTTTATTTTTTCTTTGGATGTGCTTAGAGACCAATCCAGGAGAAGCCCGGATAAATCCTCTCAGTTAATGCTCTCTTTGAGATTAGGTCCACCAACTAACTAGAAAACAAGCCAATGGTAGTCATTTTGAAAAAAGCCCTAGGGTTTGTTCTTATGAGTGTGAAGACGATGATGAACAGCATGGAATGGGTGTCTGTTTAGTCTTGATGCTGGAAGAGTAACGGAGCGACAGTGGTGTTTAAAATCAGCAGACAGCGGACAGCGGGGCAGAAGGGCAGGCTGGAAATGAGGGTGGCTGAGACACTCAGCATAAACTGGCGTGAGTCTTCACTTCTATTTTTCTATCTTTTGTGCTTGTGGGTGTATATGTACAATTTTCCAAGTGCGTGAGCATATATGTGCATGTGAGTGTGCACGCAAGTGAAGTTCCAAGGTTGAGGTGAGAACCTTTCTTAATGGCTCTTCTATTTTATTCAATGAGATAGGGTCTCTTGGTTGAAATCAGGACTCATCAATGAGGTTAGTTTCTTGCTCTTGGGATCCCCTGTCTCCACCTTCTGAGCTTTAATTACAGGCAGGCTACCGTGTCTACCTGGTGTTTATGTGGGTTCTGGGAACCTAAACGTTGGACCTAACGCATGTGTGTATAGCAAATGCTTTAACTACGGAACGGTCTCCCTGGCACCAAGGCTGCATTCTTCCATTGTAAAATTTATGTCTCTGAGTGAAACTGGAGGTGGGAAAGGGATTGAAACATGCACAGGTTTTTATGAGACAGAAAAATATTCAATAACCCTTGGGTCTATTTACCTAGGTGTTTCATGGAACAGCTTTTTCTTGAAGTAAGAAGTTTAAGTTTAACTGTCTTCATTGAGAAATCAGATACCTCCACTTCTTTGTACATCAGGTGTACATGTTTTCTTTCTCTCCATAGTTAGCTTATGTAAATGTCACTTAATCAAGTCTTAAGGATGAAAGCCAATTTTCTAGATTTGCTATGCAAGAAATGCACTGTTAACTCTACACCTGGTTTTACATTCCGGAGTCCTGAGTTTAGTACATTCCTTCCCCTTTGCGTGACTAATCTGAAATAACTTATTTCACACTTTAAAACTATTACCTTTACAAATCTCTGTCTTTCTGTCAGGATTCAGTTAAAATGTCTTCATGAGACCTTTCCTTCCCATAGCATAATTTTGTAACTGAATGTCAATATAGCAAAAATCATTTTCTTACATCTGTGGATATCAGAGTTTCAAAATATGTGTATCATTAGACCTCCAGTCCCACAGTAGCTCTTGTGGAGATGGTCTTCTTTGTTATTTCACCTTCTGAAGCCAGGTGTTTCTTGGCTTGTGGTTGTGATTTTAGGTATAGCTATAAAAATATTTTTAAAGTTAATATCATATTCACAGATTTCATGTAGACATATCTTTTGATATACTCACTATACTCAACAAACACACAGCATATTTTCTTCATCTACTTGATACCCATTGAGAACTCCCCTTTTCCTTAGTGAATCCAGGGTGCTCGGTTCATGTTTATATTTCAGAACTTGCTAGGTGAGACAACCCTTTGACAGATAATGTTGTCTTTTCCAGTTCCCTGAAAGTTAGCGCCTCTGCTCCTTTCCATCTCCGATCACTGATTTCTAGTATTGATAATTTCAGGGACACAGTAACAACAAAAGTAATTGCAAAAGTCTCTAGTCAATATGGGCCAGTAGTAAGGGATTTGTTATAGGACTTGACCCACCTGGCTTTGGGGACTAAGACTTGTGATTCATTTTCTATAGAATGAAAAATATGCCCCAGGGCAATTTAATCCCAACCTCAAGGTGTGCGGATGTGTGGTGGATGGGTGGGACAGTTGTGCAAGTCCGTGTCTGACTCTACAAAGCCTGAGAATACGCAGTGCTGCTGATATTTGTAGGTAGAAGACAGATGACATAGCTCAAGGCGAGAGCCGTTGTTCTTTCTTTCACTTCTGATTCCGTCCTTCCCTTCAGGCCTTTGGAGATTGGGCGATACCCAACAGTGTGGTTTACTTACACAGTTCACCATTTTTGGTGCTAATGTTTTCCAAAAATGCCCTCACACAACTTCCCAGAAGTAATATCTTCTACGTATATGGCATTCTCATGCCAGTCAATTCAGCATTTAAATCAACTGTGGTGATGATGCTTCTAAAATGTTAGCCATGTGATCAATATTCTCTTACTCCAATAATCTGGCCTTCTCTGCTCTTGCTACTTACTATTCACTCGGTGACCATTCCTCATCACTGAGAAAAGGGGTCACTGCCCTGTGATATCAGGGACAATACAATCTTAGCAGCTTTCCCCAGATCCTTCTCTCAAGCACTTCTGCACTGAGTCTCCGATCTCCTTTGCCATCCTTTTTATTTTCATACCGACCACTCATGCAATCCATTCTTCTGTGATCTGCTTGACTTACTGCAAGTCTCTACTTTTACTAGATCATACTGTCTTGGCCAAAGGCAATGTCTTGGTGATTTTTTTTCTCTTACTCCATGCTCTTTTAGGACAGCCAAACTTAAGTAGAGATCACCACTCCCTGAAGCCTGCACACCATCATTACTCCTGCAGGGGTAACCATGTACCCTGTCCATTAATGCATCAATTTTCCATGATGTTCGTTTTATTCTACAGTGTTTTTTTTTTTAATTCAAAGCTTAAATATCACTTTTGCCTTGTGTAACAACTGAAATCTTTCTCATTTTACAGGGAGAGTGAAAGCAATCACAGCAGGGTACTGTGATTTAATTCTATCACAGGGGAGATCGAAGGCATGAGTAAGGTTGCCATGAGGTCTACACCAGCCTGGGCATGAGAGATTGCTTCAAATAATGGAGATGGAAAGAAAAGAAAGGAAAAGAGAAGCAAGGAGAAAAGGAGGGGAAGGAAGGAAAGGAGACTAAAGGAAGTGAAGAGAGGAGAGGAAAGGGGGGGGAGAGAAGCAATCAGAAGAAAAATTGCAAAAGCATCTACCCTGACATAACCTTTCTTACTTTGCATTTCTTCATATTGCTACGAATGGCCTTTTTTAATATTCAAAATCACTGCTGTCTTCTTCAAGAAGTTGCAACAGTATTCTCCTTTGTTTTTCATACATTTATTAATTTTGACTTGCTCTTGTCAAAATACTGATAAACTGTTACTTCTCCTATTCCTTATATCTACCTCAAAACTACTTGAATATATTTTCATTGCCTTCTGCTTGCTTTCCCTTTTATTCTTGAAGTCTAAAGATATCTTGAGAGCTTATTGCAATTACTGTCCACATTTTCTCTCACTCTACTCTTCTGAATTTGATGCACTGGGCTCTTCCCATGCTACCTTAAAGACCCCCCTCTTAGCAACATCTCTGATGCTGCCTACATTGCTTAAGCCAGCCCCTGTTTTCCATCTTATCTTAACTGCTCTGCCATCAGGAAAGTGACATATGATCACTCTTTTAGAAATCGTTTTCCCTTTGGCTTCCAGGACTCTGATCTTATCCTTTGTCCTCCATCCTTATTAACTGACCACCTTTCTGTGTTTTTTCAGCTGGCATTTCCTTCTTTCTTCCAGCACTCACTTTACAGCTTTAAAAAAAGAATCAAATCTGTTGTGTTTGTCTTATTAGACTTTTACAGTAAACTGGCTGCTAGATCTAACTGTATTCTTGAAGTTTCTAATGGATGTCTTAAACTCCTCATTAAGCTCCTATTTTGTATCTTAAGACCTGCTTGTTTGAAAGAGCTCCTCCTCTCCAATGAACAGAAATTATTCAAATTTATTAAATTCTGCCTAATACCATTGTAGGACAGGTTAGACCTTTGGCCGTTAAGTTCTTGGACTTATTAGTAAAAGACTAGGTAGGCAGAGAAGACTGGCAGCCAAAGCTCTACTCACAAGAGGAAGTAGTTGTGGAACCAGGGTGTGACCTCACAAATAGGAATGTGAAGCTGCCCCACGTGGTCATTGTCCTTTTACAACTGGAAAAGAGAGATAATGTGGGTTGCCTCATTGAACATAGAATAGAGAAGTGATAGCATATGCAGAGATGGTTGCTGATCTTGATCCTTGACTTAAAGCCTGGAAATTCTTTCTCAGTATGAACACACGCTATTGGCTAATGCATCTATAGTCCAATACTGTATTGTTCCCACTGATACCACACTAACCTAACATGCCAGCTTTTCCAGTACACTGTGTTTATGGATACCCCATCGAAGGGTCAAATCCTGCCACTTTTGTGCTTCAAAGCCATCCAGCAGTGCTATTTCATGGAGTGCAAGGTCTGCGGTGACTTGCAGAGCGATGTGCCATTCGGTTTTCCTGCCATGGCTTTGCTCTTCCAGTAGCCAGCGGTCTTCTGACTCCAATTTCTGACTACTTTCCGTGAGTGTGGAGAGGGATGAGTGGTGCTCTATAGTCATGTGCTTTCTTGTGTATGTATGTGTGGAGGTTAGGGGTTGGTATTGGGTCTCTTTCTATCCTTAGTTCTTCTCATGGGCTCTATCTCAGAGCCTAGAGCTAAGCATTTCAGCTCCTCTGCCAAGTCTTTAGTGTCCATTTGACTGTCTTCCCAGGTCTAGGGTTACACAGATATACCATGAGTCCAGGTTTCACATGAGTGCTGGGGATATGAACGCACAAGTAATGCTTGCTTGCATAGGAGTGAATGTACCCACTGAGCTACCTTCCCAACCCTTTCTTCCACCAATGAACTTTCTCAATCCTTTATTCACTTTTTCTTTTAATATTTATTGCTGTCTATCTATTTTCTTCCTTTTGATGTGTTTATCAATAATTTGTATACTTTCTTTTGTCTTTGAGATTATTGTCCTTAAAAAACACATCTGAAACTAGAAATTCTCCTTATTCATGGATAATTCTTGTATAACTAAAAAGATGTGTGGCCATTTATTATTATACTTAGCAGTTTTGATTTTGTATGTAGTTGAGCCATTTTAATTGTATTTTTGCCCAAGCAAACACTTTAAGGTCCTTATGTAGATTACTTGTGTCAAATGTCTTCCTAAAGTCAAATATGGTTAATTCTTCTTTGTATTAGCATCATTATTCAACAGTGAATTATTTCATAGAAAGAAACAGGTCATTGAATGATATTGCCTGTCAAATTTGTTAGTTCCTGGATGGTTTTTAAAATTTTGACTGAATATTTTTTAAGAAATGGTGATGCTATATTTTAGTTATTTAAGCATCTTGTCTCTTCTTCATGCTTCAGATATTGTTAATAAACAATTTAACTTGATTTGATAATTGGAGTGTATTCTTCTACTCTCCTAAGCATGTGTTCATGTGTCCTCATTAGGTAACAAGAATCAGTAACACAATAATCACAAATTAAGAGCTGGAAATGGACCGAGTAAGGTCTGCAGGACAATAGTCTGGGGGCCACTGCTGTGTTTTATCCATGTCAGAATTTGTGAGGGGATCAACTCATTCTGCTTAAAGTAAAGATTACGTTAGTCTTGCTATTTACTTCAAGTTTGATTTTAATGTGAGGATTCATTCCCCTACCTAATACCCCTCTATGACTTCCAGTTACACCTACGTGGATAATCAGAATTTTCATATGGCTGTTACACCTACGTGGATAATCAGAATTTTCATATGGCTGCTAGGGTGGTTTCTTTTCTTTTCTTTTCTGGTCACAGGGTTCTGGTACTATTCTCTGAAATTTCACCTAAAACCTGGTTTGGCATATTTTATCATTTTATTTATTTATTTATGGATTGCTTGTAAGTAAGCTAGGTTGGGCCTCCAACTTGTGCTTTCTCTGGCCTCCATTTCTTAAGTGCTGGGATGATGGCTTGTGTTTTTGTCTAAGCCAGGATCTTACTGTGTAGCTCAGAAGGACCTCAAACTTGCATCTTCCTGCCTCAGCTTCAAGATTATAGGTTGGTATCACGTTGCCAATTTTTTCCTCTGGAAATCATTAATTGAGGCAACTTCTTGCTTGAGTGAATGAATAACAGAGGAAAAAAGGAAACTCAATTGTGCAGGGAGAGTTGGCTGTGTAGAGAGGTCTGGGGCATAATAAGCCATTGTTTGACAGACTTTAGAAGAGGAAGACAAGGGTTCTATCATGACTAGAATGTAAACTTTGGTTTGCACAGCCAGAGCCATGTGGAGGTAAAAAACTAACAGTTAGGTTAGGGGTGGGGATATAAGTCATTTGGAAAAGTACTTGTCTAGCATGTCCGAAGCCCTGGGCTTGATGGATAGATACTGTATCTCCGAAGCACTCAGGAACGGAGACAGAAGGGTGATACATGGGGGACTAGCACTTAAACAAGTCTCTGATAGGCAGACAGACAGGGAGGGGGCACGGATCCATAATAAAGATGACAGATTTTTAACATGGCAAACTTCTGGCTCCATGCTCATCCTCTAGACCTGAGACAAAAGCCTGGCAGCTTCAAACAAAAGGCTGGCAGCCTTTTCCCTTGACAGGAGATGGACTAGTGACATACATATCCTGATAGTAACCAGCAGATCTCTAATTGTACTTGAGATGTGCTCGGCAAGATGGAAATCACTCCCAGTACTAGAAACCTAGCCAATTATCCAAGGGTAGTGAAGTAATGGATCTTTGAGGAGAACCTATATCCACCACCTTACCTAACCAGCATAATTCCTAACCACAGTCTAATTATTTCCTTGCCTTTACATTTTTAACTGGTAGAGAAAATACCAATCAAGACTCCTAAACAAAATTACAAATTCAGACTTATTCTTGGCAACATAGTGACTTTGAAATTAACTTGGGAGACTCTGTCTCACAAACTATGTAGGCTGGGAAATCTGGGACAGTATCAGCTTGGTAAATATGGTAGCTATATAATCATTTCTATTTTAAGAAGAGCACCCTTAGACAAGTAGAGGATGAATGAAATAAATAGGAAGCAGTCTAGTCTTAGCCAAGTCATTATGAAGCTTCTGCTATAATCTAGGGAATCCTTAATGAGTAGAACTTTGTTGAAAGGATGTGGGATGGAATGCGAGTGGGGATCATATTTTGGAGGCAGAGTTGGGTGTGTGTGCACACTTGAAGCCCTCTTCTGCGTAGTTAGAACAAATCAGAGTGGATCTTGAGGTTCATCCATGGGTAATAGGATTCATGTTTTTACGTAGCAGTAGGAGGAGTGATTGGCATGATATTACCGCTTACTCTCTTTCTAATTCAGCTCATTTTCAGCCTGAATAACTGAAACGGATTGGTGTTCTGTTATGTTCAGTGGATGTGTTTAGATATTAGAGATAGCCAAGTCTTGAGCAAGGAAGTCAGTATTAAAACTAGGAATAGATAAGAAGAATGAAAAAAGTAGAGAGTTACATCTCGAACAGAGGACACAAAACACCTGTGTTTTGTGTTTTTCTTGGACTTCTCCAAATACTCTTAGTGTTTTGCAGTGTCAACCTCACTCAGTGTCCCAAGCATTACACTTTCCTTAGTGTATCATCTCAGCAGTTTTTCTGTTACTTATTTTTTTTGCATATGGTTTACAGTAGCTTTGACTCACCCCCTCCCCATCCTGCTTCCCTGCTGAGTCACATGACCGACAGAGCCATTGTTTATTTTGCTTTCTAGTGCGCTCTGGCTACATCTTTTTTTCCTTTCCCCAGCAGGCTTATCTTCTACTATCTTTCAGAGACAGCACTGGAACTGCCTCCTCTTCAGTCTTGTCTCTCCTAACCCTTCACTTTAACTTCATGCTCTCCCACCATAGAGAGCTGCGTTAAGTTTCTGTTGAAAGAACCGTGACTCTTTGATATTGTTTTTCATGTCCTGCCCTTGAGTTTGTTCATCGCCTGTCTACCTACAGAGAGTGAAAGCACTAATTAGTTTTGTATTTTGGACTCACTGTGTCTCACTGCGCTTCCTGTTTCCCTGTGTCCTCCTGGGTCACATCCTCATTATTCCGTCAGTTCCTCGCGTGCACACGGCTTACTCGCTTTCCCTGTCTGCTCCCTATCAGCAGTGCTAAGACTTCATCAACGTTTGTTGCTCTCATTTCACTTCTTGACAGGGTGATATAAATAGTTTAATGCTTATTGTTTTTCTAAAAAAAAAAAGTAGATCTAAATGGACGAGAACTTTATTGTGCTCACGACTATGGACTGTAGAATTTACTTAATTAATATTTGATAAGTAGGTGGCAGAGTTGGTAGGCAGAAAAAAAAATCTTTCCCCTGGCAGAGGAACCTTGGCCCATAAACATGACCATCCCATATTTCATGTTGGTGACTTCTCTGTAGTTACAATGTGATAATTCTGAGGGAAGTCCTACACAAAGGAAAACACAGAATGGCCAGTTAAATTTGAATTTAAGAAGAGTGACAAGTTATTTGATCATTCCTGTTTCCTACATGGACTATATAGCTTGTGTAGCCTACGTCCTATAGGTATCATTTGGAGGCTGTCCTTGGTACCCTCAGACTGTATGCCAAGACAGGAGATTTGATTGTAGCACCATTGTATCTGACTGTCCTTTTGTCTAAGCATCTATGTATCACCTATCTGTGCATCTATGTATCTATCATTTATCTGCTTGTCTGTCCTGTCTGTCTATCTATCTATCTATCTATCTATCTATCTATCTATCTATCTTCTTGGTTAATTTCCAATGTCAGCTTGACTGGATTTAGATTAACCTAGGAAACAAGTAAAGACTATGTCTGGATATGTCTGTGGGTGGATATCCATAGATGATGAACTACGGAGAAAAGATATTTTGTGAATGTGGGTGGTACAGTGCCATGAACTGTGGTCTGGGTAGAACGAAAGAAGAACAAAGAGAAAGCCAGTGGCGTACTAGCATCTCACCCACACTTGCTCATATCTACCGTTCCATGGACTCTACATTCATAGAACTCTCCTCTTCCAGCTCATCTCATATCTACCGCTCCATGGACTCCACATTCATAGAACTCTCCTCTTCCAGCTCATCTCATAACAGCCAGGAAGAAGCAAATGAAGGGGAGGAAGGAAGGAGGTAATGGAAGGAGAGGGGGGGAAGATGTAGGAAGAGAGAGAGAGGCAGAGAGAGAGAGAGAGAGAGAGAGAGAGAGAGAGTTGAAGCTATCTTTCAAAAGAATGTTCCCAGTGACTTACTTCCTACAATCAGGCCCTTCTTTCTCTACCTCCTGATAACACCATTAAATTATGAACCCATTAATGGTCAATAGATTAAACCTATTATGATCCAGTCACCCTTTGGTGTTTTCATCTAATAACTGGAGATCAAGCCTTCAACATATAATCCTTCTGGATGCATTACATAATCAAGTAAAAAAAATCATTCAATCTATCACATTTATCCATCCATCCATCCATTTTTTACCTCCTGACTTCAGTTTTCTCTCCCTCTTCTCCTCGAAGTTCTTGCCATCCCCACGCCTCCTCTATTTATCTTCAGGAAAGTGCAGGCCTCCCATGGATATCAACCAACTATGGTATACCAAGTAGCAGTAAGACTAGGTACCTCCTCTCATATCAACACTGAACACAAGAGGGCTCGAGGAAAAGATCCTAAAAGCAGGCAATAGAGTCAGGGGCAGCCTCTGCTCCACTGTTAGGAGTACCACAAGGAGACAAGCCACACAACTGTAACACATCAACTACAGGATTTTTATTTCGATATTTTATAGCAGACACATATTTATCCTTTAACATCAATGATCCATCTGTTTGCTTTTAATTTCATGCCATCTGTCTTCAAGTAATTAGAAGCAGTATCTTTTTGTGGGGAAGAGGAAGCTCTCAATCCTATCTCGGATTTTTGCTTTCTTTGCTCAAAGAGATGGCTAGAACAGTAGCCCAAGGAGAGCCCAAGCCAGGGTTGTTTTGTAATATGTTTGTCCCTACTTTGCTTTCTTTAGTGTGCCTTACAGAAGATGACTTTCCCATCTGGCGGTGGGGGGGGGGGCGTTTGCAGAAACTTAAAACCACAGTCTCAAGGTTGCTATGAAGTAACTCAGTCAGAACATGATGTATCAGGTTCACGAAATAATGCCACAGCTCTTAATGCTAGCTGTCCCATCACTCCAATATCTTCACCTGAGGTAGCTAACAGTTATGGAATGTTTATGGTGTGACACGTGCTGTTTCTTATTTTCATGTTGGCTCGTTTAACCTTTGCCTTCATTATGGAAATGCTAATGCTATCTGAATGCATTTTACAAGTAAGTAAATGAAACCTGGGAATATCATAAGAAAATATTGAAGCTAACAATTGAACTTTGTTCCTGTGGTCCTCGACTTGTGTGTTGATGCTCTAGCCTCTGGTGCATGCCAAAGACCAGGCAATCCTGAAGATTTCTGTGTTCAACAAGAGTGAGTTAATCGACTTGTCTCTGAAACCAAAAACTCAAGGGAAGTAGAATTGAAGTTTGAGAAAATAGGAGGGATGAATACAGAGAGAAATTACTGAGAAAATAATAATATATACTTAATTTAAAATAAAATGAGCAAAACAGAAAGGAGCAGGGAGAGGACAGAGAAAATCCAAGCACTGGAAAGTAATTCATGTGGGCATATCTGTGTTTGTAGCAAAGCCTATGAGAGTTATTAGAGGGCGTGTCTCTAATGTTTGACTAAGACTTCTAGAAAGTAATAAAGATCACTAAGAATTTACTTAAGAGAAGAATAATCATGAAAAAGTCTGTATTCTAGAAATGAAGTTGACCAAGAGGGCTTTTGTTTCTCTAGCTCTACCAATTCCAAAAGCCAAGTGAATTAAGACTGTGAAGCCTAGAAGAGTCTATGAGCAGTTTCCTTCCAATGGCCAAGAGAAAGTTATTTGCAATGAATATTAGACACCTTAGAACACAGAGATGGGTCTCTAAGCACTATTTCTTCATTGCTCAAAAATCTGACAGAGAAATTACTGCTGGGAACACCCAAAGTAGTTCATTTTCCATTAATGCTGACATAAAATATGTATACAAAAATCAATCCAAAAGTATTTTAAGTTACTTTATAATTAGTAGGATTTATTCTGTGATCACCAGACCGGTGAGTTAATGTGAAATATATTGATGAGCTGGATAGCAGGCTAAAGAAGCACAAACTAATGTTCTACTCAGTGTGTTAGAAAGACTTCAGAAAGTTAAGTTTCATTCCTGATAGTGAGAAGATAGTTTCTTGAATTTCCTAAAAATTCTACATTTCTGAATTGAACAGAAGCCATGGAAAGCATTCTTGGACCCACCTCCCAGAAAATTTAAATGTAAAGTATTGCTTCATCAATTTCAAAAATGCATTCATTGTTATCAGTGCCAACATTTTTAAGAAGAGGCATCGGGCTCACAATCATTATCTACTCACGATCTTCTTCAGTAAGTGGTACTAAGTGATCTTAGATAAATGCATTAGAGTTTTCCTTGTCAGAGTGGAGAGCTACTGTTTCCAATCATGGCTGGAAGTAGACACCCATGAAGGTGAGTGACTCGGCTGTATTGCGCTCAGTGGTGGAACACTTGTAAGGCATGTGCAAGTCCTTGGTTGAGTATCCAGAACCTTTGCCAAAGCTCATGTTGAAAAGAGGAGAAATTAGGACAATATCCTGAATAGTGTCCTTTTCTCAAATTAGCCTCTAAGGCTTCATTTGCTTCCATGGGGCCAGCATATCATTCCATTTCGTTATTTTCTTTGTCAATGTGTTCTCTGAAGGAAGGAAAATCATACTTTTGAGTTATTTTGAGAATGAGGCTTTCCCGAACTCCTCCCACCCCACTTAAACCCTCACTGTAACCCTCATAAGGAAGCAAAGTGTGGTAGTGTCTCTGTTTCCTTTGCCTGAAGCCAGCGCATGAGTAAGTAGTGTGTTGTAGTCAGTGTTTTCTGACTCACAAACCCAAGCTTTCAGTGGGTTTAATTTTCTTTTAGGAGCAAATTGATTACTCTTTGAAAATGAGTAGTTATATTGTTAATTTAAATAGAACATCATAAATATAATTCACAATAAAACAGATGTGTTTAAGAATGAGAAGAAAATGAAAAATAGAGCATAATAATGGTGTTGCTAGACCTTTACTTTCATCTTCTTTATTTAATGTCCAAAGCCATTAATCTTTATCTCTTTTTCCCTCTGGGCTTTAGTAATGAGCTTCCCTATTCTATTGCAATGTAGTTTGCCTTTCCAATATTTTGTCTTGATCTGCTTTTCCTCATCGTCTTAAGAGAGTAAGGCTAGATAGTATAAAACCATGTAAAGTCCTAAAAGCATGGAAGCTCCATAAACCAGTAAAACTCTGAGTTTATGGGTAATATAGACACAAAGTCATCAATAAAGGGATGAGTAAAATTTACTTGCATACAATGAAGCTGAAAACACTTTAAAAAGCAGAGTTTTAAAAGTGACATTATAGAAAAAATGGCTTTCAAAAATCTATCCTAAGCATATTTACAACAAATATGCATGCCTTCTTTACAAGATAGAATACACTTTCCATGTATGACTTTCACTAATAATTTATATTATTAGATATGATGTCTGAGTATTTTACGCTTATTAAGTCAATAGATATTTGTCTATTTGTAGCTATTATCCAAATGATAGCTTAAGTACTATTATAAAAAACAGAACATGCTGAAATGAAACTGAGAAAATACAAGAGACAGACAAAAAAGTTAAAGCGAGCAGTCTAGAGAATACAAATCACACTGTCTCCCAATTCCCACCCTCAACCCAGAGCTGTGTTTGCTATTGTGTGCTGTACATTACTATACCATATGTTCAGCTAGTCTCTGGTGCCCAGATGTTTGGGTAAACACCAGTCTTCCCATTGCTTTGAAGGTATTTCTTAGGTGTTATTAACATTTAAATTGGTAGACTCTGACTAAAGCAGTTTGCCCTCCATAATGTCTGCTTGCCTTAATTAGCACAGGTCCTTAAGAGCAACAGCAGTTTGCCTCCATGTCGCATGTGGATTCAGGACTTTGGTGTCAATCCCTCCAGGAGCTCCAGCTGCAGGTTAACATTTCAGATCTCAGATTTGTCAGCACCTACAATCAAGTGAGCCAGCTCCTTAAAATAAACCATTCACTCGACTTAATAGTCCATTTCTCCACTTCTGGTAAGAATTCTGATTACCTCAATGGAGATGGCTTTTAAACACACACACACACACACACACACACACACACACACACACACACACACACACACTCACAGTCTCTGTGGTCTGAAATTAAGTATGTAGTTCAGGATGGTGTTTTTACCTCTGCTCTCCAGTGCTGGTATTATAGTCATATACTACCTATGTGTCTTCAGATAGCTAAGTTCTAAGCAGCTGTAGGATAACCTAGGCGCTGGTAGATGTGTAGTTAAGAGCATGTAGACTTTCAGAAGAACAGAGTTTTGTTTCCAGCACTTAGTTTTGTGGATCATAACTGCCTATATGTATGTCTAGCTCCAGGGGATTCAGTGTCTTTTTTTTGGACACTGAAGGCACCTATACACAGATGGCACATACTAATTCAAACATACACACACGTGTGTGCATGCACGCACACACACACACACACAAACACATACTACCACACATATGCATATACACATGTATGCACAAGTAAAACTAAAACAAATCTTTTCTTTCTTTTTTTTTTTTTTTTGAGTTAACCTAACTTTTTAAAGTACAATGGTTGACCAGATATACAGCAAATTAACAAGTATTTTTTATACAGACAATGGTGTGGAGTTTTTGGTGACTATCAAAGAACATCCCTGAATCATGATGATCAAACAGTTGTTTGATGATTTTTGGCATTTATATTGCTTTGGTGATTGAATGTCTAATAATTGCATTGCATGTAATATTATTTTTAGGTTTTATTCTCAGGATGATCCACCCCTCCCCATGGTTAAATTTCCCATTGTGAAATAGAAAAGGCTGACTGACCCCTTGCTTTCCCTTGCTTGGCCGCCTTGATGCTTCTCAGTTTTCCTTCACATAACTAGAAAAGAGAAATTTGTTTCTAAAATTGGTTGCCAGCTGACATTGTTCCGTAAGAAATGAAAAATTCAGAAAAGCTGGTATAAAGCACTATCTACTTTACAATGAAAAGCACTAGCAGTGTATGCTAGATTTTCATTTGAGATCTGCTGTGTTTCACCCTGCGTTGGGTTAGGGCCTCTTGGGGAGAGTGGGAGAGAAATGGGCTGAGAAATACCCCTGCTTCCTCTGTGTGGATGGCGTACTTCGAGGGGCAGGCTAATACATAGATAGCTAGAAATACGTTTTCCCTTGGTTAAAATTTTTATTTCTTGCCAACCCATAGCCTATATATGTATGTCTGCTACAATGGCATGGAGCCTAAGAAATGAAGTTTCACACATAGGTCAAACAGATTTCCCATATCCCCATGAAGTGTACTATTGATATTTGATCTTTTGGGTATGTGATAAAACCCATGCATGATGGTTATTATCATTAAATTCACAGATCTGGAACTGCCTTGTAGACAAGTCTGTACACATGACTGCCAGGGATGTTTAGATTGTGGTAACTGGTGTTGGAAGACCCCTCCCCCCCGAAACATAGGCAGTACCACACCACCCAGGGGCTGAGGTCTGGGAGGAGAAGGCGAGCTGAGAATTAGTAGCTAGCCATCACTCTCTCCTTCCCATCTGTGAGCACTGTATCGTCAGTTCCTTCATGCCCACGCAGCCCTGCTATCCTGACAAGAGGCACTCCATGCCCCTGAATTTTAAGGCACAACAATCTCTTCCTTCTCTAAGTTGGTTCTTGGTCATAGGGATGAGGAAAGCGCCAGTAGAATGAAGATTCTAGAGTCTAGAATGGCTGTTATCTGAGGGAAAAAAGAGTAGGAAGGGATGATAAGGATGCAGAAAAATTAGTAAATTCTTATACACCACATTTATTAATAGAATAGCATAGCCACTATATGGTTTACCAACTCATTGTGAGTAGATCACAGTTTGTTGGAATTCCAGATTATTCTACTCTTCTAACTTTTGCCTATAATAAGTAATAATAAATATATCTATTTTTCAATTCAAGTGAAAACTACTGACAGGAATATGTTTTGAACTTTGTAAAGTCTATAAATTGGACAGTTGATAATAAATTATTTTTAAAGACATTTTCATTCTCTAGCATTTTATATTTTGGCACCAAGAGAAATGAAGACCCAAAGTCTAACCACACAGGTAACAGAGCCGGCTTTGGACTCTTGTTAATTTTGGAATCTTGATCAACTCTTTGCTTCTGATCCATTCGACATTCTCACCCTAAAGTCATATTTTAGTAAAGTGTGTGTTTTTATGTTCCACTCAATTCATTTAGGTGTTAAATTTTGACTTCTATGATGTGAGCACAAAAGTGTTAACATATATTTCATGTTACTAAATGAAGATGCTTAGCATTATAACTTTAAAAATTCAATCATTGAAGGAATAGAAATACTCACAAAATTTTGCCTCCTATAAATCTGGATCCCTGCAACACACAGGCTACCTTCTTCAAGGAGAAATGGCAGTAATTACATTGTGTTAATATTCTAACCAAGGGCTTATGATAACATGATGGATGGTCCCAATTTCAGTTCCTTTTCATCCATGCCCAGACTTACACTTAGTTGTTTATATTTCTACACAGACATTTCTCACAGTTGAAGCCAGTAACTATCTGCTGCCTAAATTCATGTAAGACCGAGGACCACTCAGGTGTACAGGAGAGAACATACTTCATCCCAGGCCATCTTCTGTCTAGGATCTTACACTTAGCAAGAGTGAAATAGATAAATGAGTATTTGCCTAGTTAAATGTCTGTTCTCATTTTCCCCAAGAAAGGTCAAAACACTTGAAATTACAGGCAAGTCAATTGCATTACTTATCTTTTAAATATTCTGTCTTGTATGGCTGATGAAAAAAGGTGGCATTTTACTGTTGCTGTCAAGTTAAAGTCAGGTATGCAAATATGGACACCAAAGTTCTTGCAGCCAAGAGCACTGAGTGTCAGAAACATGTTTATTAATATTTATGTACACAGCGTCTGCCTGATTTTGCATCTGTTTTGCACTTCTTAGATGTGTACACGTTGTCTCTGTATCCAAAGGGATTGTATATCTTTCATATAGAAATGAAACTTGCCCAAATTTAAAGGGATGTCATCCCCCCCACACACCTAAGAATTTCTTTTAGTATTCTATCAGGAAAATTTCCTTCTAGAACATCTTGAAGGATTTGCTAAATTTTGCAATCACTAAAAGTCTTCTAGAGTATTTTTATGTGAATGTTTTATATATGCTAATGAATTTTAATGGTATTTGGTACTCAGATTCCAGTATTATGATATATAACTGAACTATCTATAACTTTTGAAATTAATCAGTCGGTTATATTAAATATTACCATGAGAAAAATGTAAGCATCTGTAACTAGCTTGGTTTCTGCTTGATTTGTTGAACTAGCAAGTAATTACAAAGCTGCACATGAGTAGTCTGTGCTCTGTGTGTGTGTGTGTGTGTGTGCATGTATGCACGTGTGTGTAGACCCATGTGCAGATTTGCACATATGAGAGCATGTGCTGCATATTGGTGTATATGCACATAGAGGCCTGAAGTTGATACTGGAATCATCCTCCTTCATCTTACTTTATTCACTGGGGCCAGGGGCTCTGAGTCGAATCCCAATCTCACTGATAAGCTGGCCTTGCTAGCCCTCTTGCTCTGAGGATGTGGTCTTTGCCTTTTGAGATAGAATTACAGGTGTGCCGTAGTGTTCACCTGGCACTTACGTTGATTCTGGGGACCCACTCTCATACCGACATTTCCCGCCATGATTAACTGTGCCATGGGTGATATGATTAACACTCTTTGAGGGGAGGGAAGAAAAGGAGTATTATACTGGCCTGTGCCACCTCTGTTTTCTTTTGTGAGCTCGTGCTGCTTTTTCCAGAAAAAAATGTATAGCACTCCATGTCTTACATTTCACTGCGCACATTGTAATATTTGTTCTTAACATTACATATGCAGATTGTCACAAAATGGAGGCATCGCTGTGCGGTTTGGCAAGAGGTCATATTAAATAGTATTAATATACAGTCTATAACCTTTATTAATCAGAGCCTTACGTTATCTTTGGGATCAGAAGAAGCAGGGTACTAAACATCTGTTCTCCACTACTCACAATGTGAAATGTGGAGTTCATGTAGCGAGAAGCAGAATTTTCTGTATGGGAAATAGTTACCCCAGCATTTGATAGATTGAGGAAAAAGATGCCGTGTGAGAGTGAGATTTAAAAGTTTTCTTCAACTGTCATAAAAATGTGTGCTGTCCTAAAAATTGTAAACAGTCAAAGTACTCTCCTAATTCAGTCACTTAGACAGCACAAGGAAGAGACACACGGAGATTTTATTACAATTTAGGTTCTCTACTGTTGTTCTTTAAACATTTTAAATAAAATTTCATCACATCCCCCTTCCCCTTTCTCCCTCCACCTCCCCAATGTACCCTTCCCATTCCTTCTCAGATTGATGACTTCTTGTTCTCTAATGATTATTACATACAGATGCAAATTCTTAAATATACAAATACAACTTGCCATGTCTGTTGCGTGTTGCTTGTGTGTATATGATTTCAGACCTGACACTTTGCACTGGGTAACCAGTTAAGGGTTTCATCTCAAGGTCAGACTAATTTCCCCTCCTTCAGCAGTCACCACTGGCTTGTAGTTCTCTGCCCAGAGGGGCGTGCAATGACTTACCCCCTCTCATAGTCAGTGGAGTTAGCATGTCTGTTGGAATTGGTATTGCTCAGGTCTTGTTTAGGTAGCTATATTGTCGAGGTAGCATGAATGTAGCTTCATTGTCATTTCTAGAAGACACCATTGTAGTTTTCACAGTCACTGCACATGTACTGGTCTTATGGACTGGGTAGAGTTAGGTGCTGGGACCAGAGCTGTGAACACCCCCTCTCCAGTGGAATGAGACTGAAGCAATTAGAGCCTTGTGCGTTAGACAGGACTGCACTGGCCTGTTCAATGCAGCATAGATAGATAGCTTCCAAGATAAGTGAAAATGGAAATCAGAAATGCAAATTTGTCCCCAAAACTCATTAGAAAAAGCTAGATAAGGAAGCGTGTGACCCAAAATCCTAGAGTTAAATTTTGCCTTTGTCATAGCTGCATATGATTGACAGGAGCTTTGTGTCTCTACAGGAAACTGCAGAACTTGTCAAACAAGCATGCATATCTATGTCAGAGGTTAGGAAACCTGTCACTTTCAAAGCTGTTTTTCTTCACTTAATGCTGGCATTCAAAAAAAAAAAAAAAAAAATGGATGATGCCTGAATTTATTGTTGTATTTTAGGTTGAAACAATTATAATCAATATGCAAAAAGCAGAACTTTTTAACTTTTTGTTTACCAATGTTTAACACTTCATGCAGTTTAAATATTTGTGTATTTTTAATTTTTTATTCCTACCTGTTCTACTCTCTTAAAAATAGTTTCATATGCTTTTATGTCATTTTTAAAATAATTCAATTTACTTTGTGTGTGTGTGTGTGTGTGTGTGTGTGTGTGTGTGTGTATAATCATATTTTCTCAGTTTTATCATTGGAAAAAAGTAAAGAAAGAAAAATTATTGAAAGTAAAATTTTGGATGCTAGACTTAAAAATTTTGTCTTCCTCTAGCTTTGTGTGTTGAGTGTATTTATCTGTCTGTGATTCATTGAGTTGTTAAAGGAGAAATGAGGCAAAATTTGCCATTGTGCTAGGCAGGGGTGGTGCACACCTTTTATCCCAGCACTTTGGAGGCAGAGGCAGGCAGATTTAGAGAATGGTCTAGCCTGGTCTACTCAGTGAGTTCCAGGACAGTCAGGCCTTCAGAGAGAAACCCTGTCTCAAAAGAAAAAAAAATTGTCACATGTTTCTCCCAATTTGCCATGTAGTGATGTCATTTAATAGCATCAGCAGAAATAGTAGCGCTAGCAAATCTAAGTATGTGAGAGAAGAAATTTGAAAAGCCCGGGTGAAGAGAGCCGTTCTCTCCTGTGCTAGAGACAATGCTCTTCACTGGACCTTTCTTCCCATAATGTGGTAAGTTAGTAGTCCAGACCCCATGTAAAGCTTCTGGAGATTGGCCACCATGAGGGTATGGAACAAGTCCATGGTACAATCTTCTCCTGAGAAACCTTTCGTCTGGGTCCCAGATAGGACTGAACTGGGGCTTCAGCTCCCAGCTGGTCTTTCAGTGAATGCTATAAAGTTCCAAAGCTGCCTCCCTTGGTCCCCTTCTCCACTTAGATGGACTGTTATGGGTCCATCATGGGATGCTAGGCTCTTGACCCCTCTGAGCCTACATCGTTTCATTGAAAACAGTGTTTGCCTTTTCTTGTATTACAAGAACATATTTGGCAGATACCTTGTGGCTGCATCTCATACAGAATCTTGTCTAACTTCATCATACATACAGGGAATAATTTATCCTTTGGTGTTACATGAAAAAAAAACAGCATTTAGATCAGCATTACTATCCACTTAAATCTATAGTGATGCCTAAATTGGCCACTTGCATGTGAGAAAGCTATTCTCATCTTGGTAGCATGAAATAAGCCATAGTGTGATCAGAAAATATTACTAACCAGAAGTTTCCAACCCACTGAGAACAAGTATGGCCTTTAGCTTGGGATTCTGATACTGGTAGTCTAACATTTGGGGCATGGGTAATAATTTATACACAATGTGACTGTCTTAAAAATGACCAATAAAGTGAAAGCACTTGACACATTCCCTACATTAATTTGACCATTTAATTTGTTAATCACTCCCGTGGCATAGACGATCCATTTTATTTTGATAGTCTACTGCCCTTCTGTGGAATAGAGTGCTTGTTGTTGTTTGTGAAACTTGTTATGTTTAATTGATTCTAACTCTAATGTATAAATGATGAAGGAAATAGGTCATTGGGATATGTCTTTCTAAACGAAAATAATTTTTGAAAACAAAGATTTCATGTGACTGATAATAGCACTGGAAGTCTCATTTCTCAAAAATCGTGATGGTGGATGCCACTCACTGAAGTATTTTTCGCGTTCCAACACTGAATTATTGCAGATTGTGTGCGTTTAGGGAGCTATTTTGGAGTACTCATCATTTGGTTCTGTGGCTAGAAGAATACCACCGGAAGGGGGCTCTGACTGACAGGCTTCACAGTATCTCTGAGCAATGATTTGCTTTACAAGTTAAATGCAATTGTCACACATTGTATTTAAATCTCATTTTGCTCTGCAGAATTTCGCACAGACATCGTTGACAAGTAGCGATGCATTGTCTTACACTTGGGCAGTTTGCTGCTTCCTGAATAGCTACAGTTATTTATCTAAGCCATTCTAAAACCCCAAGTGACTTCATGGAAGTCATTTCGAATGAAGAAAAGATGGTGAAGCTTTTTTTCTTTTTCCCTATAAAAATTCTGTTCTAAACGATTGGCTTTCTCTGAGCTAATAGGAAGAAAAAACAGTTGTTAGAGAAAAATCCTCACTTCTAAAACTGACAGAAGCGAGATCCTCCTGAGAACCAGCCCTGACAATGGTTTCCTCGGGCCCTTTCCTGCTCCGCATGGAGGAAGCAGGGGTTATTCCGTTTGGTGTTAGGTAGATTTGTAAAGTGTTAGATGACACATGTCTACACTTAGTGCTTACACAAAGAGTAGCTTTGTTTATGTTCTTCTCCTTTTCTTTGTTCGCCACACAAAGGCAGCACCTTGAACAGAACTGTGAAGGATGCTATAAATAGGGAAGGTCCATGAGAGAGTAGAGGGAAATGCCTGGCCCCTGACTTCCTTTTCACCCGCTTTCACTGAACTTTGTCATTCAGTGTGGTGTGTTCTTCTTCTTTTCCATTGGAAATGCTGACTGGAATACTGTTTCATTCCTTCCCTGGGTCTTCGAGAAAGATCTCTGTGTTAATAAGGCCACATGTATTACTTGCTGGACAGAATTGTGTCACTAAAAAAAAAAAAATTGTGTGGCACTCTGGCTCACCTAGGTTTTCAAATCTTTCCAAACATCAAATACTGAGCATTTGATGACCGAATTTGAGAATTGGAAAAGTGACTGTAGAAACCCAATTCATTCCTTACTTGAAAAAAAAAAAAAAAAAAAAAAAAAAAAACCCCAGCAGGCAACATTATTGAGGAAATTGACACTTGAATGAAGACTTCAATATATGTTTGACAAAAATCCTGAATATTCACTTTTTACAAGCTCTCATTAAACATAATTAAATTGTTAATGGTCTCGCCTTTGAAGAGTTTGGCCGTTGTGTGATTCAAATGCACAAAGATGCTCCAAGATTAGTCAGCCATATGACTCTAAATAGAGACAAGAACTAAAGAAACTTCTGGTTCAAGATAAATAAGCTGTGTTAGTTAGTTCCCATTCATATGTGAGCTTTGGTCACTATACTTTCTAATGATTAGGAAGTTTTCAAAGCCTTTATTTCAGATGGGACTTGATGGATCTGTTTACATCACGCTTTCAGAATCTGTTGTGGATGTTTTATGACCTATGCTAGGCTGGTGAAATTAGTTAAGGAAAAAATGATAAATGATATGCTTCATAAAATGTTTCTGAGCTAATGAAAAAGAACAGAAAACGTGCATGACTGAGTAAATTGATCATTGACAGGAAGATAACATTGTATGGGCAGTCAGTTAGGAATTGCTACACAGAACCCGAGAATTCAGGGTTTGCTACGTAGCTTGTTAATACATTGTAAGGTTCAGGTGATTTGATCATTGACAGGTAATAAAAATGGTACAGGGATTGGAGGGTTGTGCTCCTGAGCTGGGACAAGCCTGATGATTCCCAAGTTCTTCCAGGCCATCTCATGATTTTTCACCTCTCTGTAGAAACTTAGCTGACTGACTGTGACTGCCATTAATAGCTCTGCTCTCGTTATTTTCCTCGGGTCAGCTTACATTATCTGAACAAAAGTGCTCGTTTCATAATTTGGAATTAAAAATTATCTGAATGCACAAGGATTGGGACTCTGGCGAAGAAACAAAATAATCTAAGCTTTTGACCTTGCAGAACAAAACTGTCTTTGGAAACAGATAACTTGCAACAGGGGAAATGCAGCACAGGACATCTTACATGGGGTTGGGGAATTAGGGGTGGGTGAATAGGATAGCCAGCAAAGGGCATTCTGAGCAAGACCCACTTAAACGGGTCATGGCTGCCTGTGGGTGACCTCCATATTTCCTCTTCCATAGTTTCTCAATAGATTATTAATTTAGAGATAATTAGGCACTTGAGTCTTTATGCGGTTCCAAGCACACAGATTTAGGGTCCTTTATTTAGGACACGCTCCTTCCAACTCTGAATCAGAGACGTGACATTGGAATAGTACAGTCATGAAGACGGGGAAGCGGTCATTTCACACAAACATGCTTTATTATTTTTAATGAAACCAGTGGCAGCATTCTGTTTAGCTGCTCCCCTCTGAGAATTTGCACTGAAGTACAATAATACAATTATTTCTGTGTGTGTGTATGAGGAAGAATAGTCTGCCCTGCTGAGAAGACAAAGATGCTCCCCCCCCAAGGCCATTATAGGTTATATATTGCTCAACTAGCATTGGGGACTTCACAGTTATGTATTATGATTTAAGATAAATAGGTTAGTAAGGACAGAAAGTAATATTCTGTTATTAAATGTGAAAACCTTATTCTTTACATTTTCACTAGTCATAGAAACCCTGTGTATCTATAATATGCATACCCATAATTAATAAATTAATTTTATAATTACATATATTTTAAATTATGGTTTTGTCTTGGCTTCTCTACCATTGCAAACCCTGACAACTAAGTTTTTCATGCCTTACTTTTTACACCTCTGAAATGGATACTTTGTGGTTTTATGATATCAAACACTTTGAGCTACACTGTCCTGCATCTATAATTACACCCACAGTTGCTGTTCTTATGGCATTCATACTGAGAAAGTTGGTTTTGCTGAAAGTCAATTTGCTACAGTTAAGTATTCCTAGTATTGGAATTATTCCACATAGAGAAAGTAAAGGTGAATCAACAGCGAATGATTGAGTAGTTAGTAATATGATGACCTGAGGACTGCTAGGAAATTAGGAATTAAAATTAATATATGTAACCACCCTCACTACCTTATCCAGTGAAAAACTGAATCCTGGTGACTACTTTCCTTAGTTTCTTGACAACCCTGTTTTAGACCTTCCCTGAGCCCATGCCACACATCTTCTCTTGCATTGCCTTTTGCTGTGTCCCAAGACTCTTGTATTGATAGTCTTTTACCCATACTTTTTAACTATAACTTCATTGTATAGGATTTGTAAAAAGTAATAAATTATACACCAGTATTAACTAGACCAATGAATGTGTGTGTAGTCAGAATAGCCATTCTAGACTGTTGACACTGGACATGCTGTTGTAACCAGATAAACAGGGAATAAACAAAAAGAAGCTGTTAAACCTTGGCAAATCACGGTAGAACAGTCTTGTAAATTTTCCTGCTTCTGAGAAAGTCTGTTAGAGATGCTAGGCCTATAGATGGAGGATGGATGCTCTAACGTTATGAAGGAACTTTGGCTGACTGTACAGGCCGTGAGATGTCTCTGTCAATTCTAGAGTTTATATATTATCCTTTTGAGGTCTTTAGTGGAGTTAAAGAAAATAGTTGTGGAAATGGTTTTTCTTAGTTATGATAAAAGATAAGTTACATATAAACTTTCGACTCACCTCAAGATGCAGGAATTCCACTCTTAGGCATGTACTCAAAGGATGCACACTCATATAACAAGGACATCTATCTGTCCAACTATGTTCATAGCAGCATTATTTGTAATAGCCAGAACTTAGAAGCAACCTAGATGCCCCTCAACTGAAGAATGGATAAAGAAAATGTGGTACATTTACACAATGGAGTACTACTCATCAGAAAACAAAACAAAACAAACAAGCAAACAAACAAAAACAATGGAATCTTGAAATTCGCAGGCAAATGGATGGAACTAGAAGAAACCATCCTAAGTGAGGTAACCCAGTCACAGAAAGACAAACACAGTATGTACTCACTCATGTATGGATTTTAGACATAGAGCAAAGGATCACCAGCCTACAATCCATACCACCAGAGAAGTTAGGAAGCAAGGAGGACTCTGAGAGAGACATACATGGTTCCCCAGAGAAGGGGAAAGGAACAAGATCTGAGGAAATTGGGAGCATGGAGGGAGGGGAAAGGGAGTTAGGAGAAAGAGAAGGGGAGAAGAGGAGGGGAGAGGAGGACATGAGGGAGCAGGAAGATTGAGTTGGGGTGGGGGGGGTAATACAGGAGATCAAGAGGGAGCCATTATAGGTTTAAAGAGAAATCTGTCACTAGGAAAATGTTCAGAGATCTTCAAGGATGACCCCTACTAACAATCTAAGCAATAGTGGAGAGGCTACCTTAAATGCCCTTCCCTGATTATGAGATTGCTCACTACCTTATATGCCATCCTAGAGCCTTCATCCAGTAGCTGATAGAAGCAGAAGCAGACACCCACAGCTAAACCCCAGTTTGATAGCTGGGAAACCAGCATAGGACTGACCCAGACCCCCTGAAGGTGGGTGTCAGATAGGAGAACTGGGCAGTCTATGGGGCCTCTGGTAGTGGATCAGTATTTATCCCTATTGTATAAATGGACTTTGTGAGTCCTCCCAACATAGAGGGATACTCCATGGGGGAGGGCCCAGGTCCTGCTCCACATGATATGACAGACTTTGAAGATCCCCCATGGAAGGCCTTACCCTCCCTAAAGAGCAGAAAGGAGATAAGATAGGGGGTTGGTGGGGGGCAGGGGCGGAGGGGAGGGAGATGGAACTGGGATTGACATGTAAAACAAGCTTGTAATTTAAATTAAAAAAAAAGGGAACAAAAAAAAATCTTCACTTTTTATAATACCAAACTTGTTTAAAATATTTTACACGCTATCAGCAAAAATGTTGAAATAAAGACAGGACAAGTCACCCCTTTGTCAAAGTGGCAGTAAGCCAAATTGTGGCAATAATAATTTCCGTGTCTGAGAAATGAACCAGAAGTTTGCAGCAGGGCAGGGCAGTATTGTTGAGGAGCATCGCTGAGTATGGAGCATCGTGGCATCTTAACTTTCTCAAGCGTCATTTTCATCATCTTGACAGCATGACAGCTCAGAGCAGAACTGTTACTCTTTGTCTCTTTCCAGCTGTTACCGTGATCCCACTTGACAAGTTTGTCTTTGTTGTCCTGGTTCACTGTCTCCTAGCTCTGGATGTTGAGTCAGGATGCCAGCAGGCACGGTCCCTCTTGCAGGCTGTGAGGGATCTGTTTTGTTCATGTCTCTTTGCTTGGCTTATATGTTGTTACGGGCATTCATCCCTCCAACCTGGTCACAGAGCCACTTTGAGCCTCCAAATAACACAGGGATGCTATATAGATACTAGCCCATTTCTATCAATCTATGTATTGCTGTGAGGCCGTGTCTTACCTGGTTATGCCCAGCATGGTGTTACTCCTCCAGAAGCCTACATGGTGACTGTGTCTGCCTACGTTTCCCAGAATCCTCCTCACCTCCTAGACCCACCTACGGTGCTGGCCTATTGGCCACAGTGTTTTATTCATCAACCAATAAGATAAACACGTACAGAAGACCATTCCCCATCAATGTGCGGTCACTTTTTCCTTATGTGTCTTTGTGTTGCTTCCTCTATATGTGCTTGTTAGATATCACATTCTACTCCATTGCTGTTAGTAAGAACTCTGATTATTCCCTAGGATTGTCACTTGCCAAATTCTTATTAGTTAATCCACCAACGTTGTGGTATTTATTATAGCAAACTTGCAAAAAAGATGCAAGGTGTCTTTTCAGGATTCATTGGCATGGACTTAAGACATTATTAACAGAAGACAGTGCAAGTCAACTGCGTGTGTGTGTGTGTGTGTGTGTGTGTGTGTGTGTGTGTGTGTGTGTGAGTGAAGCGGTCAACACACCATAAGTAATGAAGAGTCACAGAGGGGCTAGCCGGAGTTTGAGGAACCTTAGAGATAGCCAAAAGTGAAAACAAAACATATCAAAACTGACTGGATACTCAAAGCCGGGTATTGTTTACATGGATGTTTACGTTAATAAAAATGAAATGTTTCAAACCAGTAACCTAACCTTTCACCTCCAGAAAAATAAGAACAAATTAGACCAAAGCCCATGGAGGAGAGAATAAACATATTTGGTAGGAAATGAACTGAGTAGACAATAGAAAAACAAGAAAGGAAATCAGTAGCTGGTTATTTGACAACTACATAAAGTTGAAAAAAAAAATAATGCTGACTGAAAAAGAAGCCGCCTCACTGGCCAAATTCAGAGACAATAGGAAGACAACTGTTTTCTTTACAGAATGAAGCATTGCAAAGGGTTCTTTGTACAAATGAACTTGGTAACATAAAAGATGTACACTTTTAGTAAGATCTAAAGTATTCAAATTTTTTTGAAGAAGCATAAAATCCCAGGACACACATGACAAGTAAAATATTGTATTATCCTTAAGAAAAAAACATCTCGTAAACACAAGTATATATCTAGATTCCTTCACTGGCTTTGATTTCAGTATCTTTAAATGTATTTACCAGTCTTGAATAAATTTTTTTCCAAAAAGAGATTAAAAAGAAATACACCCTAACATATCCTCTGAAGCCAGTGTTACCTTAATCCATAAACCAAACAAAATTATTGAATGGCACAAAAATCCTCCAACCAATAATTCTTATGATTACAGGTGGATATGTCATCAGCAAAACACGATCAAAACATTTTAAAAAGTTGTGCATGATGGTCAAGTGAAATTTCTCCCAGAAATGGAAACTTGGTTCAACATCTGAAAGTGAATTAAAGTCGTGTGCGTGCATGTGTGTGTGTGTGTGTGTGTGTGTGTGTGTGTGTGTGTGTGTGTGTTTGCACAGTCCTCTCAATAGACACAATCGATTCATCACAATGTGATGTTTTGTTGACAGGAACATGTCACACAGTATCGGAAGAGGGAATTTGCACCTTAGAGTGGTAGTTATCAGTTCTCAGACTCAATTTTCTTTTGATGTGGAATCTGAGAGCTGAGTCTGAGGATGGCAGAGAAGGGATGTGCCTCTATTTTTACTCTCTGCCCCACACCGTGGAAAGATCTCATGGGCATGAAACCAAGAAAAGAAACAAGAATGTTGAGAGAGGAAAGAATTCCAAGTATTCATGTTTGTAAATGATAGATCTAAATATATTGAAAACAAGTCCAAGAACTGGGAATGTATACGTTATGGTTGTAAAGGGCCCAGTTCATGGTCACTATCTAATCATTTAGAATGTGCTAGAAAGCAGCAATGCACATGTAGCCATATGTTAAGGTAAAACATATTAGAGATAAGGATTAAAAATGAAGGCAGGACATAGTAGAATCAGATGACTGGCCAATTATAGAATTATGGTATAATTCCATTAGCACAAAGAACCATTGCTAGTAGTGTTTCCTTTAAAATTATAGATAAATTTCTGTTTTTTTTTTTATGTATTCCATGCCCTGAGTTGTGTTTATATGGAATACTAAAATAATAATACAAAATAAATTCCAAAAATAGTACACATGTCTGTGTAATTAAAAACAAGGTAATTCTTTGTCCAGGGTTAGATAATCCTGGGTCTAAGCAAAGTTACTTCTCCATATTCTCAGGATATCCGGTTCCTAAGGAAATGTTAACAGCTTGGCCTTCAGGGTTTTCTTACTATTAGGTTGAACTGTTTTAATAAACCCTGTTCACTCTCAAACATGCTTCTGCCTCAATCACCCAGGCCAGGTTCTGGAATCCTAAAAATGCCTCTCCTCTAAAGGCCACACATCCTATGAGTTTATTCATATGGTTTTTACACAGACACACATTTATAGTGAGAGAAAAATAACATCATCTTTGATGAGGTCTAGTCACATGGCAGGAAGAAAAGGAAGACATGGTTAGGCCATACATGAAAATGGCCTAAGGGTAGTTGTGATGACAGTTATATATTTCCATGACTACACTAAAACCCATCAAATTGTATAAGGCCCGGTGTATGGCACACGTGTTATACCTCAATAGAACAGTTGCATACAAAATCCATCTATTCTTAAGGTAGACCAAAAATGTGCATTTGAAAACTATTCTTTTAATGTATATTTGTTTTGTTTTTGTTTGTTTGTTTGTTTTTTGCTAATCATTATCTAGGGTGATTCCATATGCTGTGGATATAGAAGTAAACAAGACATTGTGTCCTATGACAATGAGCCTCAGTCTCAAAGAATAGTCCAGATGGGCACAGCTTAGATGGGTTGAATATACCTTTCAGTGTGTGTGGTAAGATGTGAAAACGCACAGAACTGAAAATAGCATCCAAGTGAACTGTCACACTTAGGAGGTAAAGTCAGAAGTCTGTTCAATAAAAATGTATGCAATACTAACTGCATATACTTGGGATAGAGATTTACATGGTTCTATATACTTTAAAATGATGAATTTTATTTCCAAAAGATGTTAAAAGCTTATCATAGGTCTTAGTCTACATCTAATTAAGTCTGCTCATACTGAGATAAGAACTTAAAAATTGTTTCATTTATAACTTTTCAAATACCTGCTGTACAGGAATGCTACAGTCCAGTCATTTTCAAACTATCCTGCACTGTATTTCCTTTTCCGTTCTACTCCCTTCCCCCTCCCCTCGCCTCCTTGTGTCCATTGCTTTGAGACAAGATCCTATTTTTCTGGTGTACCTCCACCAGATCGTAGTAAATTGACTCATAATGCCTTATGACCTCAGTGTTTTAATTGCTAGGACTACGGGTGCGTGTAGTTGCCTTTAAAACAGTATCAACAGTGCTCAAATGATCACTCATATAAACGAAAATACTATTTTTATAGCTCAGAAATTGGATCTTATAATACATTTGCTCTTCAGTTAAGTCCATTGGTTTTTGTGCTGTCTAGCATAAGATGCAATTTCATACAATTTCTACCAACTTGAATACTATGTGTTCAAATACATGTTCACATATAACTATTGCATTAATCTCATAAACTTGCTATTAATATATTTCTTTATTTTCTCTCCTAAAGTGTTGTTTATACATAGTGTTAGGATGCTACCTTTTCCATCGCTAGTTACTTAGGGTTATCACAGCTGGGGAGTGTAGATAGGAGCTACCTTCTGTACAGAGTTTGACTGTGCAGTACTTTCAGTCTTGAATAGTTGAACTAGAAGTTGATCCATCTTGCCTTTAGGGTTTTTGTCTCATAGTAATTTTCTGTCTCTCATCCAGCAGGACTACTGTGGTTTTCTGAATTTCATATGATAAATATTTCATATAAGTGGGATTCTGTGGCATTTGCATTTGCCCTCCTGACTTACTTCACTTGGCATGGTGTGCACCAGCTTTCTGTTACACGAGCAGAATTTTCTTGTTTCTGAGGCTAAGGAGATTGGCCATAAGCACTTAATTATCTCTATGGATAGTTAAGTTTCTTACACTGCTTGTCTCTTGTAACTAGTGTTTTACTTGGCATAGGAATATGTACATCTTGACCTTTTTTTGAAGAAGAAGATGTATTGCTGGATCATATGAAAGTTCAATGTTTAAAGTTTTGAACAGGCATTATACCATTTCCCAATAGCAGCCTTGCCATTTTGCCTTTCCAACAACAGTGTGTAAGAATCTGTTTCACTACGTCTTGGTCTTTTATTTTCTTTATTGGATAATAGCCATCTAGATAGATGCAAGATTATATCTCATTGTGGTTTAATTCGTATTTCCCTGACAATCAGTGATGTTGAATATTTTTTCATACACAAGGTGGACATTTGTATGTGTCTTAGTTAGGGTTTTTATTGCTGTGAAAAGACACCACGGCCACAGCAACTCTTATAAAGGAAAACGTTTAACTCAGGTGGATCACTTACAATATATGATGTTCTGTCCATTATGATCATGCTGGCATTCGGGAAGATGTGGTGCTAGAGAAGTATCTGAGAGTCTTGCAGGCAACAGGAAGTGGTCTAAAACTCTGGGAGGTATCTTGAGCATACATAGAACCTCAAAGCCCTCCTCCACAGTGACTCACTTCCTTCAGCAAGACCACACATACTCCGACATGGCCACTCAGCCTATTTGTGCCATTCCATTTGGGGGGTATTTTCTTTCAAACCACTGCAGTATACTTTTGTTCATAAATGTCTTTGAAACTTCAACTCATATTCCATCAGCTTATTAGTTAATTTGTTGAATGTTTTACCATTGCTTCATTTTTTTCCACCTTCCCTCACTCCATGTCTTTACTTTTTGGATATAGGATGTCATTTTTTATGCTTTTATTGATATGTTTAATTAAAAATTGTAAGGCAAGAGTTACATTATGGTGAGAACATTTTAAAACTTAAATGTTCAAATCAATTATATTTCAATGTCAGTGGACATAATTGATTCACATCAAAATTTTTATTTACAGATTTATAGTAAAATAATTTATAATCATATTATATATATATTCCTTTTGTGTTGAATGACTATTGAGATAATGTTATTGTTAGTATTCCCCACTGACTTTTTTTAAATATGCTTTATTTTATATTTAGCAACACAGGTCACATATAAAATAACATTGTAATAGTGTTACTTGAAATATTTTTAAATAAAACAAAAAGGAAAAATTTTCAAGTTACAGCCAATAACCATTTTTGCATATCCAACAGATGTTATTTCTTTGAATCAGTTAATTTGAATGTTAAGCTTCCTTTCTAGAGTTTTAACTTCAGTGAAATAAAAATTAGACATGACTAGTCACCGAACACATTGCATTGATCCACTTAGAAAAAAAATGAGTTTTTAAAATTAGTTCAGAGGGTGAGGGGCTTTTGTGACCCAATACATATTTGTTTAACATATTGTAATGTAAGCTTGCTTTCTACCATTGTGTACAAATTTGGACTTATTATTTCCTTAAGGGCATGATGAAATGACTGTGGCAGTAATCATTTGTCATTGAATGATGTAAGCATCCTTCTTGGAGACCATTTCAAATAATGACATTATTTCAGTAAAGCAAAAATTGATGTACCCATGGTATCTTTGTAGGGGCAGGTCTATAGCAGAAGCAAATGACTGCTACGTATTTACTTTTCAAATCATGATATGAATTAATGGCACAACATAAATCATGAGTAATGTAAATCAATGTGTAAACTGAAAGTATAATGCTCTTACATGGCATTAACTCACACTATGTTTGACTGAATAGCAAGAAACCAATAATTATCTCTTTTAATGTAAAGTGTAAAGTAAGCAGAGTTCTGTGTTAAATTAATACTAGATGATATGCAAAATCACTGCTGCATGTGATAGTGTCTCTAACTTAATTTCTCTTAAGGAGTTTAGTAATTTTACAAGAAGCACTTCTAATATGCAGAGCAATTCCAAACGCCATGCACTTCCTTCAGCCAACAGAGGTTTTCCTTTCAGCACTAGACTAGTGTTTTCCTTTTTCCTTTTCTTTCTTTCTTTTTTTTTTTTTTTTTTGCAAATAGGTCTGAGATATTAGAGATGAAGTTATTTCTCAGTAAGCTGAGTTCAATATTTACATTTTAGAAGTAATTTCACTTTATTTCATTGCTCAAGTAAGTCAGAAAGCTTGGCTAGTGAAATTAAAAAAATATATTATCAATTATGACACCGAACAAATTCAAAGAAATTAGGAAAGACATGAGCCGTATTGGGTGTTTTAGACTTTGCCATATTATGGTTGAAAACTGTAGAGTTGTTTTCATTGTGTGTTTGTTATGTCATGCAAGAGTAAGACCTCACCTTTCTGTCTTACTGGAGGCAGGATCTCTTTACTGCTCCATTAGCCAGGACAGCTCATCCCCAAACTGCTGGAGGGTCTCCCGTCACCATCTCCAGCCTCTCAGTCGGGGTGTGCTTCTACTGCAGATGCATATGTTCTGGGAATACCAGCGCAGGTCACCATGCTTGCAGGACAAACATTGTTTGCCACTGAGGCATCTCTCCAGCCTTTGTGGCTATCATCAACGGTATAATTTGAGCAAAATAATCTCTAGCAGTGATGTTAAAGGCCCCAGTCGTGTGGTTGAAGTTTTAATCTATATCTTCCTTCCCTTTTATGATCTGAGCATTATTTGCATAATGTAGGAGTTTATGATATGGTTTTTTGTGCAATGAACACACCTTTGTGAATAGGTAGTTATTCATATTCTGTCTGACATGTAAGGGATAGTGTACAATACAGGTTCTAGCCCCCATTTTTTCACTCCGTGTGTGTGTGTGTGTGTGTGTGTGTGTGTGTTGTTTTGTGAACTGAACACATGTGTGCATATTTACTTGTTTGTATGGGTGGACGCAGAGACAAGATAATGACATTAGATTTCTTACCACTGGATTGCTTCGTCTCCTTCCCTCCCTCCATCCTTCCCTCTCTCCGCCCTTACTCCTTCCCTCCCTCCTTTCCTCCCTTTCTTTTTTTCTTTTTGAGACAAATGTCTCCCACAGAACCGAGAGTCTGTCATTTCAGTTAGACTCACCAGGCAGTAAGCCTCTGGCTCCCCCCCCACTGCTGGGATTGCAGGTACTGTTACATTTCTGAAATGGGAGTGTGGGAATCTGAACTCAAGTCCTCACGTTCCCACGGCAAGTACTTTACTGACGGATCCCTCCCCCACCATTTATTTGTACACACATTTTGTTTAAAGTATTTTATCATCTCTGAGCCAGAATTTGTCTGGAAATTGAGGCATTAGATTAAATTTGATGATGCATCATGGTTTTATTGGCAGCATTTCCCCTTTCTAAACAGAACATAAAATAATGACGAATGTTACAGTTGATGGTGACTTAGAGCTGGTGAAATATCGTGCTCCGTGTGTGTGTGACTAGAGAAGCAGATTTAATTGATTTGGATGATAAATAAGCGGCAACTGTGGTAATTTTAGTCAGCCTGGGTAAATGACTTTAAAGTAGATAACATTTTCCTCTTACATCTTCCCTTTGATTTTCACAAGCTTGTGAGGCACATTAAAGCTTGCTTTCAAATCGACTCCATCACCTGCCTCGTTCTGAAACAGAATATAAAGACGGGAACATGTCCAGGTTTAGAAGGCAGGAATAGCATACTGCTCAGGTAACTTTTACATAATTTAACTAGTACGGGGAACTTTTTGCAGGAAAGAACCAAGTGGAACATTTGCACCTAACTTTATTTGCTAAATCACAATGTTTAATATATGCCTGTAGAATTATACCCAAATGCAACATACCTTTAAGAGTCAACATTAGTCTCCAGCAATTCAGTTCCGTCTGTGGGAAACTGCTATCAGGAACTGAGAAATGTTTTCTGACTCTGTACTTGTTTGTCAATGAACTTGAGTATTAAGTTCTGCAGTTCTTTTTTAAAAAAGAGTATTATTTAATATGTGACCTCAGGTTGCTTTAGAAGATTCGACATGAAATATGCTCTCCCCCTATTCTTCCATTCGGTAAAAATATGTACTTCTGATAGAATTATTTAGCAATAGTTACACATTCTCACAAAAAGAAAACAAGTCCTCTGGAAACTGCAAAAGGAACAAAAACACTCTCAATAATGTGCAGCTGGGACCAGTCAATTTCTAAGAAGAATGAAATTAAAGAGTGTTTACTTAATATAACCAAAGAGATTAGAAATGAATGAAAGTTGCAGTAATAAAGTCCGGCGATATTATCATTTATTATAATAAGGTTTTTATTGTTTCCAGACTTCAGATTTAAATAGAATTTGGAACTTGGGATTTCTTAAATATTCATTAAATCTCCCTCTATGTTTAAATTTAATAAAACCCATTTCTTTATGCTCTAATTGTAAATCCCTGTTGCCACTGCCTTTTGCCTAGTGAATAATTATGTAACCACAATATGATTGGGCCTGTCTGATTGCCTTGAGATGACAAGAGCTGAAGGGCTTTAGGCATCCCCCTCCCTGAGTTTATGTAGGATACACTCATTAAAAACTGACTATTTGCTCACCACTAATGAATCTATAAATCTGTGACTATTTCATTAAGACATCCCCTGTTTTTAAAAACAAAATCTATTTATTATTCTTTGTTCAAATGTCTTTGTGGAGTTCCAGTGAAGGACTGATGTTAGCATTCAGGCATCTGCACTGGCCTGTCCTTGGGGTTCTGACAGGGCACGCCCTTAGCTGCAGCCACTAAGAGCACCACATGTGCACATTCACTATGTTCCCACTTCCCATCCTGTCGAGTGCTATCGCCTTGCCTGCAAGAACGACGCTCAACAACAGGATTCTTCTGCAGCTATGTTTATTGCGCGGCTCATTACAGCAAGTTGCGGGAAGACCCCGAGGAGGAAAAAGGGCTCTGCTTATATATGCTCAGAGGAGTCGTGTCTGTTACTGACTGGTGCAGCCCGCAACGCTCATAACGGTCACCCCATGACATGGATCGCACATCCGCGCCTTGCTGGCTTATGGACAGGAAATCGGCGCCATCTTCGGGAATGGCACCAGTGGCTCTCTATACCATCCTTCCCTCTTTCTCCTGCTCCCTGTCTCCCTGTCTCTCTCCTCAACCCCCCCCACCCCCGCCTAGTCCTGTCACAGGAGTCTTCCCCTAATTAAACAAAACAAAACAAAACATAAACAACCTTTCTGCTTGAACCCTGTTGCATGGTGTCTTTCTCTCACACACCCCTTTTCTTAAATTACAACAAGCCATGAGTTAACCTGCCTTCGTTCTGAGTTCTTTACACACCCAGTCAGCGTGTACTTTCCACAGCTTCCTCCAATAGGAATGTTTTACAACATGTAATTCAATATCACAAAGTGGGACTCTGACCTTGGTACAACTAAATACAGAAAGTTGGTTATCACCAAAAAGGTGTTTTATAGGCACATCTGTATTTCCTGACCCTGGCAACCACTATTTTTTTCTCCATTTCTCTAATTTTGCCATTTCAAGAATGACACATCAGCGGAATTGTGTAATATGGGATTGCCTTGCTTTTCTCTGAAAACTCCAGTTTCACTGAAAGTCATCCAAGAAGTTGCACAAATGTATAGAGAACTTTTCTATTGTTGGGTACCATCTTTTGGGCATTTAAGACCTCAGGATAGAATCATTGCTTTGTGGTCTTTTTTTTTTTTCTGTTAAGATTACGCATTCATTAATCAACGATTAAGTACAGCTGAATACAAGCAAAAAACAAAGCAAAAAAATGTACTTTTGTGTGGATATAGTCTCATTAGTCTGCTATAAATACTGAGAATGCAATCGACAACATAATAATTGCACACGCAGTTGTATAAGGGATTACTGGATTGAAGTGTTTTGAATGGCTCTGCTGTTTACATTCTTACCAGCAACATCCGAATGACTCCATTTCTGAGCATCCTTTCCATCATTCCCAAAGGCTGTGATCTTTCACTGTGGCTTTTCTGGTTGGATAGGTGCTTACATTTCGATGTGGCTTTAGTATATATTTGTCTCGTGGTTAACAGTGCTCAGTATCCCTTTGTACTAGTCCCAGCCCCTGGGCACTTAAGAACACAGGTTTGTAGTTGATCATAATTAACACGAGAACTAAGAGAGAGGCCGCTTCGGGGAATATTGCTTCCTCTACACTGAGTAGGAAAACTGAGGCCAATGATTTAAAACTTGATCTGAGTGACTGCGGTGGACTTAGACTTTCTCGCTCAGATTCTGTACACTATCAGTTTGAAGACACGGAACCTCTTTGATTGAAATGTAGGCTATGTATGTTTGAAAGAGAATCCTACAGCATTACCACAAGTATTCATCATCATTGTTTCTCCAAGTCTCCCTTGAGAAATCTGTACCTCCACCAGAGTGCCTGAGCCTGCACCACAGTGCCTGTGTAGACCTGTGCTGGGCCTGTATCACAGTGCCTTTGCAGATGGTTGGTGGTTGGTGGACACTGCTACTTAATGCTTACAATTTCCTAGAGACCTACATAGTTCTCACTAATTAGTGAAACTAGTTTTCTGTAGTGGGAGGTAAATGGAATCACAGTGGCCCAAGTTGGTACATAGACTCACCTTGTCTCTATTTCCCAGTTTTGTTGAATGTTTAATTTGAAGGAAAAATAAAGATATTTAGCAACTTATGAAACAAGGCAGTTAGCACATTGATCCCAGAGATAATACCTATTCAAGTAGAAATGACTAAGGAGCAACTCACTGAGCATCCCTTATTGTTTCAGTAGCACTCCAGGAGCAAACCTGCATCTCTGGGGGCATGGAGACAATTAATGCTGTCATCTCTAACTTTCACTAGTTGGAGGTGGTGCTGTCTTTCATGTCCTCTCTTAGTTTATCTGTTTGGTCTGTGTAGAACTTAGGCAGATCTTAGAAAATAACAGAACTCCTTTTAAAATTGATCCACGGTCAGAACAGTTCTGATATTCTGAGATGTGATATGTTTGAAGTTTCAGAGGTTAGCATCATTTTTGGTAGTTGTTGCCTATGACTTAGGCCTATGATTTTTAATCCATGCTAATTTTAAAGTTATCAACAACCTCTACTCAATTTGCTTAATTTTAACTACTTTATTCCCACTGCAATACTTTAATAATTGTTTTGTGTTGTCCTAAAACATATTTACTGAATTGAGTGGAAATTTCACTGTTTTCAAGTAATACCTCTAAAACAAGATATGCAAACAGAGAACAGTGAATTCACCTTGAAAAATAAAGACAAAGGAGATCAGAGTATTTGATGCTTTTTAGTGAGTATACAATGGCAATTCCTTTAGTGATGAATGAATCACCTTTATGACTTAGGTGGCAGAACTTCTCCATACATTCAGAAAGACAAATCACTAGCAGAACTATCCTGTTTACTGAGCAAAGTCCCTATGATTGGCCGTTGTTTCCTATATTTCTTACTTGTTGTGAAAAGATTTCCAGAAAGGTAAGTAGTGGAACTGTTGGTACATAATCCGTGTTTCCAGAATCAAACTTTTCTATGAACTATTTTAAATGTAAACATGTGGTACATATATTTGAAATTTTTTGCTAGGAAACATATTATGGAGTGTTAAAGGAAAAGTTAGTTTTATGTCTCCCTTCTGCCTCTCACCTTCATCCTCTGCGGGTAGATTGCATGATTAGCATGGTGTGCTGTGTTAATGAAATGGTAAATGTAGTATATTCCACAAGATTGTTAATGGGCATCGGATTGTCATGCCTCTATACACCCCAAAGAGCAGATAGGTATGCTAATGTAATGATCCTTCAGTCCCAGGACAAACCTGCATAGTGTGGCTCCATAGGGTCCAGCTCATCTTGTTCCTTTACTTCTCTGTGGAGGATCAACACTGTGCTCTTTAAAAGGGTTCCACTTTGCAGGACTTCAAGTCAAATTCCTGGGACACAGGCAGGCATGAATAATGTAGATAAAGATTTACCAGTCTTGAAGAATAATTGGCAGACATGAATGAATTTTAACTTATTTGCAAAGCAATCTCATGAGTGTGTAACTCAGAATAGCACATGGCAGGATAAATCACCTGCAGAGTGCTTTGTTAATCTCTGCTGTCTTAATGGAATGGCAAATCTGCTTATAGGTGTCCCTGAGATGTTGTTGTAAATGGAGATAAATGATACACTTGAATTTCTTTCCAAAAATGCCCCTTCGCATCCAAAAAGTTATCAGGCATATTGACTTCTGTTTAGTCTTTAAGTGATCTGTGAGTCATTCCAATGTTACCCTAAATTATAGTATACTATAACACAATTAAAATTTCAACATTCATATTTTGTAAGTTATAAGAAATATGACAGTAAGCTAAAGGCTGACTTTCTTTTCCTGGTTTTTGTCAGTTATGAATTTTAAATAATTATTTGTTTCAATAAAAATTGGAATGCATACTACATTCCATAATACATTACCTAATACCCTATAAATAAATACTATGTATGTATATATTATGTGACAAAATAATTCATTCTTCCCAGTTCACAGTTAAGTGGTTGCTGAATCTTCAAACAATTGAGTGGGTTTTTGTTTGTTTTTTGTTTTGTATTTCTCCTCTGTGTTCCAAAGCATGTGAGCTTTCAACCCGTGATTGGCTCTCTCGTGGTCACAAGATAGCTGTTGTAGCTACTGGTCCATCATTTTCTTACAGCCACAGGTAAAGCAAGACATGTAGGTTCCTTGTGAGCATTTCCTTTACAAAAGAGGCAAGCCTGTCCAATAGGTCTCCCTGTTGGTTTTTCTGAAGATCAAAAGGGACACAATGTGACAAACCTGGCATTGATCTCTTTTTCAAAGCATGGGCAAGTGCTCAGATGCACATGTCCAAGAAACTTTTTACTCATCAAACAATGACTAGCCACTGTCTAATGGCAGGGAAGGGAGGCAAACCTCAGGCTTCAAAGACAGACCTTCCTGACCATTCTGTCATTTCCACTAATTATGTTAGTATCTTCCCAGATTGCAAATAAAAGTTCAGTGAGTAGTTATGGTAGGAGACGTCATGACTCTACAGTTAAGGAGACTTTTAAATCCTGTATGTTTAGAATTTAGCCCTTTAGCATTTGACTACACATATAGTTCTTAGGCAGAGTTTATTGGCCCAGAAGAAAAGCACAGTTAATTATGCAAGAATAGTCTAGGGAAGGTTAACTGAAGAGGAATCCTATGCAACATGCAAGGGATTATAGGCTGGGAGAGATTGTTAGTGTTTAACTGAGACACGAATACACTTCACCTTTCATCGTTTGTCCTAGGTGTTGGGCCTGACACTGTGATGACGAACAAGAAGGACCTACTGTTAGTTATATTGATAAGGAATATCATCTACAAGAATTACCTTCATTAGTTATGTTGATTATGAATGCCACCTGTGTCTTTAGATGTTGTTCATTTCACCATGACAAATTTCCAGGAAAAAAGCTGGCTGCGAACAAACATAAAGATCTATTTTTCACAGTGTAGAGGCAGACACCTACAATCTAGAATGGTAAAGCTGGGCATGGTGGTGCACATGTCTAACCTCAGCATTTGGGTGGCAGAGGTAGGTGGATCTTTGAGAGTTTGAGGTCAGCCTTGTCTACAAAGGGAATTCAAGGGCACCCGGTCTATGTAGAGAGATCCTGTCTCAAAAACAAAAACACAAACAACAACATCAAAAAAAATATAGATTGCTCCTGGAGACTTGGAGCAAGGGACTCTCCCTGTGTCTGGCCAAGTTCCTTAAAGCCAGAATTCCAGTACCTTTTCCTGTCCTTGTGTAACCATTTCTTGTATTTTCTCATCATAAAGATACTAGCTATTGGGTTTAAGGTCTACAGCATGATCTCATTTCCTGATCTTAATTATGTTGGCAAAAAAAAAAAAAAATACTGTTTAAATAGGGTCATAAACACAGGTTTGACATGGACACGTGTTTGTGGATGGATGGAATGACTGTCACCATTTAGTCTAACGTAGGCTCAAACAAGAATTCTAAATTTCTTAGCAACTAAATCTAAAACATTAATGTGAACGAGAACATGGAATCAGTTGTTACATAGGTAGCTTCCTAGCCGTTTCCCAGAAATGTGATTGAGTGACTGGAGTACATGGTCCAGGATGCCCCATGTATGTTTCTCATTCACTGAGGCACCTTTGAGTAGCACACTCTAGTAGTAGGTCAGAAGGAACATTCATGCAAAATCACACTTGAGGAAGAGGTGGCAGCATTTTAATAGCTTCACATGGTGTACATGATACCGCAGACTTTCCGATTTAAGAATGTTTTCACCTTTGGGTATGCACATACTACAACAGGTAATTTTGAGAGATTTACATAATTAGTTGAAATTTGTTTTTTTCTGATTCCTTCTTGGTTTATTGCTGTTTCAAAGAGACATGTTGGTCTTGAATGCTCTAAGTGGAACAGACTGGCCTTGAAGGTATAGTGATCCTCCTGCCTCAGCCTCTTTAAGTTGTATTTGTTCTTTATGTCACATACATATGCATATAGATACATAGTTACCTTTAGTTGTGTGATATGAGAATTCATATGAGTAACTATGATTGGAATTTAAATACCATGCATTTGCCACAGCTAGGCCACCAATGTTGGTGGATCATATGATAAATTGCTGCTATTGACACTATAAAATCTTGTGAATCTATTGTTATTCCATAGATTTTTGACACTGGAAAGACACAAATGTGTTCACCTATGTTTCCAGCATAGTTTACTCATGACAAGAAGCCTGGGAAATGAGAAGAGTGTGCTAGAATATGGAGACTGTGCATGTCTCTGGCATGGTTTTCTTCATTGGCTTCTGGTTCCAAATCCTGTCCTATGCTATGATATCTCAATTGGTCCCAACTCTCGTAAAAGCATTACTCTAACTTTATAGACTAGAAATCCGAATGATCAAAATGACCAACCTGGAAGGGAACTTTATGAAATTATTTACTTGCTCATAACCATTCCAGGTTTGTGGGTAAGGGAAGGTGTGTGTGTGTGGGTGTGTGTGTGAGTGTGTGTGTGTGTGTGTGTGTGTGTTTCCTTGATGTGTTTGTCAGTCTGGGAGCCTATGATTGCTCCTATAAGTCTTCCTCAGAGCAGGTCAGAAAGGTATATTATAAAAATGAAAGCAGCTATCAACACAATTTATTTCATTCAAATCATTAGAGTAATATAGTTTTTAAAAATCCAGATTGCCTGTATAGAAGGGGAAGGACAATGGCCTGGCGCTCTGACTCTCTGGATGGCACCCTGAGTATATGCCACGGAAAACCAGATTTCCGGGAAAATGTACTGCGCTTATACAATTAATTATTAGAGAAATACAAGTTGTACTGTTGTTTCCATCCCAAGGGAAGCAGTCAAGAATCCATGTGAAATTGATAGAATCCTTACAGCCCCTGTTAGCTCTCTTAGAAATCAGTGGTACAAAACTCATTTTTGAGCGATGCTTAACTGAAGATAGTGACTGTTGAGTGTTTGCCTGTCATATATGTAAGGAGGCAACTTGATGAGAGATGATTTCCTGTGTAGTCATTAGGATAATTCATGGAAGATGACTGCTGTCAAGAGATTATTTTCTCTTTCTTACTTCCTGGTATTTTGCACGTGAAAGAGGGAGGAATTTGAATACTTAATGCAAAAATGCAGTCAGTGAGTCAAATATGAACCATCTTTTAAGAGATCAAAATACAGCTGTTTTTGAGACAGGGTCTTTCTGTATAACAGCTCTAGCTGTCCTGGAATTAGCTCTGTAGACAAGGCTGGCCTTGAACTCACAGACATCCATCTGCTTCTGCCTCTCGAGTGCTGGGAATAAAGGCGTACACCACCACAGCTATTTTATATTGACAATTTTTTATAATTATCTTAATTTCCTAAATACGTGATTTACAAATATATTAAAATCAACTTACCGTCTTAAAAAATAGTCAATAGAGAACGCTAGGTTAGACATCGACTCTCACCTAGGTAGATGTGGGGAGATAAAGTTAAAGGAAACTTTTATGAAAGTAAATGCTGCAGTGAAAATAAAACTTTGCCCCCACATTTTCAGAAAAAAAAAACCCTGATCTATATTTTAGAGAAATATAAAATTGTAGCTGTAGTATAAATGTCTGATTATACATTCAGTACAGTGGGAACTCAATTCTGAAATGTGGAATTCTTGTAATGATCCCGGGCTACTTTTGCACTGGTGATCATGGGCACAGAATTTGAAGTTGCCTTTCTGTTTTCTGTAGATGACTTTAATTATTTCAAAGGAACACACTATCAGTAATAGGGAGAGAAGATGATTCTCACCTGCCCTAAACAGTTACCCAAACTAGCTGGGCTTTGATCTGTCAGCTGTGGAGGATTTTACATAGCCCCGAGTTAGTCCTTTGTAATTTTGAGGATCCATCGTGTTGATCGGCTCTGCCAATCCCCTGCATGCCCATCCTACAAGGTCCATACTAGAGCCCACAGGGAGCAAGCTGGCAGGCATGCACAGGAAAAGTTTCTCCAGGAAAGGGAAGAGATGGGGTGTAATTAATCCACTTATCCACCAGCAATCAAACAAAAGTTGGTGTAGACATGGCTCTGTGAATAAAGCAGTCTCTCAATTGCAATTATTTGACTTTGATGCACCAAACCCCTGAAAGCCACAGCAGGAGTGACTGTAAGCCTCGTGCTGCTACAGGATAGGAGGAGCAGACCGAAAAATATACCCATCTCCCACGCTAGCTAGCCTGGCATGTGTTGGAGACAAGAGACTCATACTAACTGAAAGTCAAAGACCGCAGCTGAGGTTTTACTCTGAGCTCTGCAAATGTGGCAGGGTGTCATGTGGCTGCATTCACACATAGGTAAACACTTACAAGCACACCTAGTACATGGAAGATCTCTCTCTCTCTCTCTCTCTCTCTCTCTCTCTCTCTCTCTCTCTCACACACACACACACACACAGTGTTAACAGGTCTTAAAGTTGTTGTCTGCAGTAAGACCACCACATGTGGATGCCTGTGGGTGCCTGTGGGTGCCTGTGGGTGCCAGGTGGAGAGAACTTTTGACCTTAACTTGCCATGAAACTGGGGGCCTTCTGCTTACCCCAAGCTTAAGTGACAAAGTATAAGTATTTCTAGATACATTAAAGCACACTACAATCATAATCCATTTTTACCTACTAGAAAGTATTATTAACTGAAAGATCAAGTATAGACTCCATATGATGGGGAAAAAAATAAAAGGAATCTAAGGAAGTTGTTTCAAAGGGAGTCTGGAAAAGGGAATTTTCTAGGGAGCACCAGCATCAGCTTTGGGGAGGAGGCTTTTCGGTTTAAAAGGTGTGCTCCAAAGGAGAGGAAGCAGGGTTCGCTTTAGACATGGGGCTTAACAGTGTCCAGGTGACTTCACACGTGTAGGTGCAAGGGGAAGTTTTGATTACTAAGGCCTGCTGAGTGGAGCAGCGGTGTACCTTCCAGAAAGGGTGACACATGGTAAATGGCTACACCAGGGCATCTTGTCAGTGGAGGTGAAGCAGAGAGCTCCCGGTGCCCCCTAGCTGGCCACACTCACCGGGAAGCCACAGCTAGGGGTGTGTTCCAGAGGCACTGAATTTTTATATTCTTCATGCCATGCTCTCTGCAAATTTCAGATTCAGTTGAATGCTTACAACTTGAAGCCCTGATCCATCTGCATTTGCATTGTTTTTGCATGAGAAAAGACATATTTTATACATCTGTCTCCTTTTGCATGGATTTTTTTTTTTAATTCAACCTCATCTTCATTCATTACTCATATTTTTTTTTTTTGGAAGGAAAGTCTGCCTCTCATGCCTATGTTTTCCCTGAAATAATGTGAGTAGATTCTTTTAGTCTCTCTAGGCACCATATGGATTCTTCTACTATAAATGACCGAAGGATTGGATGATAGTAGATGCATTTTAGCCATGTAGCTGTCAGGTGGGGGTAGTGAGAATAACGGGTGTCATTCAAAGTTTGGAAATATGGCTCATTTTCCCTGTTTGTTTGCCAAAATAATGCAAGCGAATTTAGCTCAGCTAGCCAGGATAATGTTTCAGTAGGGAGACTCCGCTCATAGGTTTTTCTCGATCAGCAGTGACCATGTTGGAGTGCAGTTCTCAGGTAAAAGACCTATGAAAGGCTTTCTCTTTGGTGAGCTGCCAGTATGTTTCTGTGCACTGTTAATTTCCAAGGTGGTTACTCATACAACCTGTGTAAAAACTGGCTCTTCATTTAATGGAGATTGTATTCCTTCCTCTTTCTCACGGTCTCAGAAATTTCCAGGTCACCTGTGCACGTCTTCCTCACTGTATAAAGCTCTTTTGTGAAGAAAGCTGGTTAGAGCGGACAGAGAATGGCAGGCGCTGTGTGTGCTGTGCGCTCTCTTCTCAGTGCGTGTCTGGGGTTGTCCGGAAAAGCTGTTGGATTGTGGTGGAAACACTGTATGCTTCTCTTGCCTTTTGCATAAATTCCTAACAGCTGTGAGTCGCACGCCAGCATAGTAGTGATGTCTATGGTAGTTTAAAATACATGCACAAAGTCTTTGGCATTCCTTTTAGAGGATGCAGTCTTGGTTTCTGTCCCCTTGAGTTTGAGCTGGACTAGGAAATTGCTTTAATAAATGTGTAAGTCAGAAGTGTTGGCGTGTTGCTTTTGTGGAAAGATCTTAGGTCAGTTATGTGGACATAAGTCAGTGGCCCTGTTGCAGGGATGCTCAAACACTCCCTAAAAAGACATTTTTTCCCTATTAAACTGAATAATTTATTTTAGTTTTTTAATTTTAAAATTTGTTTTAGATATCAACCAGTTGCCCTTTGCTCCTCTCCTCCCTCCCCCACCCCCTCTGAAAGGGTAAGGCCTCCCATGGGGAGTCAACAAAGCCTGGAATTAATATCACCTTTAGGCAGTACCAACCTCCCCTGCCTGCATCAAGGCTGAGCAAGGCATCCCACCAGAGGAAATAGGTTCCCCAAAGCCAGTTCATGTACCATGGACAGATCATGATACCACCGTTAGGAGCCCCCCAAACAGACCACAAGCTATACAATTGTTACCCACATGCAGAGAGCCTAGGTTGGTCCCATGCAGGTTCCCTGGCTGTCAGTCTAGAGTCTATCAGCTCTTAAAGAAAGAAATTGGAAAAGATTTCAGAAAATGGAAAGATTTCCCCGCTCTTGGATGGGTAGGGTTAACATTAGTGAAAATGACCATCTTACACATTCAGTGCAATATCTGTCAAAACCCTAACAGGATGTGCATGAAAGGACTTTGGGAGCACATTCCTCTTAGCCTAGAGGCAGGAGAAAGGGCCTAGTCCGTACTCCAAATGACTTGACAGATTTTGATGATCCCTCCTGGAAGGCATCAACCTCCCTGTGGAGTGGGATGGAATGGGACAGGAGGTGGGATTGGGAGCAAGGGAGTGAGGGAGAGGGAACTGGGGTCGATATGTAAAATAAGAAAGAATGTATATATATATATATATATACACATATACATATACATATACATATATATACATATATACACATATACATATACATATATATACATATATACATATATATATATATATCCATCCATCCTAACATATTTCTTCACAGAACTCAAAAGAACAATATTTAACTTCATCTGGACAAACAAAAAGCCCAGGATAGCTACAACAATCCTGTACAATAAAGGAAATTCTGAATGCATTCCATCCCTGACTTCAAGCTCCACTGTAGAGTGATAGTAATAACAGCTTAGTGTTAGCATAAAAACATACACTTGGATCAATGGAATCCTAATGTAGACCCTGATATTAATTCACACACCTACAAACACTCAAATTTGACAAAGAAGGTAATATTGTACAATGGAAAAAAGAAAGCATCTTCAACAAATGGTTCTGGCATATCTGGATGTGGACATGTAGAAGAATGATAGATCCATATCTATCACCATGCACAAAACTCAAGTCCAAGTGGATCAAAGACCTCAACATAAATCCGGTTACACTGAACCTGATAGAAATGAAAGTGGGAAGTAGCCTCGAATGCATTGGCACAGGAGACTACTGTCCGTCTGAGTATAACACCAGTAGCACAGACACTGAGAGCAACAATCAATAAATGGAACCTCCTGAAAGTGACAAACTTCTGTAAGGCAAAGGACACGGTCAATAAGACAAAATGGCAGCCTACAGGATGGGAGAAGATCTTCCCCAACCCATCTGACAGAATGCTGATCTCCAAAAATACACAAAGAACTCAAGAAACTAGACATCAAAATTCCAAATTACACAATTAAATAACGGGACACAGATCTAAACAGAGAATTCTCAAAAGAAGAATCTCAAATGCCAAAAGACATTTAAGGAATTTCTCAACATCCCTAATCATCAGGGAAATGAAAATCAAAATGACTATGAGATACCATTTTACACCTGCCAGAATGGCTAAGATTAAAAAAAAACAAACCCTGATGGTGGCCTATGTTGGAGAGAATGTGGAGTCAAAGGCACACTCCTCCACTGCAGGTGGGAGTACAAACTTGTACAGCCACTTTGGAATCAGTATGGCAGTTTCTTGGAAAATTGGGAGCCAATCTACCTCAAGACCAAGCTATACCAATGGTGGACATAACTCCAAAGGATGCAAAATCATACCACAAAGACACTTGTTCATCTATGTTCATAGCAGCATTAGTCATAGTAGCCAGAACCTAGAGACAACCTAGATGCTCCTCAGGGAATGGATACAAAATGTAGTTTATTTACACAAAAGAGTACTACTCAGCAGAAAAAAAACAACAACAACAACAAAAGAAAACCAAAAAAAAAAAAAACATATCATAAAATTTGCAGGGTAGATATTAGATGTAAAGCAAAGGATAACCAGGGAAAAATCCACAGACACAGAGAAGCTAGGTAACAAGGAAGATGAGATGTCCTGGGGAGATTTAGTGGAGAGGGATGGAAACATGAGGGATCAAGAGGTCAAGTTGGGGGCGAGCCAGAAGAGGAGATGAATGAAAGAGATATCTTGATAGAGGGAGAAATTATGAGGTTAAGAAGAAACCTGGTTCTAGGGAAATTCCCAAGAACTGGAAAGGATGACCCCAGCTAAGACTGCTAGCAATAGTGGAGATGACTGAACTGGCCTTCCGCTGTACACAGGTTAGTGACTACCCTAATTGTCATAGAACCTACATCCAGTAACTGATGGAAGCAGACACAGTGACCCACAGCTGGACAGAGCTCTGGGAGTCAAGTCGAAGAGAGGGAGGAAGGGTTATATGAGCAAGGGGGCTCAAGATCATGACAGGGAAATCCATAAAAGGCATTTGTATAGCAAGTGGTTGAAACCTGCTGTCCACAGTAGCTAGAGTCACAAGTCTTCCAGTGTTCTGTGAGCCTTCTTAGATCCAGATTCTTGAGTTTCTGCCAAGAGAGCTGTGACCTTAAGCCCTACATGCCACCTCTAGAGCCCCGAGGCTGACTACAGAGCCCATCTTCTCATGTGCCTGGTCCACAAAAACTCTTGAGATTGCTAACATTTTGTTTGTTTGTTTTACACTGGTAGCTTTTAGGACATCTCTTGTTCAGAGCTACATATATAGAACACTGTTTACATTTTAAAATTTCATAGTCACTGTTCCTCTTGTCAGTTCAAATCTCTCTGACATGTAGGAGAGTTATTATTAATATCTGAAAATCTTTCTGAAGGAAATTTTGATTCATATTTTGCTGTGTTCCCAAAGTTGGATGTCTATATGTTAGAAGTGTGATTTTCTTTTCTCTGTAATCTATCTTTTATTTCCATTAGATTTACTTCTAGAAAAGTCTCTATTTTAGAATACTTTTTATATTATTTAAATGTCTTTACCTTTTAGCATTTGATATCTACTTTTAAAATATTTTCTATATGTAGTTAATGAGTATTAATTTCAAATTTTTATTCTTTTAAGCAAATGGAGAAGTGTAATATTTCCTCTTGCAGTTATTTTAATCTTCAGGCAGTCTCTGATGATTGTCACACACTGTCTGTCATCCATTGTTTCCTTCAGGGGTCATGGTGTGCTGTGCCAATTTTGGATACCTTCTGGAGCTGTAATATGCTCTCGGATAGATATTTGCTCTTTCTTACTAGACCCCATGTCCTCTTCCACATCTGTTCCTGTGATGAGCCTATCACCACCCCCAGCTAGAGCTATGTGTACTCACACATGCATTTGTGAGAGTGTTGTGCAGTTACCGACTCCAACTACTCCTGTGTGTGTGCTCCCTTCTCTCAGTTGTGCGAGGACACAGAATCACATCTGAGATCATTTTCATCTGTTACCTGCACAGGATGGAGGGCAGTGTCGGTCAGTTCTGTGCGATGGGCTTGTGCGTTCCTGTACCGATACTTCAAGCTCTTGGGGTTGTAAGTTGTTCTGTATCTCTGGGGTGTCCCCAAGAGCTTTATAGTTAGTTCTCTTTCATGCCTTTATACCCTTATTGTTGGGCCCTGCCTTTATACCAATTAGGAGTTGTAGGATTTAATTAAGCATAAATATTTAAATGAATACATTTTTATCATAATTAATTTTAATCCCTCAGGTGTTTTCCTAAAACTTCTTTCAGTAGAAACTATATACAATCAAACAGGCTAACATCATTTCTGTCCTACTAGGTATATTAAAGAAGTATTGTTGCTTTCTCTTGAGTGGGGTTTTGGAAACGTTATGAGCACTGTAGGCAGTTTTTCCATCTGAGATATAGCTAGAGATCTGGTCACTTACAAATACAAGGGGCAAAGTAGGTTAGATTAGTTCATGCTGAGATTAATTTGGAGTTTCTAACATCACAGTGTTGCCTGAAGGCACCCTGGAACCCGCATGTTAATATAGAACTATTGGACTAAAGTCCAAAGTAAAGGAAAACCAGGATGGTGTTATTGACATAGAGAATCTTCTGCCTGGTGTTTCCCAATCCAGGAAGAATCAGCTGAGGGGCTGAAACACAAGCTGGGCTCTTACACAGGAAGAGAGGATGAAACTACTTAGGTGTTAGGACTCATAAGAAAAGGTGTCAGACCCCAAATCTCTGTCCCTTAAGAGTGTGCTTAGAAGAGAAGAAAACAAATAATTTCTCTTTGGAGTGGAGCCCATCTGTTGGATAATTTCAATTCCTGATCCCATTGGGTTGGCATGGACTTTCTTATGTCCCCTCTCAAAACCCCAAAAATCAAAATAAAACACTTCCTGTGGAAACAAATCACCAAGGGCTTCACATACTTTACTTCTACTGTTCTATTGACAACATCTACCAATTAAACAGGCACAAAAAATTGTCTAAACATGGTAACCAAAGATACAAAAGACGCAGACTTGCATGTCTCTGATAAGGGTCATGCCAGTTTTTCATCTTTTAAAGTGACATTTGTAGAGCAGAGAAATAAAAATGGGATTTGGGCAGTGTGAGTTTGATTTAATATCCCCAAATCATTTAATGTAATTGTATGCTTTAAGAAGCCAACAGGATGAATATTATAGATCATTTTGGAATCAACAATTACTATGTGGGTGACATGTGCAGTACATTATGATCAAATCAAATGGTATATACTCTCAAATTATTTGACATTGATGGCTAACAAAATGGCAATGTCGTATTTTAGAGTAAAATGTTGCGTTGAAAGCACTACCTTTCAGATTGGAAGGAACCAACAATACTGACGACTGTATTTTTCGGCAAATTCTTTTTTTTTTTTTCTAAATGTATTTTATGGGTATGCTCTCTTGATTACATGTATATCTGTGTGCCATGTACATGCCTGGTGCAATGTAGGCCTGATGAGGGTGTTGTGATCTCCTGAAACTGGATTTAAACAGTTGTGAAATGCTATGTGGGTTCTGGGAATTGTGAGAGTAGCCAGTGCTTTTAACCACTGAGCAATCTTCCAGCTCTACAAAAAGATCTTATTAGATATGCTAACACAAGTAGGTAAGAAGAAGAAATAAAACATCTGTAGTTATTAAAAAAAAACCTGTTGCATAATAGTCTGTGTATTTCAACTACCTAAGTTAATTTATGAATTTGTAATTGTCATAGTAAAAATCACTTTAATATATCAATACTCAGGTTTGAAAACCGTATAATCTAAACCACAAATATACCAATAATAAAATGAATTCCAAAGAGGGAATTCCATTAATAAAAAGAACAAAAATACCAAAAACTGAGATCAGTCAGTAGAACTTCTGTGGAAGATGGGTGAGATAGGACTGAAAGATGGTCCAAAGACTCAAAATGACTCTTTTTCTTCTTGGTAAAAATTGCAGGATTAACAAATCCCAGGATTAACAAATCAATGGAAGAGACAAAAACAAGGAGCTTGGAAAGCCTTGAAGACAGGGAGGGCTCCTGCATGGTTGCTTGCACTGAGATGGAAACTTGATATGTGATATATGGGGAAAGTTGAAGAGAATGTGTGCATGATTTGTAGTTTAGGTCTATCTAGTAATTTTCATCTGTCTTAGTTAGGTTTCAATTGTCAACATCACGACCAAAAATAACTTACGGAAGGAAAGGTTTATTAGGCTCATTGTTCCACAGTCAGCCCATCATCATAGGAAGTCAGGGCAGGTGCTCAAAGAGCAGGAACAGGGAGGTAGGAACAGAAGCAAAGATCATGGAGGGTCCTTCTTGCAATTTACTCTTCATGGCTTACTCAGTCTTCATTATTACAGAGTTGTGGACCGCCAGCCCAGTGGTGGCACCACCCACCATGCGGGGGATGCACCCACATCAATCATTGCTCAAGAAAGCAGCTTAGATTATTGTCACATAGTTTTACCATAGGTATGATAGAACAGCAATTGTATAGCTTACAGTGTCCATTTTGTTTGTACTTATTTATTGAGGCATCAATTTATATACGTTAATTTTTAAAAAATTGTGTTTGTGACATATTTCTGTGTTGTTTGCACAGTGTGTGTGCATGTTTGTGTGTGCATGCTTCTCTGTGCACATGTCTTAAGTTCCTCACTTTTCAATTAGTTCCTCTTTTAAACAGACTATTTGGTAAATACACAACTTTATGAAGAGTAGTGGAAATGAATTTAAATATGTGTTTAAAGATTTCAAGGTCACACTTCTGTTAATATGGGGTGCACTGTTATTGATATCATTATGCAAAATGACTATTTAAGAAGTAAATATATGGTGTCATCTGCATAAAACTGTCCTCTCTGCACTGAGCTGTCAAATCAACCCCTTTCATCCCTCCACATTTAGATAGTCACTCAGCAAACACTCTGGAGGGCTTCCCTGATCTTTCTGCCTTGTGAAACATTGGCTCATTTTTAGCCTGTATGTTGATATGTCGTCTTAATTGCATTTACTTTTTGAGACATAATCATTGTATTATGTTTGACATTTAGCTCTGGGTGGATGCTTTTTTCCTAATGAGATTATAAATTCATAAGAGTAGGAAATACCTTTTCTTATATCAAGCAACTCACAATGTGCCCAAGACCTCTTCACCAGACTGAACTGCCTGGGTAAGGACGTAAGCTTGTCTGAACAGAGTGTAATAGTTTTGGGCATCAGTGTTGATAAGACTTTCTCCTACACCATGCTTTCCTTGCTTTGCTGCCATTAAAGTAATGAGATTTCTGGTTGAGTACTCATAATGCAGAACCTCACAGTAGGAAGCGATAAAGAAACGCCTTAGATGGGCTTCGGCGCTAGCTCCTCATTCAAACCATCACAGATCCTCCACATCGCCTCACACAGAATGAGTGTATTTAGAGAGCTAAATGGACCCGGGGTTGCTAATGGCACTGACGTACCATTTACTGGTACAGAGAGAAACATAATTTCAACTACAGGTGCATTGCATTTTCAAAGGTTAGTTAATTGGAATTATCCATGAGATATCAGTCTACAGACAGCAGTAAATATTTTTAAGCTTGAAATTTGCATGATGTGACCTTTAAATTTAACTTTCAACTTCCTGGGTATGTGCTGAGTAGCTCCATGTAGATTCAGACCGTGCTGCAGACAGGCCTATTGGAGAACAGGCTTCTGGAGTCAGTCATACTTGTGTTGACTTGGTAACTTTGGGAGAGCTTTGTAGTCTTTGTGCCTCATCTTTCATATTTAAATTAGTTTCTTCCCCTTGACTTTACTCAAGCTCTTGGGAGACATCATGAAGATACAGTGTAAAGAAGTCCTATGGTTATGAATATTAACAGCATTAAGCTCTGATGTCCCTAGGCTTGAGATGAGGTTATGTTCCAATAAATAGTGTAAGTTGAAAATATTGGAAATGAAGTGAGTGTATTTAACATGGCTGGATTGTCAAGCATCACAGCTTAACATGATGGTGAGATGTAGAGCCCAAGCTCCATCTCACCAACACTGCCAAGAGTCCTGAGATAATATGATCCTGCCAACCCCCAGCCTAGGATAGAATCCAGGTCTAGCATCCAAGGGATTCCTACTTCTTTCACATCATACAAAAATTAGAACGTTATAGATGGAATAATCCTAAATTGTGGCCATGTGTACCTTACTTCATTTGAATACATATGTCACTATTTTATGATAACACTGACTAGTATAAATATTCAAACTATTTCATTTCTGTGTTTGGTAAGTGGTGTATTTTTCTTGCTAAGTTTTATGGCTATGGGTGTCTGAGGAAAGATCACAATTAAATGCTCTTCAGGCCTATCTTGTCTATCTTTGGTGTCTGATAATCCATTTGAAATATCTCAAATGAAAGCTTACTTTTAAAACTGTATTATTTCATTAATGAAACATTTATGAAATCCATTAATTTATAATTTTAGATGTACTAAATATACATTGGATCTTTGGGTCACTATTTGTATATGTGACAGTATATTCTTTTCATCCTAATATATAAGTAAGATGAGAAATAGTTCTCTGTAGTAAAATTCTAATAGCAATACTACTGTAAAAATCATTTTATCTTCCCAAAACATTTAAAGTTCAAAATTAGTGAGATTTGTCATCCCATGTATGTAATTTGTAGCATGATATGCATTCCTTTATAGTAGTTATAATCATTTAAAGACTAAAATGATAATAATAATTTTATCGGGAACTTTTTAAAAGCTCAAGTGAGATGTTTCCATAATATATATATGTATATATACATATATACATATATATATATATACACACTCAGAAATTTTCATATTTACACATTGACACACTTTGAAATCATTAGATATAAAATATAAAAGAACCTCCATATTTGCCCCAGGATAGCTGTCAGAACAAGACCATGAAACAAAGCTTCAAGTGCTGTGTTGGCTTCTTGTTTCTCGATTTGGGTGGCAGGTTTCGAAGCATTTCTTCTTGTCACTAATATTTCCTGTTCAGAACTTCCTTCATTTGCTTTTTACTGGTGTTTTAAGGTTCTGATATGTTGGCAGCACTAATATTTTTATAACATAATCCAGTGAGAGTTAAAGTTCTGTGTGACAGTGGCCTGCCTTTCCAAGGTGTTTTTTCCTTAATTCTTTCCTTTTGCTTACTTTTTGGCTTTGGGGCTACAAATGTGATAGAATTTGTGAACACTTTTGAATGTTCTTGATTCCAGGCTGTAAATTCAAGTCATAAAAATCCTTGGGAGTGAAAGGAATGGGATGCTTACACTAACTGAGCAAAAACCCAGAGCAAAGTTTTGCTCCAAACACTAAATCGTAGCTGCTTCTTTCTATATGTACCTCATTTTCTCCTTTTTGAACCTGTTTGTACTTTTGACTCATCTTGTCTTAAATTTCCATTCCTTTTGATGATCATGTGCTAATCACCAACACTCAAACCTTTATTATTTTTTAAACTATTTAAAGTGTCAGCAAGTTAGTTTCTATGAATTTCTCCTCCCTGGAAAATGAGTCCTTTCAATCATCAACTTTAGAGGCAGACTACTGGGACCAGATTTCACCTTTTCCTAGTTACAGAGTTCACACAATTTGCTGAACTCCCCCGGGAATCCTGTTATCTCACCAGTAGAATGGAGATAAGAAATTATTCCGAGTAGGGTTGTTGGGGGCATTAAAATGCTGACACATGTAGCATTCTTGGAAGAGTATCTGGTACTTACAGACTGATTTGTGTTTGTCCAGTGAACGCCCATGTTTCCTAGAGGTACACCTTAGTCTCCCATCTCACTCAGTAGGAGCAATATCTCTTCTCTCATGCTAGACCTTCAAGCTGATCTTGTATCATCAATGCCCCTTAAACCCTCAGGGGATCCATTTGATTTCACAAATGCTCCAGTGGTTGGGAATATATCTTTATTTAAAAGAACAATTATAGTGTGGTAGGATGGGGTCATATTTGACTTTTGAGCCTTTTGTATATAACTTTCTGCTTAATCACACAATTGTATTTCCCTGGCTTAAATTGATTCTTTCAAATTCATTCCGGTTCTTACAGCCATAGCTTTCTCTGCTGAGTACACAGCCTCCTCACAGCTGTCACCACATTAACCTAGAAATGTTTTCTGTTCTGGGACCCAGAGGACATGACTTTGTTTTAGAGTCATGGTGTGCTTTAGTCTGTGATCTTAACAAAGTCATTGGTCTAAAGTACATGCTGTGTTTTTTGATCAGTGAATAAATTATTTTTTAAATAAGATTTGTTTATTTTAGTAACATAATGTATGTCCTGATCAATAACAAAGGGATTTCCTTCCAACCATGAGCAATGTTTGTATTCCCTCACCAAGAATTTAAGAAACAAATGTTACTGGGCAGAATAGATGACAAGGACAGATTAATTTTTGAACAATTTCTGATGTCAGAGCCTCATATTCTGTTTGCTAGACAATTACCTGTTCTGTATCTTGGGATGGTGAAGAACCGAATATATCACATTGTAAAATTCTTATTCCTGGCTTTTTCAAGAAATTAATATTTTCAAGGAGTTAATGCACATTTGATTTTCTGTCTAGTGGCAGAGGATTAAAAATTATATTATGCCATATTACTATGGAAAAAAAGTTTGGAAGGAATATGATTAGTTCTGACACATGTAATAGTGTGTGGCCTCAAAAAGAGGCTTTGAAAGGTTCCTGGAGGTTCTGTGTATGCAGAAATACTGAATGTATATTCTCTACAGGCAATTATTGTTTCATTGATCTTTGACTATCTCCCTTTGCCTTGGCTAGGAAATGGAATTGACGCAGTTGTCAAGGTAGTTGGAAGCCTACTTGGGTTTGTATATTTTGTCTGTTATTTTGTTGATAAACCTGTAAAGTACATTCAGTAATTTAATTTTAGACTACTTTATGCCTGATGCTCCTTAAACAGTCCAGCCACTTCAGTGAACCTTCCAAACAGATTTTTTTTGTCTTTTGTTTCCCAAATTCTCAAATAAGATGTGTCTTCATAATGACTAGCCATGTTAATTTTCAATGTATGCTTTTAAGACTATAAATACCATTAATACAGTTATAGTTACTTCAAACTAAAATTTATCCATATTACTTCCTTGATTCCCTTCAATTTGAAGTAGTCCATAGTTGTTATTTTTAATTTATCTTCTACCCCTGAATCATTTGTGCGTGTGTTTAAATGTCTTGTTCTGGGCTTCTCCTGCCCTTGTTTAGCATAGCTGTCTCTCTCCTGTGATTATCCTCATTTTTCCCCATGTCTGTATTCTCCTAAGCCACTACCTAAACTTTCTGGAAGGTATGTGAATGCGTTCTAGTTTAGTTTGCATTGCCAACAAAGTAAAGGAGGACATTTGGCCCTCACACATTGCCCTTGTATGGCTCACTCTTTGCTCTACTTTATAACAAGAGTCTCATAAAGGAGCCTTTAGGGACAGTGCTGCTACCATTAGTACTTGGTCGCCATCCATTCTCTTCCACACCACGTTAGCAGGTTGCTGTCCCAACTATTCTCCTCCATTATGTTAATGATCCCCATCTTGCCAGATCCAAGGGCAATGTCTTGGTCTGATTACTTTTCCAATTTTCTGTCAGTTAGTGAAAGCAGGGAACTAAAGTCTCATGCCTTAATTGTAGATATTTCTTTCTCTTTCAATTCTCTTTTTCTTTCTCAGGAGTTTGAATTTGGCCATCAAATGCCTGAGCATTACCAACCATCATGACGCCCTATGGAATCGACTCTTCTACGATGATTCTTTTTATTTATTCCTTTTTTTGTTTGTTTTTTGTTTAGGGCAATGTGTATTTATTATGGACAACATATAGTTAATTCTTGTGTTTTGTCTGAGATCTTACTATCTCTATGAATTAGTATGTGTATGTTATTCACATTTGTGTGGTTAGGTTTAAATGTATTATCAATTTTAAGGTCTTTCTTGCTAATTCTGTTTGTATTATGTTTGGTTTGATTTATTGTTTTTGTTTTATAAATTGGTTGTGTTTTTATGCCTCCCTGCATGTCTGGGTAGTTTTTATTGTTTAATAAAACAGTGGACCTTATAAACCTTTTCTTATTGAGTGCTGCATTTCTTGTGATTTGTTTGGGGATCCAGGTAAGTTTGACATTTTGAAGTTTTTCTTTTTACATTATAGAGCTTTGCTTAGTCTAGAGTCAACTATTCTGTATCTTGAAGCAGATCCTTCTAAGTATTCTATACAATTTCCCACAGGTTACAAGAGTCTCCATTTTGTCTGGTAGAAACAGATGCCATTTCTGCTATGGGTGCTATATTTCTGGGTAGGATTTTTATGTGAAACTTTCTTGCCCTTGGTACTAACCTTGCTCTGGGATCTAATCAGTATTCTGCTGAACACTAGGGGAGATTCTCAGCCAGTCCCGGGAGTTCTCCTCTGAATGTGTAGCTCCCTCCTTCCCCACTTTCTATCTTATAGGCTCCAGTTCCTCCAATTTTAACACACTCCAGGCGGTTTCTACCTAACTCAGTAAAGCTTCCTGACTCTGCATGGCTTCCCCTACCAAGCAAGTTCTGCTAACTGGCTATTGTGCGACTCATACTTTTCTTTTAAGACAGAATCATGGGTTGAACCACAACCACATAACATTTTCCAGTAAGCAACAGTAACGGGATATTTTCTTAATTGTTGATTGATATGAGAGGTCTCAGCCTGTTGTAGCTGGTACAAGCTCTAGGCAGGTGATCTTGGGGTGTATGTGAAAGCAAGCTAAGCTAGCCATGAGGTACAAACCAGTGTAAGCAGTGTTTGATTCAGGTCTTGTTCCTCTAATTTTCCTTGAGTATCCACTTTGACTTCCATTGATGGTGGAGTGTAATATGAAAGTATAAGCAAAATAAATCCTTCCCTTCCCAAATTGCCTTGGTCATGGCATTTTATCCCAACAGTAGAACCCTAGCTAAAACACCCACTTTCACAGCTTCATGAAATGGTTCTTTTCAGGCCTTTTTTCCTGGAGGTAGATGATGACACATATTGTCTCCGTCTTAGCTGCCTTCTAGAACTTAACAGAAACTATTACAAACCCTGACTCTTTATCTTTTGTGGATGTTAAACCACTGTTATACAATGACTGACTACCAAGTTCTGCTGCCAACTTGAGAAGTAGCCTGGCCCCCTTAGACAACAGTTGTATTGGTCTCTGTTTGCCTTCAAGGCAGACTCCTGGGAAACATTTCCCTAGGCAGTTGTTTGTGAGCAAAGAACTCATCCTTTCTAATTCTTAGTTTAGTCTTCCTGTGAAATGAATTTGGATTTCTGCAAGATGGAGCCTTCCGAGGGTGGCGGATTGCCCCCAGGGCACCTTTCCTAGTGCCTTAGCACAGAGCAGTACATTTCTCTTCAATAGTGATAATCTATCACTATCAATAGTGAACATCTATAACACAGATGTTAATTATGGCTCCTTTCTCTGAACCAGCTTTGTCTTCGCTCTTAAATGCTCCTCTCCCTGCCAAAGGGCTCTGGTTTCCATCTTTCACTGCACGTGTTCTCGCGCAAGGAAGATCTGGATAAGAGCAACGAGCCGTGATGGTGACACAGCCTTGAAGCTGTCTTTCCCTGACAAGTAAGTTAGTTTATTTCTTCTGAATTCAGCCTCACGGAATGTCCCAGAAAATGGGTACAATATAACCTTTTATTTTATTTTATTTTATTTATTATTTTTTTTTTGCCAGAATATAACACAAAGAAACCATGACCTAGTTCCCCATAGAGTTCTTTTTCATGAATGAGAACTAATGGGCTAAGCCTCCAATATTGACATCTCTTAGCGCCCTTGTCTTCCAAATGCCACCAGCAGTGAATAAGTGTTTCCTTTTCTGTGCCTTGCTGACTACCAATCTGCAGGGATTCTCTTATCTCCTCAGCACTGTATTACAGGCCAGGACTCCTATGCACATCTTGTCATGGGTTTGGGTTGTGGGCGTTAAACTCATATCCACAGCTTGTGAGGCATGTCCTTTCCTGGGGAAGCTGTTTCCCTGGGCCCAAGTGTTCCTTTTTCTTCTCTCTGATGACTGAGGATGATGAAAACTTAAAAAATATGATTGTTGGCTTATTTGTACTCATTCATTTGAAACTCTGTTTAGTTCACGCACCCATTTATTGATTGTGTTGTTTTTCATTTCTTCAGAAAGTTTTTAAGTTCTTTAAATATTCTAGACATTAAATCCATATCAAATTAACATCTGGCAAAGATTTTCTCCATTGGTTGTTTTTCTTTTGCTATACAAAAAAAAATTATGCTTTCGTTTATGATTTCCTTTCTCATGAGCTATCACAGCCCTGTTGAGGAAGTCATTGAAATCTCTTGAGGCATTTCCCTTACCTTTTCTTTTATATTAATGTGTTTTATTATAATTTATTTTTTCCCTTATCGTTTCTTCTAGTAGTTCAGAGTTCCTGATCCTGTATAGGGTCTTTGATCTATTATTTAATTTTTATTTTTGTGTAAGCCTTGGAATCTAGCTTCAGTTTCCTGTGTTTGATATCTGGTGTTTCCAATGCTAATTGTTAAAGAGGCGGTGTTTTTCCATTGTATACTTTTGTACTTCTGTCAAGAATCAAAGAGCTATAGATGTGTAGGTTTGCTTCTTAGACTTCTATTGTATTCAGCTAGTCTCTCTACTTTTCCACTAAGATACAATTTTGCTTTCTATGGCTCTGTACTATAAAGTCAAGTGTTGTAATAGTTCTAGTATTGCCCTTTGTGTTCAAGTTCTCTCCATTCATCCCTGTTCAATGCCCAGCCAAAATGTAGTGCAGTAGATCTAAAGAAGAAAGGAATGTACCTTCCTTCATCTAGCATCTACTTTCTGTTTCTCAGCAGTTTTTCTTTTGCATTTTCATTAGTTCTTTGAGAACTTCACACAACATTTAATCGTGTCCAATGCTGCTATGCCTTCCCCATTCCCACCCAGTGAAAATTGTGTCCTCACCTTTTAAACCCATAAAATGTAATTTATACTGCCTATATATTTTTAGATATGTGTCCTTCTGCCAAGTGTGGTCCTTCTACCAGGGCATATAGCTTGAAAGAAAAGTGGGCTTTTCTCTCCAGGCAGATACCAGTTGCCAAGAGCTCTTAACCCAGGGGTGAGACTGGCCACATCTCTCCAATTTTGTAAGGTTTATCTATGGCAGAGTGGTACATGAACTCATAATACTCTTGAGTGATGAAGTAGTTCCTTCATTCCAGAAATAGTTACATGACCCATAGTCTTCTATGTAATGTGAGAGTTTGCCCCAGATTCATTGGGGTCCAAGGGCAGGGATATGTCATATTGCCTAATTTAGCATTGCAATTATTTTAGATGAAAACAAATTGTTACCCATAGTAAAGTCCAAAGTGGCAGTCTTGAGAGTGTCTTGACTTGTATTTTTCCATCTTTGCAAGATAATAAGCAATTAACCCAATGATTAGAGTGCAGGAGATAAATTGTAATGATGGATATAGCAATAGAATCTAATTAACTTCAAATAAATATTTTAGTGAGAATTCATTTGTGTACCCAGATACTTATTTATGCTGTAATAACTTCTTTGTTTTTGTCTGTAACCATTGCATCAAAGGCATGCAGCAAAATGGCTATCAGTGTGAAAAACCACGATCTAAAACATCATAGCTTTTTAGTGTTGATTTGTATGATGATCAGTATGCAGACTGCAAAGACTGTCAGTCTGATGTGATTAATAACATTGTTTTCCAGTTCCTCAACATGCTGCCTAGATTCTTTCAAAAAGACTTTTATGTGATGTAGATTCTGTGTGATATGGAATATTTCTTAATTGATTTGAGGTCATTATGTATAAGGTATCATATAAGAAATCAAATTTTGCAATTACTAAAAGAAATATCAACTCTTATTTAGTTCAAAAGAGAGAATATTTAGACAAATTTGGAGTTAAGAAACTGCTTTCAAACCCCTTGAACTTGTATTTGTTGAAATCTACCTACTTACATGGGGAATAACTATCTTTGAAAACAGCCACAATAATACATGTACAGAAACCTTAAACATGGCTGCATCAATGATATGGTTGGCATTTCAAAGAAAACTTTCAATGGCTTTCTCATTGTCAATGGAATACCAGTAGCCATGGAGCTGGTCTTGACCTCCTCCTGGAAGCTAGAGTACAGCCCTAGTTCAGAACAGAGATTTGTAGTTGGAAGTTTTCTGTCCCACCCATCAGTTCCCACAGCCGATTAGAAACTATGAGGATTAATATAAGTTAAAATTGTTTGACCAATGGCTCAGACATATTACTGGCTAGCTCTCTCAAAATTAACCTATTAGGCTGTGTCTTACTGCTAATGCTCTGGCCTGTTACCACTTTGGTGACTACATAGCATCTCTCTGACTCTGCCTTCTCTCTGCATTTTTGGATTTTCTACTTAGCTATATTCTGCCCGGCCATCGGCCCAAACAGCTTTAGTCATCAACCTATAAAAGCAACACAGCTTACAGAAAGACAGTCTTTCTTTTTAAGCCAACTCACTTCCAGACCGCTGAGCTGAGAAGAATGTGAAATTCTACAGTGACCTCTCCTTCCTAGCCCTGATCCAGGCAGCCCGGCTTTGGGGCTTTTGAAAGAAAGCAGTCTGTCCCTGGCAGAAAGAAAGCATGATCCCTGGCAGTCTGTCCAACTTACTGAGCAAGGGAAGAGCATGGACTGCCATCTCTACATTTTCCACTCTTGTCCAATTTTAATGAACATCAAATAAAATAAAATCTGGTTTGAGCAATGGCAGAAGCACTCCATGGACTACTCCAAATATTACAAACTTCACGATGCTGAGGTAGCTTTGTCGGATGCTAAGGCTATGTGATCCATCATTTACCTCTTTTGAGTTTACTCAAAGGTTTTGTAAAGATTAATATGAGTTGAGTTATGAACATAGGCTAGTTACCTATACCTTTTCAATTTTGATGTGATTATGTGAAGATATATTTTTGTAGTAAAATTTGTGATCAAATAGAAGGTAGTTTTCCTTTAGTTTCTCCTAAATGAAACCAACTGTTGGATTTCATGTAAGATGGAGATTGTGAAAACATTCTTTCTTTCTTTTCTTTTTTTTAATGTATCAAAAAACACAGAGCATCATTTGATAACTGTCAACTGCCTTTTTTTTGTATCATTGTTGTAATTAAACAAGTACAAAAGAATGTTACTCTGATTTCAAGTAAACATTTTACACATGTTGAGCTTTTTCTTTGTATGCAATGGTTGAGGACAGAAATATGGATTCCTCAACACTCTGTGTGGCTTAGAAACTCTAAGGCTTCTCTATCACTTCTTGTTTCTGGGCAAAAAGTCACCACAGATTCAACAGTTCACAACAGCACATTTATTATCTCTGTTTTTGCGGGCCAGGAATTCAGACATGGCCTCTGTGAGTCTGTCCAACAGGGCTGCTCTCAGCTGTGTTTGCATGTCCACTGGGCCTTCATCTCCTCTGCTGGAGGCTTGACCAGAGGAGCATCCACCTTCGTGATCATTGCAGCTGTGGGTAGAACTTGGTTGCTCATGATTGGGTTACTCAGGACCTTGATCCTTCCTGTTAGCAGGAGGCCACGCCAGGTTTTACTCCCTTCCCTTGATCTTCAGGGGCAGAGCTGTCCCCATGCTGTTTCTACATCTTCACCATAAGGACTTGAACTTCTCTTATGGAATATCAGATCTTATCAAGCCGGAAGCTCGAGTTAGATGACGTTGATGACGGAAGACAATGTTATGAAATTTGGTTTGATCATCATGGTGTTATTGCCATTGAGTGTTTGTGTGTGGGCAGGCATATTTGCACACTTGTGCACCTGAGTGGCAGAGACAGAAGGCCATTTTGGGTGTCAACCCTCAGGTGATACCTACCATTTGTTTTTGAGACAGGGTCTCTCACTGGCCTGGAATTTGCCAGGTGCGCGGTGCTTGCTGCTCAGTCAACCCCAAGGGCTCCCTTTCTACCTCTCTGGCACTGGACTGACAAATGTGTGCCACCTGCTTTGTTGCTATTTTGACATCAGCCCTGGGTCTTGAACTCGGTTTCTTAGGCTTCCAGAGTAATCGTATTGCCAACTAAGCTGCCTCACCAGCCCAGTGTCATGGACACTCTCCACACTCCCGGTCATCGGACGGGTGTGAGATGGGAGTGTGAAGAGGAGGAGGCAGGGCTTATGGAGACCATGCAGGTCTGGTCAGTGTCTGTGCTTTGCAGCTTATCTAAAACATGCTTGTGTGAAACAGTGCTTCTCTGAGTATAGCCTGTCATATATCAGTAGAATTAAGTGTCTTGTCTACACAAAGTCTGCAACATTTTGTTTTTCCTTTGTCTTTTTTCATGACCGCATAAATGTTTCCCCGCCAACTACCAGAAGTGTTATGGATACTACTGTATTTATGTCATAAAGTGTTAACCATTGAACTGATTTGATTGATGTCTATCTATTCCTTAGCAGGTTGTGGAATGGAGGCTTTCCTTGATGATAACTCAGTGATCACTTGAGTGTCCTTCATTTTTAGGCAATGAAACCTTCCGAGGAAATACTTGATAAGCCAAGCAGACAACAAATAGAGCATTCTGCCTTACCATAACAATGGCGATGCTAAGTGGACAGAATGAAGAGTCACAGGCTGCCTTATCATTTGGGGCATGTCAGCTGCGAATACCTATACCTTTGCTGTCTGCACATAGGTAGGTGCTGGCTGAAGCTAAAAATTAGTAAATCCTAACTTTTTTTTTTTTAATCAGATTTTGGAATTTGTTGGAGCTATTTTTTCCCGCAAGCAAATGGGATGATTTATTCTTGTCACATATATTTTTCCACATGCTGGGAAAAGAGCTTCCACCTGCCTAATGTGCTTTACCCGCCAAATGGGGCAAAGTAAACAAGAGTATCTCCCCCTGTAGCAGCCAGCAGGAGCCACACATACGCAGGCCTTGACACTGTTCATGAAACAATCTTCGGGATGAGAGGTAAATGCAAAAACACCTTCTATTTCTGTTTTATGTCAAATTTATGCTAAAGTTTTTGTCATGAAGTAACTTAATTACATAAATAAAAGTTTCACTTCCTGGTTGGCTCCAAGAATTAATCTTTGGCTTCTGTCAGTGTTGCTGAGTTAATGTAGGTTGCCATTCATAGGCCCCTTCGTAGGCATTGGAAAGCTTCCTTCCACAGACAAGAGAAAGCCCACAGTTCATATCTCTTAGCATCTATAACCTGGAAACATGGACTTAATGAAGGCTTGGCCTTTATCATTCTCATGGGTGGGAATTAGAGTCGAGATAGCAGGCTTTCAGTAGCAGTTAATGGTGCCTCAGAATATTTTCTGAGTTTTCAAGTGATGAAAATCCTCAGAGCATTTTTAGTGTAACAAATACTGTTTTTAAATAATACATTTATTTCAATGATGTTCATATAGAAAATTTTACATTTTTAATGTTATTAAACAAGTTTATCTGTTTTATATAACTTTTTAAATGAATTTTTTTCCTGAACCAAGTGATATATCAGGTAACAATTTCTCAAGTGACGTGTGTAGGGTAGCTGGAAATAAGGTGGGATCTATAGTCAGCCCCAAGGGTCTCATTAATTATTTAGCAACCTTTTATACAGCGTCCATTGTGTTTTAAGAGCTAGAACTGGATATAAGCATGGATTGTCTCAGGAGAGATTAAAAAAGAGGATATTGACTTTATTTTTCCAGGAAAGATGCTTATAATATTTTCAGCACACAATTTGGTTTGATCTTAGGCTGTAAACGATGTTCCGGTTTTCTGCATGCAGGCTATTCCAGATACTGAGCCATACTGCGCACTCCCAAACTTGCCTGGTCCCTTGCGGGCACCTTGTGTTTGCAGCTGCAGCAGGCACTCCTTGTAACAGGGACAGCCTCTGCTTTCAGAGGCAGCACACACATGCCAAGCAGCTGGCACAGGAATGCCTTCATCCCTACATTTTCCAGTGTATCTCACGTGGCACAGAGGCCTGAGCTGGTAGGAAATTCTATGGTTGAACAGATGAGGAGCAAAAGATGGAAAAGGTAGTAATTTGAACGATACTTAGTCTTGTACATTAAGGCTTAGGAAGTCCTAAATCAGAATGGTCTAAGCTGGTTTTAAATGGCTTGTAGTGTCCGTGGCTAAATACCAGCCCTGTGTGTTTACTTTCCTTCTTCATCGTGGATGTAGATGGAGGCAGTTAAACTTAACCTGGACTATTTAGTATTTGTGCCCAAGAGCATACAAATTGCTTAGGATGATTTAATCAGGATATTAACGAAGAGTCTAATTTGACAACTCTGTGGGCCTATGCCTTTCAGGTATAAATGTTAAAAGTTTAGATGGTAATCCTGCTGAACTTGAAGTGTGACAGTATCCTGACCAGGTTGGGATGATGCGTGTCTGAGGCATCTTGACTGAGCAGAATGCTCTGTGGGAAGGATGCTATCTTGAAGACATGAGAGCAGAGTAGGTCTTCCAACTTAATAGGCCATGGAGTTCTGTGGCTGACAAGATACCGCGGGCGAGGACTCCAAAAGCGGGAACTGGTGGGAGGAAGCCAAGATGATCAATGGCTTCTTTTTGACAGTGTTTGGAATAAACGAATCCAGCAGCAAGGAGGAGAGAGCTGTGGAATAGCCAGAAACGGCATGAGGGATGTAGATCAAAGACGTTCCTTTGTCAACAATACCCACTTATTGCAAGGATTTTGTCTCTATTTTTGTCTCTGCTCTCCTGTGTGGAAGACCCGTGTTGTATGTGTCCATTTTCTGTGTGAGTGTGAAGCCCTGTGGCAGGTTAACCTTGTGCTAGCTTTCTGGGGATTATGATTGACAGTTATTAGCAGCTGGTTGGCTGATCTTTATCAGGAGGCTGGCTTTTCTCATACATCATGTCACCTGCTCTGTCAAAACAGTGTTGTTGTAATCTACTTACGGCAGATGCAGGATACTGTCCAAGGATGTGCAGAGTGTGGTGTTAGGTCGATTGTCTAGAGGAGAATTGACTCAGTCTGAATCTAGTCAGTCAGCTTTCTTTGCCAGACAACATCACTGTCTGCGCCATTGCCTTAGCCTTGCGTTGTGACCAAATCCATGCGCCATTTTATCAAATACTTCTGCCTTACGGCTTTGCACCTTTGATAGGCCAAAGTCAACTATGGTCAGAGTTCAAGTGTGTCATGCTTTAGCAGTAAGAACATACCAAGCGATGCATTTTTAAATTTTCTCCCCTTCTGAATCTTTCCCCCCCCCTCTGATTTAACCACCTCAGTAACTTTGCTTACCACTCTTAAGGCTGATGACTCCAAAATGCAAGTGTCTAAGACCTCTTCTCCAAACTCCTTCCATTACTATATCTGTTGAGTCCTGCCAGGAAAACAGAAACATTCCATTCCACTACGGACACACACACACACACACACACACACACACACACACACACCTGTTCTGGAAGTAAGGAAAGCTGGAAGAACAGAAATGAGAGGTTAGTTGGAAGCCAGGAGATGAATGGAAAAGTCCAAAACCTCACAATAGCTAAAAGGACAAAGCAGCTGAGCTTGCTCCTTCCCATTCATTTGCAAGTGAAAGAAACAGCTCAGATTCCCTTAAGGAAGGGACAGTATTGGGTGTTAGTGTGGAGGGGATGGGCATGCAGAGTTGGGGGCAGAGGAAGAGTGTGGAGGATGAAAAGAGGAACTGCAACTCTTCAGCATATATTGCCTTGTCTCTCTTCCTCCATTGTTTCCGCATTCACTCTCCTCTTCCGCCTTCAGCATTTTAGGTGATACGAAGGGCGATTTCCTACACATGGAATGTCTTCTCCATTCTTAGGAGAGATCACGGTTAGCTGAAGCAGTTGGTGGAAAACAACTATTATATTCAATAGCTTCCGTTAAGACATAGCCGTGTCCTAAAGTGCTATCAATGTCTCCAGTGACTTTTGAGCTGTCGTATTGTCAAAGAAATGGAGGCCCATGAAATGGCCAGGCAGAGTCAAATGAAGATTTGTGATGTGTTCTGGTGAAGTGATAGACTCATGGGAGTGGGACTCCACAAATGAAGGGATGTTAACCAGGCAAAATCATCACATGTGTACACAATACTGCTATTGTTGATATTGTTTGTGGAAAAGATAAGGATCCTCTGCTATATACCATTACAAATGTCCCAACTCTAGTTACATATGAATAACAACAGTTGAGCTACTGTAAATATGTTTTCATTGTTCCATTTTTCTTTTGTGTGTGTGTGTGTGTGTTTTTTTTTTATATTTTCATATTGACCTTTAGAGTTCCATATATTTCTTATATCTAAAACTTAAATTTTTAGAAATTTTAAACCTCAAATAAGCTAAAAATATGTTTATTAGACCCTTTAGCTTTCTGTACTCCACATGAAACAATTTCAGCCTCTCCATCTTTTTTATTAAAAACAATATGTCAAGCACAACTCATTTATAGAACATCTGGTGTATCCTTGATCATCCGTATTTTAAATTGAGCATGTAGGATTTTTTTGTAATAGTAGTATTGAAAGATATGTTCTTGTTATTAACTCTACAAACCCCCCTTGTTTAGCAGAGCACTTGACCTGTGTCTAAGTCAGGCAAGGGTTCAACTGTGTGTTGGTTTTTACTAAATGAGAAGGCTCTGAACCAATCTAGGTACAGCGTCATACACGCACCTCCTTTAACACCAGAGCTGAGAGATCCTCAAAGTGTAAACTCTGAACTTTAGACCCTAGGGAAATTGTGTTCTTTGTGGTTTATTTATGTGACTTGCAGTGTTCATATTTTTTAAATAGTATTTATTGACTACTTTAGGGGCTTAAAGAATTCACAAGAGGAATGGAGGTAGAACTTTTATTAATATGTTAGGACACATGTCCAGCACATGAAAAGCCTGTGTTCCATTTCTATCACAATATAAAGCAATATCCCTTCCATGACATGGAAGTGTGGAGGTATTACTCCATGCTGGGTATTCACTTAGGATCATCCAGTGCAGCATTCCGATGAAACTCAGAGCTCCTTGGTACCCAATGTCATTGAGGTAGTCTTAACCAATCCCATAGCAAAGTTCACTGCCACACAGATGCGCTAAAGTGTAAGTACTGTTTATGGAAACCACAGACAGAGCCCACGCTGTTGCAAATAGTTCTTTATTTTTTCTCAGGATGCTGACTTCTCAGTACATCCTAACAGAGGGTTACTAATCTGAGAAGGAAGAGATGTGATGAGTGAGGCCATCTGGGGACTTGTGCACTTGCACAGCTATATGGACACATTCGTTATGTGGACTGAGTATTCCGGTGTGCTCTGTATAGCCCACAGACAGTGACGCTCATCAGGTAAGCAGCGTTAGCTGGAAGGGTGACTGTGTGCATGGTCATTAAGGTTTTCATTTTTTATTTTACACTTAATGACCGCGGATTCCTCTTAATAGTATCGTAACAGCAGGGAGAGAGATTACAAAGTGCTTATAAAATACTTACACATTTGCTGAGTCCAAATTTTATTCTTAAATCTCACACAATAAATCTCATAGAATTCCTTCCGCTCTGTAAAGCAGTAAGCAAAAGCTCTATGGCTGGCAATTGTTACGTATTTATTTGATTTCAGATGTGGTGTATTTATTACTGCATGCTTTTCTTCCTTGTTTCATTTTAATTGCTCTCTTTATATGTCAGACTACCAGGTTCCCGTTACCCTTACAGCCTTCATTCTGGCTTCTGATAAACACAGAGAATGGCTGCTCAGGAAAAGTCATCATTCCATCCAAATGTGACAGACTTCTGTGGGCTCACTGACAACCCATTGGGAGTGCATCAGTGAGTTGGGCTCCGTGTTTGAAATTTTTATCTTCTGATTGCTTTCATTTTTCTCATTATCTTGATGTAGGATTGACTGTATTCTTTTGTTGAGTTCATTTAGATTTTCAGGAACGTACTCATCTGTGAATTTTAAAAAAATACAATGATTAAGAAGCATCGTAAGTGGATGAGAGTGTGCTGTTTTCCATGTTATGATAACAATAGTACTCTAGATGTTTCCAGTTCTGCTCAATGGTTCCCAAAGTGGAGAGGGGTCTTTGTGTTGGATGTAAGCTTCCACTTGAGAGCTATCTATATGGAGCTGGGTGGGTGACTTAAGTGTTGACACTTTTGTAATTTTGTGTAATTTTGTCTCAAGTTAAAGGGTAAATTTTACCCAAGAGATGGAGATCCTAATTCTATTCTCCGGTAAATTAGGTTTTATAAGTGACAAGTTAAGATTTTTTTTCCCCATTCCACACCCCTAGCCCGTCTGTTAGAAATTACAAGGGAGTCTGGATCTCACTGGGTGGTTATGAAAAACTTGTCAGCTTACTAAGACTGTTCAATAATATAACAGCATTAGTTAGCTAAATTGCTTCTTTAATGAGGGCATATGACACTGGCTTCTTAAAATGATAGCCTAAGATTTTTAGAGATATGTAGATTAGGAGACTCACCAAATGGGAGTTTATAAAAGAATATGAAAATTCTCTGCCAAGCTGTTATAAAGCATATTTGTGTGAATTTCTTTTAACAACTGTAAATGGTCAAGGCTATTAGGATGAAATGGCAGCAAGGTTTTGAGCCAAGATCATGTTTAAAATGATGGCCATCCATACACCCATCACCATGGCTGGGTTCTCTGACACCCATCACCATGGCTGGGTACTCTGACATCTGTCACCCCATGGCTGGGTTCTCTGACACCTGTCATCAAGGCTGGGTTGCCAGGTGACTGGACTTGCTGCCAGATCCATCCACAGTGCTCTGTTTTTATTCTAGGGAGTACACAACAGGAGACTGTGGGGTCATTTATGTGGCTGGCAGTCCACTTAGTCGGACTGTGCTTGTGCAGCTTGTAGTTAGAACTTATTCTGCTTGCTTCTCCCGTGCCAGTGAGGTGTGTCCCAGTTACTTGAGCTCTGCCAGGGAGCACAGTAGTGACTAGTCTTGCAATTATTTTGCCTCTAGCTTTCACTCTTGGTTGTATTTGCTCATAACGTGGGAACCTTGCTATGTCGTACGGTAGTTTCAAATAGGAAATAAGAGATAAATTATGGTTAAGTATGTATGGTACCCTATGTACAATGTATGAAATGTGGGTTTGCAGGACTTGACTCTTCTAAGTTCTGTACTGCACAGTCTTCTCTGAAGGCCCACGTGCAGGACACTGAGCTGAAAGTTCTTCATGTCTCAATGTTCTTTTTCCTCTTACTAAATGTATTTTCCCCTGACTCAGTAATAAAAGCATTGAGAAAATTGTTGATGATTGATCATCTTTTAAAAATGATTTATTTTTATTTTATATGCGTATGCACTTTTTTCCCTTTTTTAATTTAAATTTGAAACAAGGTTGTTTTATATGTCAATCCCAGTCACCTCACCCTCCCATCCTCCCCTATCACCTCCACCAAACCCCAGCCCATCTCTTTTCTGCTCCCAAGGGAGGGTAAGGCCTTCCATGGGGAGTCTTCAAAGTCTGTCATATAATTTGGGGCAGGGCCTAGCCCTCCCCCATGTGTCTAGGCTGATAGAGTATCCCTCTATGTGGGATGGGCTCCCAAGTCCATTTGTATACTAGGGATAAATACTGATCTATTACCAGAGGCCCCATAGATTGTCCTGTCCTTGTCTGCATGTAGGAATATATACTACATGGTTGTCTGGTGCCTGCAGATTTCAGAAGAGGACATTATAGCATGGGGGCATCAAGTGCTCCCAACAGCAGAAGCCTTCTCTGGTGCCAGTACTATCATCAGAATATATCCATTACCAATCACTTTGTATTCCATTTCTCTTTAGAATCAAATATCTGAAGTAGTGAACTTTGGGATTGTGCAAATCAGTTAATCTGATTAAATTATTAATACGTGAAGTTTAGGGAGCTCAAGAGAAAGATGATTGAACTATTACCAGAATAGTTACCTGGTCATTCCCACAAGCTTTGTGCCATGATTGCACTAGCGTATCTAGCAGGCAGGACACCATTGTAGACCTAAGAGTTTGCGGCTGGGTTGGCATCCTGGTTAGTTTTATGTCAACTAGATACAAGGTAGAGTCATCAGAGAGGAAGAAGCTTCAATTGAGGAATATTCCTCTATGAGATAGGGTGGTAGCAAGCCTATGGGTCATTTTCTTAATTAGTGTTTGTTGTGGGAGGTCTCAGCCTGTTGTGGGTGAAGCTACCCTTGGACTGTTGGTTCTGGCCTCTATAAAAAAGCAGGCTGAACAAGACATGGGGAGCAAGCCAGTAAGCCTCTGCCTCAGCTCTACCTCCGGGTTCCTGCTCTGTTTGAGTTCATTTCCTGATTTCCTTCAGTGTTGACCAAGTTGCTTTGGTCATGGTGTTTCATCACAGCAGTAGTAAACCTAATTAAGACAGTTGATGCTCGCCTTTTTCTTTGTAGGCAGAGCATCGTCCTGTACCAAAGGCAGTAGAACATAGGGGTCAAGGGCACCAGCTTGACTTCTCCAAGTTCAATGAGTCCTATAGATGTTATCTTCAGCAGTGGGGTCTGATTTGACATCACTCCACGAGACAGAACTCATATGTGACACTGCTTAGGTGACCAAGAACTACCTGAGACTACATAGCCCAGGGACCTAAGGAGAAACAATAGTACTATTGCTCTTAAAACATACAAGTAGCAGTAAAATGACTGCTGATAATATCCTGCTTTATTCATAGATCAGTTTCTTACTCAGACATCATCAGAGGAGCTTCTTCCTGGGAACAAATAGAGAGCCACAGCCACACTGAGAGTGAGAAACCTTGGAACACTCAACCCTAAGAGGATGGCTCTATGAAATCCCTCCCCTCAGGGCTCAGGGAACTGTGCAGAAGCGTGTAAGAGCTAGAGGTAATAGACGACACCAAGACAACAAGCCCTCTAAGTTGACATGATCAAAGCTCACAGAGACTATGGCAGCATGAGCTGTACCTACACAGGCCTGTACCTGGTCCTCTGTACATATTACGGCTTCCAGTTCAGTGTCTTAAATGGGATTATTGGGTGTGTGAACGAGCAGGTCTCTATTTCTTGTGCTTTCTCTTGGGCTCTTTTTCCCTTTGTTTTCTCCAATTGCAGTGTGTTCCTATAATATTAAAAAAGAAATATCACAAAAACAATGTTAGAAATTGAATTCTCTAGTACTTTGGGGGAAAAGTGAGCAAACACAAAACCCCTGTGGCATTAATCTCTGAATAAACATACTTGTAAGGGGGTGTAGGTTGATTCGGAAGATAGTGCCTTTCACGGAAGTAGTCCGTGAAAAACAGCTTACTTCCCGTGACTTTTAAGTGCTTATCGTTAAGTTATTATGGATCTGAATCCCCTGGAGATTGCCTCTTTCATTGGATTGCCTTAATTTTAAAGAAGCAGAACTCCAGTGAACTGCAAAAAGATACCCGTCTTCAAGCTAAACAGATGGAGACGTGGAAAAATGACTAGAGATAATAGCTATTAGGCACAGCAACAGGAAAGTGGAAGACCTTCCAATGCTTTCTGCAGCAGTATCTCCAGGGCTGATGAACTGTGGGAAAGCCTCGGGTTAAAACTAACACCACCAAATGCAGATTTGGTCATTAGGAAGGGCAATTGAGTTACTATTCTGCTATGTCTACCTGGTTATTTTGTTGTCCTGTACTCATTAAGGGATTTTATGGCTTATAATTTTCCTTGATGAATTTAATTGTTTGTGGGTTTTTTTTTATGTCAATATCTCTGGTTTTGTTTTTGAATACGAATTTTCTCTATGTATAAAACATGTAAGTATTAGAACTCATCAGTACTGAGGTTCAGTGAATTCTGATGAATCAGATGAATTTTCATAAAGCTTAGACTTCCTTATGCCTTCCTGTGCACTTTAACTCCCTAACATTTATTATTATAGCCTAATAGGAACAGACAGATGTGATTTTTTTAAGACAGATGTGATTTTTAACATTACCTTGTAAGGAATGTCCCAATAACCCTAACCCTAACCCAAGAACCATAGGCCCAATAGAAGGACGGCTATTTTAGTTGTTCCCTCTCTTTGAAACCTGCATCTTTCCTTCTTTTACCATGAAAGCTAATCCTCAGGGAGGAGGGGTTTGGATCTGATCTAGCTTGGATACTCCAGGTTCTATGTCCAAAGTGTGTGGTGTCTATACTAATATACCTACCTCTGGTAGGTAACCCAGGGCAACAACAATAGCCTATATCACTTTGGAGTCTGTTGGACTCCCCTGACCAACAACTTGGAAGAACATATCTTGTACTTGTTATTAGAGTTGTGGTAATCTGTGGGAAACATTGTCAGCCCAGGATGGAATAATTTCATTTAAACTCTACATGTATTTTTTATTCACATAGATTTATATATATGTCATTATGACATTTTCAGACATCATTCCTATTGTTGGAAAGGTATTTTTTTTCTTTATTTAAGTGCTATTACTGTTTGACTTGCCAAGAAATTTTATTAAGATTAAAAATTATAGTCACTCAAGTCAACTGGATCTTTTTCTAGTATTAAATCCCGTGGAATATTTCCTGGTTATTTTGTGTTCTTTTACTTTACATTTTATTGCTAAGGATAGAACTTAACGCTTTGCACATGCTAACAAATCCTTTGCCATTGAACTCTATTTCCAGCCCACTTGTTAGGTACTTACCATTTTACACAACAGTTATTGAGTGACTAGAACACTTCTCAGTAGAGAAAAGTAGTCAATTAAATGTCATCATCCTTTGTTTTTGAAAGGTTTATAATTATGTTAAGCAGCAAAGCACTTGCAGCTGATTTTTGTCTGTGAATGATTGACGTATTAAGGCTACATGAGAGTGTATGGAGGAGGAATCAGTTCATTCATATAGCTGAAGCTTGAGGATTCAATGTAGAGAAGATGAAGATGTTGAATTTTGTCTTTTATGAATAAATAATTTTTAATGTTTTTGTTTTTTTGAAAATTTCACACAATGAATTTTGATTATATTTTCCCCTTCTCCAGCTTCATGCTGATTCGAAGCTTCCCAACTTCATGTGTTGATTCTCATAAAAAATTAAAAATAAAACCAAAAATCAAACCAAACCAAAAATGCACACACATGCACGCATGCGCGCACGTATGCATGCATGCACGCATACACACACACACACACACACACACACACACACACACACACACACAGCACCATTGAGCCTGATTTCTGTTGACCAACCACATGTGATCATGAGTTTGTCCTGGAATGTGTAACTAAGGTGGCCATTGGGGTCCAGGGTGACCAAGGTTGGTAATGAAGAAAAGGCTCTATTAACAAGGTATGGATGATTCTGTGAATTTTAGAGAGTCTCCACTCTAGGTAAAAACAGAAATAATGCTGAAATAAAGTCAGTTGCAAAGATGATTGTTTAGGCTGGGTGGTGGCGGCTCACACCTTTAATCCCAGTACCCAGGAGACAGAAGCAAGTAGATCTGTGTGAGTTTGAGGACAGCTTTCTCTACAGAGTGAGTTCCAGGACAGCCAGGGCTTCACAGAAGCCTGTCTCAAAAAAACAAGAACACAAAACAACAACAACAACAACAAAACCCAACAAGTATGTGTTCCTGATTCTGAGATGTTGTCTTTAACACTTGACTAAGAACCCTGCGATTTACTCTTCACATGTGTGATTGTTGTTGCCATCATCATTACTCGTGTTTCTTCAACATGTTTCTGTAAACATTCCTTCTAGGTGCTAGGAACAAAGAAATGAACAATCAAGGAAAGCCTTGCTGCCTGCGTTTGCATTAAAGATCCAGACTTATACCACAGATCAGTCTGGAAACTGCTTCTGTAGGTAGCAATGTTGTAACTATTTTAGACCTTCTGAGCCTTATAGATCTTCCTGCAGCTACATCATCGCTCTGCTGTGGCAGTCAAGGAGCATCAGAAGGCAATGGGTAAGAAGTGGACGTGACCAGTCACCAGTGAAACTATGATTGCATATGAAACTTTGACTTTTCACGCGCTTTATGTCACAAGATATTCACCTGTATTCTTTCTCTTAGCTCAATCATTAAGAAATGTAAAACTCATTTTTTTTTCAGTCCATACAAAACCATAAAGGCAAGCATGGGCTCACAGGCTACATTATGTTCAGTCTTGCCTAAGATATTTCATAGCATTGGAGACATTAGACTCCATTAAAAAAGTAGATCATAAATAGTTGCATATTTAAATGATTTTAATTGAGTTTATAAAGCAGGGAGCTGTTGCCCAGAGAGACATGGAATGCACAGGCTTGGGCCATGGATCCTTAGATGATCATGAATAAGGGAGTGTGGGTCACATGAGTCATTTTGGAAGTTCGTATTCCTTATTTCATGACCATGTATACACCCATGGGATAATTCCACATACAAGTGATTCCGCCTGGGACCAGTTCAGTTAGACAGATCCCTGTTATCAGCATTGATATTATATCATATTCAGTGTGAGTTCAGCCTTTGCTTAGACAGAGTCAACTCTGGTTTGATTACCATCCATCTCAGCCTACTCAGATGAATACAGCTGAGTACCTGTGATACTCTGAGATGAGCTATGCACAACAAAAATGTCAAGATATCAGGCTGCTCCTGGAGGGAGGGGCTGGATGCTGGGGCACAGGCCATTCTTGCAATCTACATCTTAATAGCATTCTCTTCATCAGCTGGTGTTGTTGTGCCTCATTGTTGGCCCCTTGAGTCCAGTCTTGCTCTCATGTCGGCTATTTGATACTGATATTGAAGCTTTAGGCGCCCCAGTTTCCTCATTTTGAAATAGGAATATTGTCCTAACTAACAGGGATATCATTTTGAATGAAGTAACTTTTACTCCTTATGAGTACATAGTGATGTGTTTGATATGGAGAAAAACAAAGAATAATTGGCTGTAACCACTATTATTTGAGATTATAGAAATAGATAATTATTTTTTTCTGCCAGAGTTTTGGGTACTCTGTGTGAGATGGAATAAATATTAGAAAGTGGAGAAAACTAACTTAATTCAGAAAAAAAAACTTTGCTCAAAATTCTAGGAATAGTACAGAGAATTTAGTACAAGAGGAACTTAATATGAGCTTAGGACATTTTGAAAGAACAAATTGCTATTTAGCATTTCAAAAAATTAATTTATGAAAGGTTAATTTCTCTTACTATGTCAGCTAGATTTTAACACAAAAGAGTCACATTCCCTTTGAAAACATGCCCAAGACATCAACATTCTTGAATTTAATACAGGGGATAGTTTGGACCCTTGACTCCTATGTAGACAGTGCAAACTACTGTGATATATCTCTAACGTTCACCACAATCACTATTGACTTCTGCTGCTAAAACGATAATATGTTGTCTGTAGCTTTCTCCATACTATTAGAATTTGCTTTGGTTTGATACAAATAAGAGTCATTCTTCATATTTACTTTCCATTTCTGGAAGGAGACTTTAATTGGTTCCATGCGTATTTGTGGAAAATATCATTTTTTTTTTTCAACAAATGATACAGACGTGTGATGAAGAATGCTACCAATTTATAGAAAAACTTAGAATCTGCGAATGTGCATGTTTGTTAAAGTTGTAGCATGGGGAGGATAAGGCACTGATTTTTTTTTTTTTTTAATGTAAGTGCATGGTACTCTCCTAAGTGATCTTTATGGGGTTTTGTTTTGAAGGTTTTCTGCAACAGAGAGGAAAGACTAGGTCGATACAGTGTAGTTTGGGTTTCCATCTGCCTTGTGCAGAGTAGTATGCATTTATACATGTGCCTTAATATTCGTACAATGTGTACATTTAATAGTTAAGATTTTTTTTGTTCAAACCCTACATGACTACTTATTTATCTCAGTAGCAAGTGCCTCCTCACTGAGTCAATAAGCTGTCTTAAAAGGTTTGTTGGAAGAACTGAGAAGTCGACAATGAGCTAATGCATATAAAACTTGTGCTTGTAGACACCAAGGAACTGATTTTTCCTGTGCTTTTAATGCCGCCTTTTGAGCCTCTTCCAGCATTAGCTACTGTCAGATCTCTTCTTTCTGAAGTCGTCCCCAGTTTTACTCTCATTCAGAGAGTATACCGAATATAATAGTACTGGCTGAGATTTTTCTGTTTGTAAATATGGTGCTTCTTTAAGGATAGATACTAGCAATAATCTTATTAAATGGATACCAGAGTCTAGAGCCTTGTTTAAGTTTGATTGTGATAGTGTACACATCCTACCCCTCAAAGGGTAAGTTTTCATAAAAGAGCAACTATTTCCTCTTTGTTCACCTACAAAGGTTGTGCCTCATTTCCCGGTTGCCCCATCACACGGTGAGCCTTTTATTTTGGCTCTGTCTAGTGAACTGTTAGATTTATTTCTCTGCAGTGTCATTTGCCCCACAAGAATATTGACTTCGTTCCTCATAATTCTTCTCTCCTACAAAACAACACATCTTTATCGATGTGTCTGTGCCTGTATTGAACACCGAACTCTGTGGACTTTTCCTTATCTTCAGTGTCTTTTTTGAGAGTAAACCTGTTACATAACTTATGTGTAGAGTCATTTGTAGATAGTACTGGTAAAAGGATCTAGAAGTTGGAATGACCACATATGCAACATCATAGAGCATATCTATGTCTGCAAATTTGGGGGTTGTTTTGCTATATTAGGTCCCAGAATAGTGTGATGAGTTTCCTAAGGATATAAAATATGTGTTTCAAATTTCGTGATAACATAATTTTATAATAGTTATTTCAGAGGAAATCAGGAGACTACTCTTTGATCTCGTACTAAAGTATTATGTGCAGATATTCACAGCCCCAAAGATTTTTGCCCAGTATAGCTTCAGCAACTACAAGAGCTCTCTCTTTTTAAACAGTATTCTGTGTGAGAAGCAGACAATATTTCTCTCCCTAACACTGTCATGGTTCGGTAGTATATTAGGAAGTGAAGTTTGAAGGAAAATATAGTTGGTCTAATAGCAACAGTTTGTTAGGTTGAACATAATTTTTCTACCTTCTTCAAGCTAGAAGTCACTAAATAGATACCTGTCTGCTTTTCCTGTCTCCTAGCCATGGCTTCTTCCCCAGTAACCACCACCTCATTGCCTACATTCTCACTCTGTCACTGAGGGCTACACAAGTACATGCTGTGGCAATAGGAGTTGCCTCTCTACTCTTGTCTGGGTTCTACTAACATGTCAGTATGCTAAGCCAGCTCACTACAGTTATCTCCTTTCTAGTGCGAGTGGAACTAAGTGGAATGGGGTATTGGTCACACTCTATTCGAGGGTGGCCTATGTGTTCAGTGGGTGTAGCCTATGTGTTCAGCAGTCTCACTGCACAACAATTTAAGGCAAATTATTCAAAACCAAGACACTCTCCAAAAGTACCCTTGGGATTTGTAGAAAAATTAGAAACTAAAAACAGTACATGATTGCAAAGTGAGCAAAATGAGATCAGACTTGGTAGCTCGAAGAGAAGCAAAACCCAAACAAAAACGAAGTGTTAGAGATAATGAAGAAAAGTAGCTTCAGGGTATCCACTCATGAGTGTTGGGATGTATATAAAAACAAGTTTAGATGGAAGCAAAGATATATATATATATATTCAAAGAACTTCACAGATAAGAGGCTTGAGTACACAGATTTAAAATTCCAGAGTGTACTAGCCACTTAACCTTAGTAAGTCCTGATAGAATTTGTGAACTTTAAGGAGTAAAAGGAACAATCCAGGGTTGTGACTGAAATATACTTCATAAACATAAAAGGATCAAAGAAGTTGGGATTCATGTTTGCAGTACTGACATTTGCAAAGGGCAGCTATTTCTTACGGAGAGAAAAGCACCGTATTATTAGACCGAGTCCTGGCTAGAACCTAGGCACTTGTTCAGCTCATAGTGTAGTGTGCACAGTATGGTATGTTCAGCGTGTAGTGTGCAGAGTACGGAATGTTCAGCTAATAGTGTGTCCAGTACGGTATGCTGAGTGTCCAGTGTTCTAGATAGTCTATTATCTGTATGGCTAAGGGAGATAGTGGCTTCAAAATAAACTTAGCAAGGTAATGTATCTGCTCAGAAACTTCAAGAAGCAGAAAAACAAGGTGAGAGCAAAGAATGGTGAGTACTAACTCGGTGTTCTGTAGACATGCTCGTCCTTCTGTCCTCGGTGTCTATCTGATGGGCAGTAATCATGTATAAGAATATTTGTTACACTTCTAATGGAAGTGTAATTTAAGACATCAAGGAATCATTTGGATGATTTCAATAAACACAAGGTATGACTAAGAATTTATACTTTTAATAAAGTATGTTCCTTTTGACATTGATAAAATATTAATAATTAGCAATATCTTGTAAATGAAAATAATAAAACTGGTTTTCAGAAATAAAATTTAATGTGTGTGTGTGTGTGTGTGAGTGTGTGTGTGTGTGTGTGTACACGAATGAGTCACTGGTCTTATGTGGAAGACAGAGGACAACTTGTGCAGTCAATTCTCTCCTCCTTTCTCAGATCTTCCGCACAACAAGCACCTTTTACCCTGCTGAGGCTTGCTTGCCTCACAAATTCCATTTTTTTTATTATGGAAAAAATAAAATTAGTGATAAATAAGATGCAACTTCTTCCACCATTCAAATTTAAAACACTATTTATAAATTAATTGTGAGTCAAACGTAAATTTGAAAGTACATTTATGAAGGAAATCTATAAATGTGCAAACTACTTAGAAACTATAAAGGAGAATGGATTTTAAATCCAAATAGGCTCAGTTGAACATTACCTTGAGAAACAATTTCAACTCCCACAGAATGGGAGCTGCCCTTCTCCAGAGAGAAATTGGATGAAAAATTAACTACAAAAAGAAAGATGGTAAATGGGAAGAATTTACTTTAAGTCCTACAATAAAAATGAAGTGCAATAAAGGAGTAAGACAGTTCTTCTTGGAATAGTCAAAAAACTGACAAATAACCCTTGTTTGTGCAAAGAACAACAGTGGCGGGCATAGCTTGCAAGCCTGAGCAGAACAAAGGCCACCAAACTGCAGACTGAGAGCAATGACGTAAGGAAAAAGTCCGTGGAACACAAAACTATTGGCAGTTCCAGAAGGAGACTAGGACATTATATACATATCCATACAAGGTCAACTGAGACAGAAAACTTGTTAAGGGCAGCAATTTTTAAAAAACCTTTGTTGATTGTTTGTGGTTTTCATAGTGTGTATTTTCATCCCAATTACCTTCCTGTCTCTTTGCATCTTACAACCCCACCCCGGCATCAAAAGCAAATTTAAAAGAAAAGCCAAAAGCCAAACAAAGAAACAAAACAAAACAAAAATTAAAAAAGAAGAAGAAGACTCTTGACTTGGAAGAGATGTGTTATAGCCTGTTGGGTCCTAAAGTTCACCCTTTAGTCCATTTGTCTTTACCTGCAAATGTTCATTGCCATGAGTCATCGTTGGTCTGGCTCGAGGCCTCTGGTTTCTGTTACACCACTGATAATAGGCTTTCACTGGGACTCCTCTTGCATATCCTGTTGATGTCCTGTGTTGCAGACATCCTACTGTTTTGTATCTGTACGTTTGCCCCCCTTCACATGCTCCAACAGTTCACAGATGGGTGGATGTTACGGTGGGACAACTCCGGTCCAGGGCCCGGATCGCCAGATCTCCCCCATAGTCCTTAGCTAGGTGAGCTCTCCAGAGCTGCCTAGGCTAGCTCACCCAATGCAGCCTGCAGCAAAAGGCAGGTTCCTGCTCTCACACACTCAGGATTGGCTCGTCTGCACCTCGGACAACAGGGTTAGCTCTAGTGTGGCGCTCAGGTGGCATGCAGGTGATGGGAGAAGTCATTCTTTAAATATGTTTCTCTTATTGGTTAATGAATAAAACGCTGTTGGCCAATAGGAAGGCAAGACAGGCAGGAGTGAGAGACAAGGAGGATTCTGGGAGATGTAGTAAGAGATTCAAGAGGTAGAGACTTGAGAGAACAGCAGGCGGGATCCTCTCTCCGGTAAGCCAAGACCATGTGGAAACACTTATATTGATAGAAATGGGTTAATATTTAAAACAGAGCTAGCCAGTGAGAAACACTAGTAACTGACCAACAGCTTTATACTAATACAGCGTCTCTGTGTGCTATTTGGGCCTGACTCGGCCTTGGCACCAGATTGGCAGGAAAACTACTCGTAACATGCACAGCGAGCTCTCCTGTGTGCAGCCCAGGTGGGGTGTAAGGACAGCTCGTGTGTGCAGCCCAGGTGGAGTGTAAGGACAGCTCGTGTGTGCAGCCCAGGTGGAGTGTAAGGACAGCTCGTGTGTGCAGCCCAGGTGGGGTGTAAGGACAGCTCGTGTGTGCAGCCCAGGTGGAGTGTAAGGACAGCTCGTGTGTGCAGCCCAGGTGGAGTGTAAGGACAGCTCGTGTGTGCAGCCCAGGTGGGGTGTAAGGACAGCTCGTGTGTGCAGCCCAGGTGGGGTGTAAGGACAGCTCGTGTGTGCAGCCCAGGTGGGGTGTAAGGACAGCTCGTGTGTGCAGCCCAGGTGGGGTGTAAGGACAGCTCGTGTGTGCAGCCCAGGTGGAGTGTAAGGACAGCTCGTGTGTGCAGCCCAGGTGGAGTGTAAGGACAGCTCGTGTGTGCAGCCCAGGTGGGGTGCAGGGACAGCTCGTGTGTGCAGCCCAGGTGGGGTGTAAGGACAGCTCGTGTGTGCAGCCCAGGTGGGGTGTAAGGACAGCTCGTGTGTGCAGCCCAGGTGGGGTGCAGGGACAGCTCGTGTGTGCAGCAGCCCGTGGGGTGCAGGGACAGCTCTTGTATGTGCCGCAGCTGGTTCTCTCAGTCTTGTGACCCCGGGACCAGCTCTCTTTCCCTGTAACCCGGGAAAGAGTTTTCCTTCCCCTAAAATCAGATTGTAATTTGGTGTAAAATGGCAGAAGTGAAAGGAGAAAGGGAAGGTTCTTTCCTTTTGTGAACAGCCCTAAGGTAAGGCTGCCATGATGGGCTATTGTCACTGGTCGCACAGTCATAAGGGAAAGAAGGCTGGGTAGACAGGCAGGAAGAGTAACTAGCGGAGTAAAGCAAAGTGAAAGCATCTAATACATAAAAACGGTCTGTACAGTGAATCCTTTAAATCAAATTGAATGACCAATGGGAGAGAAATCTGGTATGACCAGATGTAAAGTATGTAAAATGTAATCATAATTATTCCTTCAGATCCGTTGTTCAGGGAGAATGAATTGGAGACTTCCTTTAACAATCCATGGTATACTTGTTATAGATGGAATTATAATATAAGCCTGAATATGTTCTCCCAAAACAACAAAGTTGTTGAAAACCAACATATCAGCCTATCAAAAGTGCCTTACGTAGTTTGTGAACTTAAAAACAAACATTTTTCTTTTAATCAATATGAATTTACATCATCCAGTTTATGTAGTTTTTCACATATACTCATAGCATATTTTAAAAAATAGTAATAGCTGTATTAACTGCCTAATACCTAGCTAAAATCCAAATAGAATTTATTATAAATTTAAAGTATGGCTCGTTTCTTGAAACGCAATGATTGGTTTCCTAACAAAATGTTGAAGTGTTTTGACTATTTTCCTTTCCCATTTAAAATTGGAAGAATCCTGAACTTGTCTTGGTGCCTAAGCAATCCTTTCGAATTCTGTGCTTCAAGGTCACTTGAGTGGGTAGACATCTGTTCCACTGAACACAAATCGACATCATGCGTCAGTTTGACATTGAAAGTCAAAAACATACTTCTGAGACATGGGCACTGTGTCAGTTGGAATAAAGAAAACTGAGCTAGAGTCTACACTGAGCTTTTCTAATTACCATTAGGTCTAGGGCGTATGTCTTAATTGCTGAGTCTTGTATAAAAGCAGTGGTTCACAGCTTTCCAAACACTGACCCTTTAAGACAATTCATGTTGTGGTGACTACCAACCATAAAATTACTTTTGTTGCTACCTAATAACTGTAGTTTGGTTACTGTAAGTAATCACAATGTAAGTATATCTATGTTTTCTGATGGCCCACAGGAAAGGGAGAAAGGGTTGTTGTACTCCCAAAGGGGTCATGACCCACAGGTTGAAAACTGCTGTGAATACACACACACACACACACACACACACACACACACATACTTACACACATATAATATCATTCTGGGTTACCTTCCTAGAGGCTTTACGGCCATGTTCAAATGAAAATGTCTTTGTAGTAAGCCATCTACTCTTAAAGATTTCCCATAGTAATTTCTGCTCTAGCTTGTGGCCAACATCCCTAAACTATTCCAAATATTTTAAATGGTGTGAGGAGCCACTTCCACCATGTAACCTGTCCATGTAACCCAAGCTAGCCTTGAACTTGCTATGTAGTAGAAGATGCTACAGTAGAAATTTAGTTCTTCTTCTTCTTCTGCCCCCATCCCCCACCCCACTCCCGACCCAGTGCTCACATTGCAAGCACACATGAACCACTGCTGTATTCCATGTAGCACTGAAGAGCATGCTTTGGCTGTATGCATGCCAAGCAAACTCTCTTACTACCTGAGTGGCATCTCTAGCTCCTCTTATTATCTTCCAGGAAAGGTTTGATAAACTTTACTGTAAGAGCTGAGAGTTTTTACTTATCTTTCTCTAGCTACAACTGTGAAGGGATTTACCAGCAGTGAAGTATAGGAAGGTCTAGAGATTCTATATGAATAGAAACAAAAAAGATTGTATTAGTTCTTGGCATTCAAGAGGTATTAACCTTAGCAGATCCACAAATGGGTTGGATGTCGAAGCAGGCATTTAAAATACTACATAAAGTTTGCCACCTGGAGTCATTTAAATTCTGTAAAATGTGATTTCATGCAATGACTAAAGACACAATTTTCAAGTAGCAGTCGATGTCATGTAGCTTTCTGGAGGCGATGATGTAAAGCTATAATAAGATATTATGTTCCTTCTAATAGTATCCTTCAGCATTAATATATTGCATACTTCTAAAGTAATTACTACAAGTAGATGTTTACCAGGGTTACAGAAATTCCTTTTCTCTGTACAGGAAGGGAATTACTTGTTATCAAGGGTCTCGAACATTAAACGCTTGTACCCTTTCTAAATCATACTTTATAGAATTGTAATCATTCCAAATAATTCCAACTTTACATTTTTCTTTAATATTTAAGGTACTATATGCATATACAAAGTAATTCTCTCTTTGTGTGTGTGTGTGTGTGTGTGTGTGTGTGTGTGTGTGTGTATTCATCTAAGTGTGGAGGCCAGCAGACAGGCTTAGGTCACCACTCAGATGCCATCTACTTTGCTTTTAGAGGCAGTATGTCCTGTTGGCCTAGAGATCTCAGATCTAGGATAGTCTTGCTTAGATCCTCTGTTTATACCTCCTTGCACTGGGAATACAAGCATGTACCTCACACTTGCAGTTTTAAACATAGGTTCTGGGGATCAAACTTAAGTTCCCCCTGTTGGGCTTTATCAATTAAATTTTCTTCCTGAACTGCAACTTTCTGTTTTCTAGTCCATAGTTTTATTAATTTTTAGCTGTGTGTATATATCTATATCTATGTGTGTGTGTCTGTGTTTGGGCTTGTGCATGTGAGTGCAGGTACCCAAGGAGGCCAGAGCTATCCAGTTCTCCTGCTGCTGGGGATACAGGAAAGTTGAGAGCCACCTAACATGAGTGCTGGTCCTTGAACTTCAGTCCTCCGCAAGCTATCTTTCCTACCCCCTGGAAGTTTCTCTTACTAAAAGGTTCACCATTTTTCTTGTCTTATCTTCATTTTTAATATTACCCCAGAAAACCTTCTATTCTAGTATTTAGAAAATTGTTATAACATGACTTGTTGTGATGTATATTATTAAGATGTTTTAAGCCCTAGTTAAGTGCTTGGGCCTAGTTAATCAATTTAATTTTTTCCTGTTATCTCGTCATCATGACTTATACACGTTATTGCTGTTACTGGTTTATTAATAAATGAACAATTGCATTGATGATGTTTTGATTACTATTAAGAATGACAAGCATAGACTATTTTGATATCATAATCTTAGATAAAATATGCTATATAAATTTCTTTATTTTTGGATTTATCATCTTCATGTATCTAGCCATCTATCATTTGCCTATTTACATTTCTATCTGTAGATGAAAATTTCTATTCCTCCCCGACCCATAGCTATTTAGTCCCAAATAAACACGCAGAGGCTTATGTTAATTATAAACAGTTTAACTGATGACTCAGGCTTCTAATTTGGCTAGCTTTCTCTTAATTATTAACCCATTTCTACTAATCTATGTACATCTTCTTGGTCTTGGCTTACAGGTGATGCCTATTTCCCTTTCTTCCTCAACAACTACATGGAATCTCCCGCAGGATTCACTTTCTGTGTTTCTCTTTGCAGACTTTTCCTAGTCTGGTAGCCCCACCTCTACTTCCTGTCTGGCTATATCCCATCTGTCCATGGGCTAATCCAACTTTATTTACCAACCAATAAGACAAACATATTCACCGCATACAGAAGGACATCCCCCATCGTCCATCTGTCTGTGTATCTATCTGTCTACTTTTCTATCTCCATAATATACAATTGCAGGAAAATAGGATGCAGTTCCAGTTGGTGAATAGCATAATGCAGGGAAACATGAGCTTGGAAATCACATAGGACTTGGCTCACCCCAGCTCTGCTAATTATTTTTTTTGCGATTACTTTTCACCTAGTAAATTTCTGTTTCAGATGCTTATCCATCAGCAACAAGGCATTGACCAAGTCTGTACTATTTTGGGGAAATGTTCATTTTTATTTTGTATATATATATGAATGTCTTTCCTTTATATAAGTTCTTCATGTGTACACAGCACCCATGGAAGCCAAGTGAGCATGTGTAATCTCCCAAAACTGGAGGTGTGGGTGGTTATGAGACACCACATGCATGCTAGAAACCAAACTGGTGTCCCAAGGAAGAGGAACAAGTGCTCTTAACTGCATCTACCTCCCTGTTGTCTGAAGTCTTTCTTTCTTGATACGGATGCTATTTCATGTACCATGTGTGTAAACATACCTGTCAGCTCAGTGGGGAGCCTGTCCTGATGATGTTTCAGATTTCTAAGACATGAGGCAGGGACAGAGATATTGAATTTCTAATGAGTACATGGTGTACTTGACCCATTTGTGGTAGCAAGGTTGTCATTTAAAGAGGGATGTAGAATGTTGGTGACAGTAAGCGAGTGGTCTTTGCCATTTAAAGTGGATGATACCTTGGTAATTAGAAGCAGGAGATGTATAAACAACCACCATGACTCCATTACTTGGGACCAAGGAGACATCCTCAGCCTGATGCTCTTCTTAGGAACTGTCCTTGTGTAAGCATATTATCTGTGTTTGATTCTAAAGTGGACCTCAGGTATGAGAAATACATGAACAGGTTTGCCTTCCCTGCAGGGGAGGTAACTAAGACTTGTGTAAAGTAAGTTTCCAAAAGCTACCTCTCCTTCCATCCCTTCGTGTACCTCCCTTGTCATAAAAGCAGAATATGTTTGAGATCTGAAAGCTGCAACTAGGAATGATGTACAGTTTCGAATGAGTTTAGGCCTGAGAAAGCATTTGAAGATACAAAAGGGAATTCTGACAATGTTTAAAATTTATGATGAAAATTGTGGCTACTAATTATGATACTGGATAACCCCTCATCTTCCTCATCTCATCCCCGAGTCTTCATTGCAGAATGTGTGCTCTGCATTCAATGACTTTATGTGTATTCAATGAATTTTAGAGTTGTAGAAGGACTCAGGACAAAATCAAACTGGAATGTTGCATACCCATTAGCAAGTGAAGTCAGGCTATGTCCTCATGCATCTGATTAATATTTCAGAGTTCTGTTCCATATTTAATAGATATAATTCCTGGGAATAATGTCTTATCTTGTTTATAAAGGTAATTGAAATATATGTCAAAGATTCTAGCAATAGAGAAAAACTAAAAATGAAAATAGAAACATTGGAATTCCACAATTCTGAGGCAGAGTACCTTTGGTCTTTTTTTTCTTTTGAGCTTTTCATCTTGGAGAGTTACTCAAGTTAACACGACTAGCCATGTGCACTGTTGACATAGTATCATGACATCACATTTGTACAGACACAGAGCTATGCTTTAATATTATCTTGTACTTAAGCATATTTTCACCACCAAGCCACCAAGACTTTCCTTTATGTCACCCATTTTCTGTAAATAATAATTCATATTATCTTACTGTCCCTACTATTATATTGAACCACAGTAATATAGCTTTGAATTTTCTGCAGAGCATTATAAGTGAAGGATGAGGGGTAGAATTCCAACTTTATATTCCCTAAGAAGGTAGTTAATTATCAGCATTATTTGCATGAATGCCTTTTTCTTTCCCACTGACATGATGGTGCCAAGTATTTAGAAGTTCATGCTCACAGATACACTCTAGAATCATGTTGCCGATTCTATACTTTCTACTCTCTTGGGACTTGATTGAATTTGTAGATTTATTTAGCAAGCAAACTTGACATTTTCCCAGCATGGTTTTCCTAGTTAAGAGAAAGGCAATAACCCTGCATGTGTGCATGTCTTTTATCTACTGCAGTAGGGTTACAGTTTTCTCCTCATTATACTTTCTGTACATTCTTATTGCTTATTTCCTATCTGGGTTGTTATTGTTGGATAAATATGGTTTATTTATATGTACATTTAGCAGTCTTAGAAATTCGGCATATTTCTAAGTGTTTGGGATTTTCACATTATACAGTATCCTCAAAGTAACCATTTGTTAATTACTTCAATATTTATACTTCCAGGTTAATGTCTTAAACTTATTCTATAATATAGCACCCACATTGCAATGCAAGTGATAGCACTGTTTACAAGCACCTTCAGCTTCTAATTTTCATAGAAATATTACTCATCACTTAGCATGATGACTATATCAAGCACGTATTGAATTCAGTATGTGACTTAGAACTTAGAGAAGCATTGTTTCCATCAAGTCACATGTAATATGTGTACAAGCATACATGTAGCTATAAATTATATTGGTTATGTGTGCATTATCTGTGTATGTAGGTATATATTTATTTTTCTCAAACAAAATTAAATGTCCCCGAGTAACTTTTATCTGTAAACACAGAACACATCACTAGCTGTTATAATTATGGCCATAACAAGAATAAATGAGAATAATTTGTAGGTTGAGTAAGGAGATCTTTTCTCCTGTGCCAGCTACATATTACCATGTTATGCTTTGATGCTAAAATCCAACTGAGAAAGCTTCACTTAAAATTAATTGATGAATGCGCCTGTGATCAATGACTCCTTCATTAATTCAAATTAATGTAGTGAGTTACTCAAATACCTTTGAGACCAGAGTATAAATTAGAAAATCATCTAGTAATATGTTGTAGAAATGGCGACTGAATGGGCAGGTGAAGGGATAGAAATCCTCCTCCCTACCCATGTGCCTTGACTTCAAAGTGAAGGAGACTATCAGAGGTTGATAATAGTTTGCTAAAATTGGATTTGCGAATAACAAAGCTGTGTGTCTTCTGAAGTGTATTCAATCATCCAACTTCATCTTTGAGTATCTTGTTACTTAAAGGAGCAATGCTTAAATCCACACCGAAGAGGTTCTCAGGGAAATGGTAGAGCTGTTTGTTATGCATACTGTCTGTAGGCAAGGTGCACACAGTGGGAAATACTGCATAAAAAATGGAGGGAATCAGATATCAAACAAATCTGTAATTCTGGAAGGAGTAATAAATGACTCAAGTTCAAAGAAGTCTCCAACACCATAAACGGCAAAGAACAAAGAAATGGAATGGAAAGGTCTGGGAAACATTGATGAAGGTCAGAATAATATTTAAATAATGTTGTAGCTAAATATGCTGTGTTCGAGGTGAACAGTAGAAAGTTATGTTTAAAAAGCCATCATTTCAGAAATGATGACTTTTCTACTTTGGTGAGAAACACAATTTTGACCTGAAAAATTTTAGTTCCAAAAATTGAGTTTTGTGTTCTAGTTCTTCCTTAATGTGTGTGGCACTGGACACTTTGGGCATCTGTTCAGTGATATGTTTACTATCACCAAATACTTCAGAATGTGAGCCATGTGAAAGGAACTTACATGATAGAAACAAAACGCCTGGTGATCTGGAAATCAGAGTTGGTTTTGGTAGTGATGATATTCAGTTGCTGCCCCATATTTTTCTGGAACCTATGAATTAATTGGCATCCTTTACTACTTTTTTTCCAACTTCAATTTAACTCAATTCCTTTTCACTGAATGAAGAAGTCACACAGTAGATAAATTCACAGAGCAAGAATGCCAGATGTGATTATGAGCCCCAGGAAGTGTCAGTCAGTCAGTCAGTCAGTCAGTCAGTCAGTCAGTCAGTCAGTCAGTCAGTCAGTCTGTCTTTCAGTCAGTCAGTCAGTCAGTCAGTCAGTCAGTCAGTCAGTCAGTCAGTATGTCACTCAGTCTGTCTGTCTTTCAGTCAGTCTGTCAGTCAGTCTGTCAGTCAGTAAGTCTGTCAGTCAGTCGTCAGTTACTCAGTCAGTCTGTCAGTCCGTCCGTCAGTCAGTCAGTCAGTTCCACCACCAGTAACTTCATTGTACTGTAGTCCCTGGGGGGTGTGCGACAGTCACAAATGATTTTGGGTTCTTTCCCTGCGCCCTGTTAGTTAATTTTAATTCTGCTTTTGGAAATGGGCTTTATCATCCATATTTTACAAGTAAGGGAAGCAGTACAGGAAGGAAATAGGAAGTCAGAATTCAATGCTTGACATGCTCCAGAGTTCATACTGCTGGTCACCATTTCAGCATATTCCCTTGATGGAGTCTTTAATCCTACTTTCCCAATGGCCCCCTTTTCAGAAAATATAAATCACGCACATAGACTATTCAGAGATTTCAAAGGAGTTTTGTTGAAAGGTGCTGGGAAAGTTGAGGGATTTTCATCTGGCGTTGGGCATGAACACTTGGGACATTGGGCCCATTAGGGTAAGCCAGTCAAGAAACAACTGAAAGCTGACATTGCAGATGCATCAGCGACTGTGTATGCTAGGATAATGTTGTGGATCTGATTTCAAATAAAAAAGGATTAATCTCACAGTTATGGTTTGATTGGAAGATAAAGGTAATTTTACAGAATGACCGAGTCACTATTTCAAATACAGCTAAGACATATCAAGGAGGACATATATGATGAAAAAGTTTGATTTAAAGGTAAAATCTGGAAATTTCAAGATTGGTGCATATTGGATGATTTGGACTATATGATTTCAACATATAGAGTAAGACTTTATAAACATTAAGGAATAGGAGCCATGTTCTATAGCTATGTGCTAGTTATCATATACTGCTGTGCAAAAACACTATGACCAAGGTATCTCATAGATACAAGTGTCTTTGGGATGAAAGTCCATGACGACAGAGTGTGAGCTAACAGATGAGTTGGCAGGAGGCTGGAGCAGCAACCGAGAGAGGACATCTCAGTCCATAAACAGGAAGCCGAGAGGATGTACTAGAAAGGAATCTCAAAGCCCACTACCAGAGACATCTTTCCTTCAGTAAGGCCATACTTCCTCATCCTCCCCAGACACCAGCTGGAGACCAGGTATTGAAACACCCGAGACTTGCGAGGACCATCACATTTAGACTACCACAGTACAGAGATATACTCTCTTAAAGACGAGTGCTTAGATTCCCTGTTGACAAAGAAAGTATGACAAAAACTTTAACAAACATTTATAAGATTAGCAATGGGGGCTGGTTTGAGAGGTCACAAAGGAAAGGGTAGCCTGTGGTGTAAGCACAGCGAGGTGACATTGGACTTGAGAGTGAGTAACATTAACGCTGACTTGGTGCAGAATGTATAAGCCCCCCACAAAAGGACGGTTTTGACTGGAGAGAAACCAAGGAGTGGTTCCACAGACGCAGACGGTGAGAGTACTCCAAGAGGCATGGGACAGTTAACATTACTAGCAACCTCAAACCTGCCCGGAACACTTGAGTATGTGTGGAACTGGCCTATGAGGGCGATGATGACATGGGACGTAAGAGTGACGGAAAGGATAACTACAAGGGATCTGAGGTGAGAAAGCAGCAAGGAGAAGCATTAGCAGGTGGTGGGGTGGAAGAAGAGCTGTCTGCCTTGACGGAGAGGTGTGAGCACATTTGATCCTGAGGACATAGCGGCGATAGGAAAGGCAACTGCTTCTGGGATACAATGACTAGGGCACAGTGACCGCTGGAGAATGGGGCATAGGAAGGGCATATGAAACACTTCTTTCTAAACTTTATATTGATAGCATACTAAACTGAAGACATTTTGGTTCACTGGACTTTATTAATTTGTTAAAGTTCCTGTAACAAAGTTCCATACACTGAACGGCATAAACAATAGATGTTGATTAACTCACAGTCCTAGAGGCAAGAAGTTGAAGATCAAAATGCCTTTTGTGTGCTCCTCCTCTGGATAAAACAATATATTTATAAATCGATTCCACGTAATTCTTCTACATTTTAAATTACGGCTGCTGGAAATCTTAAAATTAGACCTGTGGCTAGCATTATGTGTCTATCATCACATGGTACTTTTTCACAATGGTGAACATGAATTGGGCATTTGTCACATGTAGGCAGTGTTGTAAAATTCTCCTGTACACCACATGACTGAATGCTGAAAATCAACCTGTACGGTTTACCTCTCATAGATGGATGAGGCATTTGCCCAAAGTTACAGAGGAAGCATCAGTTAGGATATGATGGTGGGTCTCCTGGCTCTAAAATCTGTACTCTGATTTCCTCTGTATTAGGGTGTCTTTCTAAATAACTTGTTCTTGTCATTATTAGGAGTTTTAAATATGGTGTCATTGTGTTATAAGGCGCTGTATCTGCCTCTTACCGCTTCAGTTCTGTTTCCCCTCTGGTTTCTTTATTTTGTCATGGTAACTTTGTACTTCTAGCATCCTTCATTAATCAGTATCTGTGTTTTTCACTGTTACCATAATGTATGTGTTCTGTGCTTAACAAATTTTCATATTTCTGCATAATAGAATGGCATATTTCTACTCTTTTAGCTTTGTCTTTTGTTTTAAAACATCCCTAGTTATCATCAAATAACAAATATTCTGCATGCATAGAATATTTTTAAAGGAAATAAAAAGTAGTGTGCTTTAAAATACTTTTTATTTTTGCCATTATATAATGACTGTCTTTATGAAGACCATGGCTAGAACCAACGGAATGAGCCGTGGCAAACATTCAAACTACAATACACATTAAAGAGGCGCTAACTTAAAGCCTTTCACTGCAAGTAGCAAGATACTCTAAGTGAAATTTCCTGAGAAGTGTTTATTTCAATGGCTTTATATGAAAGAAATACAAGACTTTATGATCATAATGATATCTACTTATTTATTGAAATATTGCTGACTGGAACAATTTGGGAGCCCACTTTCTGTTCTTAGATTCATGGCGTGCTGCGTGTCTTTTTCTTAGGATGGAAGAAAAATGAGCCTGCAGGAGTTGAGCATAAGCCTCACCCTACAGGAAGCTCCCAGTACTCTGCCATACTGTCATCCGACAATAGATTAAAACCCATTCCCCAGCTTCACACAGTATTTCCTGTGATTTTTGAGTCTGGAATCTTCTCCATTTCACTGTTTTCTGGCGCCAGTTTTACCCTGAGGGTTTGATCTCTGGTTTTCCATCTGGCAAAGCAGTTCGGTTTCTGTTTCATCAGTCTTTTCTTGGTGGTTATTTGATAGTCTGACTTCATGATATTGGCGTATTATGGATACAGTTAAGACTTTCAACCTCACCAGTGCAGATCAGTGGTTAAGTCCCAGATATGGTCCTCCAAATTACGCAACCCTTAAGTCCTTTACCTAAGGATGTTTTGATGAGTGTTCATGAGAAAAATTTGAATTTATTCCAAATGCTTTTAGAAATCTGTGCCAGTCTCATGTTTACACACCAAAGAAGTCTTTGCAAGTAAAGAAGAAAAAAACAAAACAATTGAGTGAGTCATGGGTCATCCCATGTTTGTTTCTGTGTATATTTATCCTCAACTACTACATGCCAACAAGTCATCATGGAGTCCCCTGGATCATTAGTCTGCAGATATCTGCATGTATAAGTGTGTGTGTGTGTGTGTGTGTGTGTGTGTGTGTGTGTGTGTGAGAGAGAGAGAGAGAGAGAGAGAGAGAGAGAGACAGAGAGAGAGAGAAAGTGATCTTTGTGCATGGCATTCATCTGGTGACATACTGAGAATTAATATAATCACAGCCTCTGGATAGATCATCCATGAGAAAGCACACAGTGCTGAGAGTTAACAGGTTCACAGACAGCAGGATGTGACACTCTGCATTTGACCCTATTATTAAAATCAGCATTTCACATGCTTATTTAAAACAAAAGGTTATCTTTGAATACATTATTTAGCTGACCCTTTTGCTTTGCATTCTGTTTGCAGCAGCGGTGGCAATGCCCTTGTTAACCTCCTGCTATGGGAAGCTGCCCTAATCAAGGGCCTAGACCTCAAGCCCTCACATCCATTACTGTACTTCAGCTGAGGGCATAGCTCCCATAGGCTGTCCTTTTGTTAGAAAGCACAAGTGTGGCAGGGAGACAAGTCAAGCCTCTCTTTAAGGGTAGGGGACTTCAATTGTCTGCTGACTCTGGCTTTCAGGTGCCCTTACAGCCTCTCCTACTGCTTTTTAACCTGCACAGTAGACCATTCTACTTTTACAACCTTCCCTTCACTCATGCACTGTGAGAGAACTCACATAATGGCCTGAGAACTTCCCCAATTTTTCCTGATTCAGTTTGCTCTCATTGGCATATCTCATAAAGTACCCGTCTGGGTTAATCCTATTCTAGTGCCTACTTCATTGACCTGAGCATCTTCTCTACAATGTGTAGCAGTAGTGACTGTGCAAACATCCACAAGGAATAATACACATTTGGGTGTTGCAAGCCAGTGATGAGAGCCTATCAATGCTGTTCTCTTTGTGTCAGCCAGGAAAATCACAGTGGTCTTAACACTGCTGGTATCATTTGCTCAAGGAGAATCTTCAGCGAAGTTTTCCTAACACTTTATTCACTCACAGATGAGTTGCTTGCCTTTGAACTTCTTGCTGAGTGTTCACACTAGTCTGGAGAGTCATCTGCACAAGCCTGTTCCTGTTCCAGGCTTTCTCCTTTCAGGCTTACCATTCATTTATCAAGCATTTATTGCAAATTGATTTTATGTCAGGTTTGATCTTAGACTCCGAAGCCCATTGCAGTGTGTTAGGCATAAAGATTTATTAAAGGAATAGCATAATTTTATCATCCTGTGAAAGCAAAAACAAATATTGCCTCCAGTTGCATTAAATGTTGGGCTTTCTTTTATAATGAAGAAATTAATTGTCATTGAAAAAAGAACAAAAAAAAAACAAAAACCCTAAATCTAAGATAAAATCTGAAATTGCCACTTCATTATATATTAAAATGGGAAAGTCAGCTTTATTTCTCCTTCATCTTTCATAAATTAGACATTACATTATCATCCATTATAATGAGAAGATACAATAATATTTATGGGAGGAAGGACATAATCATATAGTATAATATATCTGAGTGCCTGTGTGTTTCAAAGTGTCTATGCCATCATTCATATATCCAATGGCTTCTCCGGGGTCACACAAAAGTTCATAAGGCATCTTAGGTTTGTCATCATTTTATTTATTTTTTTACTTTGTAATTATAATGTTTACTTATTGTATAATAGAAAATAGGCTTTCAGAACAAAATAAATGTGAAGAAGTGCTGGAATTTTTCTGAATTCTCTTCATCTTTCTCTGCTTCCCATATATATGTGTATATTAGCATAAACTGACACCATATATCCATTTCCACCTATACACAGTGAAAAAGAGCATTCCAAACTGTGTCTTCATATGACTACGAAATATATTATTTGTGAGTCATAGACCACTATCTATCTGTCTATCTAGAAAGAGAGAGGGAGAGAGGGAACCTTTTCTGCAACGGACATTGGATACAGAGAAGTAAAGTAATCATTGTTTCCACTCTGCTGGGACCTGAGATGTAGTAGCCAGTCGATCAAGTGTGTAGGCACTGGAGAGAGCCCACATGGGTGACATCTGTCCTTTGCTACTTTCTTGTTTTGGACACAGCCCATTACACAGTTGAGATGGGACACATATCTCTCAGATGCAGTAGCTACACTAAGTACCACAGGTGCTCCTAGTAACTGCAGATGGGAAGTACTGGATTTCTGCTTTCATTTTCCTCCTGGTTGGCCCTACCTGATGGCACCCAGAAAGATCATCACCTACTATCAGAATGAGCGATGCCCAGTGCTGTTATTCTGCATTAGGCTGCCAGCTGCCTTTGTCTTTGCACACAGTGCTTACATTAGCAGACATGCTGGACTGTTCTGCTCATAGCAGGTCACTCTGCTAGGCATGTGTGCAGAGATCCACAGTCCCACCAGCCTTCTGTTTACCTGAGCTGTAACACCTTTGGAGCCGGATTGCCTTACTCCTGCATTCCACTCCAAACCTCTTCTGATGGCTTCTTTCATAGTCCACCTGCCTCATATTATCCCGATCATCTTAAACACACAATCTCGATATATGAATATTTCCAGCCTTAATAAATCACTAGAAACCTATTGCTGCTGATTACTGTAGTGAAGTCTATACAATAAACAAATTTAAATCTTCATTTAAAAATAATTAAAGACTTGCAGGTAGTCATAAATATAGAGCACAGAGTCCTCTAAACCTGCTACTCAATTCCTGGTTGATGGCATCTTGTCTAATGCAGGATACTAACAAAGACAGACCAATGGGATGTTATGGTTTATTGATTTCAGATGTTACTTAGTTTCCACTGACATCCTTACGTATTGATGTGTGGAGTGTTACGTGTGTGCATGCAGTTCAGTGAAATTTGGTCATTAGTTTAGACTTGTAGGGCTTGCACAGACAACACCGTAATCAAGACACGGTGGTGTTTGGTCACTCCAAGGGAGTCCTTTCCCAGTCCTTCCTTATACATGCGCCTGCCTTTCACCTGTGCCCTTCTTCCTACCTGCCAACCCATTTTACATCTTCACAGCTTATTTGAAGAAAATAACATTCCTGGGGAACAGGAAGCATCACTTTAACAGTTTTACAGATGGAGTCTTGTAACCTGTAACGTTTCACAATGGACTTCCCCTTCACAAAATACAATATTTCAGGCTCCTCTAATTTTACCAATACCGTAATCATGAATATTATCTTGTCAGACTTTTGTAATTATAACGTGAGAAAATTGTAAGAGAAAAGGTTTATTTTCATCCCTGGTTGTAGGGGTCAGTGTTTCATGTGCCTCTCATTTTCGCAGGGAGACAGAGGTCGTGGCTGGAGAACATGCCGAAACTACCTATTGTGTCACGAGTCGTGTGGCAGAAAGAGAACAGGAGAGGTTGGGAGCCACAGGTCCCTTGAGGTGTATACTTCCAGTACCTACAGACTTTCCCCTAGGTCCATCTCTGAAGCGTACTCAGCCTGCCAGGAGCTCCACGCGAGGACGAGTCCCTTCTCAGGGACAAGTCCTTTCACATATGTGTCTTTTCCAGGGACATTCAAAATCCAGTCTGTAGCAAATTTACCCCAATCAAAATTAGCCTTCCCTGTGTTCTCACCTCTTCTTTTATGTAGGAAAACAAAACAAAAGCAACAGAAGAAGATGGTATTTCAAAATTTCAAAGAAAATAAAATTGCTGGAGAGTCATAAATATAATGGAAGTATTTATTCTCTCTTTTTTTAAAAAAAAAACTTTTAATTAACACAAATAAAAGAAATTCTAACTTCATCTAAAAGTAAAAGGAGAGATTTGCTCCCATTTAGCTCTAAATGCATATTAGTATCCCGGGAATGTGAACATACAAAGAACTTTGGAAATCTGTGAATAAGATTCTCACGTACCTTTTAAATGTGGAAAGCTGGCAAGTATTTGTTCTCCATTTGATAATTATTTTCTTAACTTCAGTGAAATTATCAAATCCTGTGATGAAACTGAGAGTCACTTTCAATTACCATTGGGTTTGCTATCCAGAAATTTTAAGCAGTGACTGTCCTTCAAAGTCATTATTAATACCGAGTGTATGCCTAACATTGCTGAATATTCAGCAAGCCTTTTGATATAAATTCAAATAATTCAAATGCCGGCCTGAGTTCGCGGTAGTGATTTACATCGGCAGGAGTTTTATGAGCATGCATTATTAGTTCTCTGACTTCCTTAATATATAAAGGTTATAAAAAAAAACATTTCCCACAAATTATGAATTTTAGCATTTCATCAGGTAAACATAAATACCCAAAGATTGCACATAGCCTTAAGATTTTGCAGAAATGGTCAAAGAGTGATTCATCTCCTCAAATTGTGAACACTTGTTTTTCATTAAATGGCATTTGTAATCTTCTCACATGCTGAGTGAGAATGTATCTGATAGCTATTCCAATAGGATTCTATAGCCTAGTGAGTGATGTGGCTTTATAAGCTCCATCGTTCCACGGTGCACATCTGATGATACCTCTGCCAGCGCCTGAATTTAGCCACAAGTACATTCTAGCTTTTAAAGCCAATGATATATTTCTAACCTATCTCATTTAAGAAGCATGTTCGTGTGGATATCAGTCAGATGGTGCGAGAAGTCTTAGAGAATGCCGTTAGTTTTTTTATGAACTTTTTAAAAAGTTAAATTAGAAATAATCTTGTTTTACATGTCAATCTCAGTTGCCTCTCCCTCCCCTCCTCCCCTACCCCCAACTGACCCCTATCCCACCCCCTTCCTGCTCCCCAGAGAGGGTGAGGCCTCCCATGGGGAGTCTTCAAATCTGTCACATCATTTGGAGCAGGACCTAGGCTCTCCCCAGTGTGTCTAGGCTGAGAGAGTATCCCTCTATGTGGAATAGGCTCCCAAGGTCTAACCCTAACCCTAACCCTAACCCTAACCCTAACCCTAACCCTAACCTAACCTAACCACCAGATGCCCCATAGACTGCCCAGTCCTCCTAAGTGACACCCACATTCTGGAGGTCTGAGTCAGTCTTTATGCTGGTTTCCCAGCTATCAGACTGGGGTCCATGAGCTCCCCCTTGCTTTCTGTGGGTATCTCCAGCCTGGTTTTGATCCCTTTGCTCATCACTCCTCTTTCTCTGCAACTGGATTCCAGGAGTTTGGCTCAGTGTTTAGCTGTGGGTGTCTGCTTCCATCAGACACTGGATGAAGGCTCTAGGATGGCATATAAGGTAGTCATCAATCTCATCATAAAGGAAGGACATTTAAGGTAGTCTCTCCACTACTGCTTAGATTGTTAGTTGGAGTCATCCTTGTAGGTCTCTGGACATTTCCCTGGTGCCAGATTTCTCTTTGGACCTGTAATTGCTCTCTCTATTATGGTACCTCTTTTCTTGCTCGCCTATATTTTCCCCTGTACCCAATCTTCCTGCTCCCTCACGTCCTCCTCTTCCCTCCTCTTCTCCCCTTCTCTTTCTCTTAATTCCCTCTTCCCTTCCACCATGCTCCCAACTTTTCTCAGGAGATGTTGTCACTTTCCCTTTTTCTGGGGTAACACGTATGACTCTCTTAGAGTCCTCCTTGCTTCCTAGTTTCTCTGGTGGTGTGGACTGTAGACTGGTGATCCGGTGCTCTGTGCTGTTGCTATGGAAGAATACCCAATAAAATATACTTACAGAGGGAAAATATTTTGGGTGAGTTTAGAGATATTTATCCATGGTCACTTGGATTCATTGTTTCTGTGTCTCAGTGAGGCATGGTGATGAACATATGGTGGTCATAAGAAAAGGAAAAATGCAAGGCTGGAGGTATGCAGTGCTTTAGAAAGGGATCACCCCAGTGACTTTGCTGGCAAGTTTTGACAGTCAACTGGGCATGATATAGACTCACCTAGAAAGAGAGTCTTAGTCAATTATCTGTATCAGGCTGGCCTGTGGGTATGTTTGTAGAGGCTGCCATGGATATTAATTAATGTAGGAAGACCCAGTCCACTGTGGGCTACATCATTCTTTAGGCCGGACCTAAGGTATATCTGTAGGGCTTTGTTTCGACTGTTATTGTTATAGGAAGATGTAGTCCACTATGGGCAGCACATTCTTTAGTCAGAGCAAAATATCAAGCAAGACAGGGTGTTATTATATTCTTATCTTTGCTCTTGGCTGTATGTGTGCTGTGACTAGGTGCTTGAATTCCTTCCTTGATTCCCACTTGATGATGGGCTACAGGTTGAATTTATAAACCAAATTAACACTTTATTCCCTTAAATTGCTTTTAGTTGGAGAGTTTTTCCCTTTGAAGAAGAGATTGAATTAGCATGTATGTGTCTTTTGTTTATGGCAACAGAAATCAAACTAGGAGAATGACATACTTCTTTCAAATAGACCCTAGCTCCTGGTGACCTATCCCACTATGAGTTCATTCATTTGTGAACTTTTTGGTGGAATGACCCACTGACTAGCAATTGTGATTTTTCTCACTTGTCTGTATCTCTATAAGTTTTCAGCATAGGGACATTTTCCAGTGATACTCATACCTAAAGTAGAGCTACAGTTGAGTTTTTGTGTTTTATCCCTTAAGTTTGATTCTTAATTTACATGTCTAGTTTACCTAGAGTCAGTCATCAGTTTGGTGCCAGAGTCAAACTTATTCATAAAAATAAGGGTAGTATTTTAATTATAGACTTGCAATTGCTCTTGTTCAAGTATTATGCTTTTCTGGTTACCAGGCCAGATACTGCCTCTCACAAACATGTAGAAGCTTACTTGGCAATGAATTAAAGTAAAGTAATTTGGGTTTTATTCAGGGAATAAGAGAGGGATACAGCTGCTTGAGATTTCTATAGAAATTCTTATTTTAATGGTCTCACTTCTCATATTATTAATGGGTCTATCAAGTTTATTCCTATGAACTTAAACAAAGACAAATTACTTTAAATTTAACAGATTGATATAGGCACTATGTTTTGGAAAACTGTGACACTGGGAATCAAGACAAAAACAGACAGACATGTGCAGACAAGCTGGGAATGGGTGGGTCATGCTCACTCTGATGGAGTGGCCCCTACCGTACAATAGTCTGGAACCTCAGCACGTCCGTGATGAACAGCACAGGGGGCGTGGTTACCTGCTGTCTGTAAAAGGTCTTTGTAGGGGAGCATTCTCAGGCTGTCAGCATCTGGAGATTGAAGCCGCAGCTGATGCTTTTCTATGATCTGTCAGTGCTCACACACAGACCAGAGCTTTTCTATGATCTGTCAGTGCTCACACACAGACCAGAGCTTTTCCATGATCTGTCAGTGCTCACACACAGACCAGAGCTTTTCCATGATCTGTCAGTGCTCACACACAGACCAGAGCTTTTCCATGATCTGTCAGTGCTCACACACAGACCAGAGCTTTTCCATGATCTGTCAGTGCTCACACACAGACCAGAGCTTTTCCATGATCTGTCAGTGCTCACACACAGACCAGAGCTTTTCCATGATCTGTCAGTGCTCACACACAGACCAGAGCAAAGTTATACCACCTCTCTGAGCATGACACAGGGTTAGTTAGATCAATTCCCATTGCGTCTGAGGAGTTGCGTCCCTGTGGATAATGCACACTCAGGGCTTCATCCACTCCTTACATAGTCACTCAGGTTGTCCTCAGCTCCCACTGCAGATAGGCTCTGGGTTTTGTTGTTGTTATTTAAATCAGAATATCTTAGCAGTTTTATTAGTGTTGGTCAAAGAATCCTTTCTCCAAGGGAATATTTCCCGTAAAGGATGAAATATCTATAGAGTAGATAATGATGAACAAACGCAGCTTAATTCTAACAGACAATAAATTAAAACTACCATGCTGACTTTATTGACAATACACTTCTTGTTCTCAAACGGATTTGTTTTTGTTTTGTAGAGGACAGCCTTATATATATTCTTCGCAAAGGTCTGTCAGTTTGTAAAATTCACTTAATAAGGGCAACTAATTCAGATAATTGATCTTGAAGTAGAAACTTTTGAGATCCAATTATCCACCCAAATTGACCTTTCTTTTGAAACACTGCTCGAATTGGTCTACCCAGCTTATGTTTAATTATAGTATCTGACTATGTTTAATTATGGAATCTGAGTAATGCTTAATGAGCTCCCGTGTTTAATTACTGTATCTGACTAATATAATTACTGTTAAGTAATCTCTGTCGTTGTCGGCTGAGCTTCCTAAGCTCTGTGGGGCTGTCCTCAGCTTGAGTCTCTTGTCTCTGCCTGGTGTTCTGTGCACTCTGCATCTATCTCTGCAGCTCCCGCAGAGCCTCCCATTTGCCCAGTTGCCGGGTGACTTTGTCCTTTCCCTCTTCTGACTTCCTTCCTCGTGCTTCTATCTTTGAAACCAGGTCCATGACACATGCTATCCTGGTTTTCTGGAATACTTTACAGCCACTGCTCCTGTTACTGTTAAATCACTATATTGCGTGCTACTACTATGACCTTTAATTGCAAATTTAAATCTATACTTCCATATATAGGAGAAATTCATCAGTTTACAATCAGCATTATTTGATGAATGAAACAATAAATTAATATAAATGAATGGATGATTCTGTCTACCAATCATACTTATAGGTATTTGATTAACAATCCTTTATCCATATGGATATTTTTTTAAAGCCATTGCATTAGCTCAATGATTGAAAAGACAAATGTATATGAAAACCAGAAGATAACAAAAGCGAGTGAAAGGGCAGATGTGAGAGCTTGAAGAATTTCAGGTCAATAAGAAAATGGATAACACATGGCGAGACTTTCTGAGCACAGTATTTTAATACGATGGGAGGGCGTCCATAACAACAGTATGCTCATGAGTCCATTGTGTTAGTTCATAGAATATGGGTGTAGGGGTGGCCCATGGATAGGTGGCTGTGGAAGTATTACATAATACTTCTTAGATGCCACCAACCTATGGGCCATGCTGTGCCTGTAAATGTTCAAAAGTATAGATTCATGAGGTGGCTGAGGGAGCTTTGACAGAAGCCACATCTGTGGTGATGATTTTGCCCAATAGTGCTGGCATGAGGAAAGTAGTGTTGCTGATATACAAGAGGATTTCCAGGCCAGATAACCCAAACTTCTCAAAAACCCCACTGTAGAGATGCTTGTCAGTGAAGAAGGTAATAAGCTTCAGGATGCAATTTCTCTAGAGAAACAGGGCCTTCAGCTGGTTCTTGAGACAATATGATTGTTTCTTTGAATGGGCAGTTATCACAGTGTAATGAAGCAGCAATGAAAGAATATTCATCTTCCACAGGACAAAACAGAAGCATTTGCCCGTGCTTAATTAGCTATTGGCCAAGAAACAGTAGAAAGTTCAATTATGCTCTTTCTAAAGATGTAATATTTATTTGCTCATTGTTAAGTTACAATACAGACAAAATATTCTTGTTTTCAAGTATTCTCGGTTTAATTGACACACACTAGTGTTACCCAGGCAAAAGTTACCCCAGTTGTGGCATTGGCTCCATGAGATTTGCCAGTAAGCATGTTTGAAGGGCATTTTAAAAAGTACTAATTGGTTTAAGAGGTTCCAGCCCACTGTGGGGGTTACCATCCATAGGCAGGTGGGCCTGAGCTGTGTAGAAAGGGAGCTGAACAAGCCATAGGGAGCAAGCTGATAAGTAACTCTCCTCTACAGTTTCTACTTCAATTTCTGCCTCCAGGTTTCTGCCTCCTGCCTTGGCTTCCCTTGATGGTGACTGTAAATGGTGTGGGGAAATAGTGTCTCTCCTCTCCCAAGTTGATTTTAGTCATTGTTTTATCACAGCCACAGGCAAGCAAACCAGAGAAGCATATAAGTAGGGATTTATACTTAAAATTCCAAGGATTATATCACTAAGGACGTTTTTCAAAGAGTTGGAGAATGATTTGATGACTGTCTTTAGTGGGCCGTTAAGGAGGCCAATATGGTACTCACGGTCTTGGGCTATCACCAGTCACTTTACTGTAGGGTGGACTTATTGGCCCAATTCCAAACAAATGAAACTTCTGCATTTGAAGTGTGGAAACTTATAAATTTATAAATGAGAACAAACAAAAGCTATTGTGTTCAGTACAAGGTAGGCTGAGCAACATTGCCAATATTTATTGATGAATTACAAGTAGGAATAAAGGTAAGCTCTTAGAAGGGAACAGAGGAAATTTTCATGCATGTGCTCACTGGGGAGTATTGCTATGGGACTAACTAGAAATAAGCCATTTCTGTGTTGGGTAAGATGATATTTGATCATCCATGGAAAGCAGGGGTTGTCAGTGATTGATCAAATCTTGTCCGTTTGGGACGGAGTGCTACAAAACTGCACATTACATGCTGTCTTTCCATAGCTATGGTTTAGCTTCCTTGACTGGTTGTGAGCTGCAGTTATCGTATATAATCTGGTCATTCTGTATGTATTTAGTTTCTTTGATGACACCCTTGAGGGGAATACTTATGCAGGTGAACTCATGAGAGAATATTCTGGAATGTCCAATAGCCACAACTCAACTCATACGCACATCCATATCCAGGAAGTTGTGAGGTGACTGCAATCTGAGGGGATTCTCTTGTCATGGAGTTGCGGATGGTCCTTGGTAGAGCCTTGTCTTACCATTTGCCTTTGATTGATGGTCTGCAGAAACTGTGGGATGATAATATATGGACTTCTGTCAATCCCAACTTTAGATTCAGAACTAAAGTAAGTTTGTCTGGAATATGTAAGGCAATTGCAACATCTCAGCAGGAATCATTTCCTCTTTAGGAGATTTAAAGCCAAGTCAGAATTAATACACACTTCCTTCTTTTTAAACTTACTCTCCTTCTTTACTATGGATTTTATTTATTGACCAAATCATCTACCTATCCCAATACACAAAATATCTGAAGTTTTCAATGGTACTGTATATCGGGCACTGCTCTGTAACTTGGAAAACAGCAAAGTTGTGGTCTCTTGTAGGGCTTCCATTGAGAAGCCTATGACAAGATACTTGAGAAAAACAGCTTTAGGAGGGAAGGTTCATTTTGGCTCACATTTGCATCACAATGCATCTCAGTGGGGAGAGCATGGCAGTAAGTGCAGGAGGCCACCAGTCAGGTATCCTCAGTTGGGAAAGGGAATGAAGGATGCTGATGCTCAACTTGTCCTTTTTGGGGGGCAGGGGCATCCACATGTACACATGGTTTCCTGTCCTCAGTTATCCGCATCTATAAAGTCCTTCACAAACATTTCCAGAATATTAGCCATTACAGGAAAATATAACCCTGGATATGGAAAATAAAGACAGATTTTTGTCGTTGTTGTTGTGGGTTAGAGGCACTGGTGACGTTCACTACAGCCTCGGGGTCTGCAGGGGATGGAAGCATGGAAGCATGGGTTCTGGATCTCTTTCGTAGTCTGATAAGACCGTCCTTGATGAGAGGCTTGGTGCGAACGTGTTTTCCTTGAACCACTCTTTTACCTCCAAATCACTGAAATAATTAATGGCTTTGCCTGTTGCATACAGCAACTATTTGAGCACCTAGTAAGCATGAAGTATGGACAGAAATTAGAGCTGTAGTCTATGGTAGTAATATGCCTACCATTGGCAATCCTTGGGCAAAAATCGAGGCCTCCAATATAGTAGAAGAAATCACCATTACAGTTGAAGAAAATGCCTGTGGAGTTCCATAGTTTGACTTTAGGTGCAGTTCTCCCAGTTAGCTGTAGGGAGCGCTCCAAATCCATTGTTTTGCGCTCTTGAACTCGCTGACAATTCTGCTTCCTGTATAGACAGGAAAAGTAAGATCTTTATTCACAGTTTTATATGGTAAACAATATACGGAGGAAAGGTATAGTGTATATTACACAGTACAGGTAGTGTCTCCTTTTAAATTGGTCTTCTAGAAAGATGTTTGTTGAGCAGCAGGAGATGTTCCCACAGAAATTTGAAATAGAAGTATCCATGAGGACATTTGGAGAAGAGGATTCCCACCAGGCAGGAAAACACTGCACATAATGAGTGTGCATGCAGATCACAAAGAGGCCAATATGGCTATACTGGAGTGATGGGAAAGAAGAAAGAATCGGTCTAGTCCAGTGGTTCCCAACCTTCCTAACACTGCAGCTCATGTTGTGGCCACCCCCAACCATAAAATTATTTCTTTTGCTACTGCACAACTGTAATTGTGCTGCCGTTATGAGTCTCAAAGCAGTTATCTAGTTTGTAGGATATCTGATATGTGATCCCTGTGATGGGGGTGTTTGATTTCCCTGGTTGAGTCCTGCTGGTGTGCTCATTTCTTCCCTCCAGGGACTTTGAAGTCCTTGTTTTTATTCCGAGTGAAGTGAATAGAGGCGAGAAGCCGTAAGTAATGAAATGAGATGGCCTCATTTTCAGAGAGTTTATCTTTGAGAACACTCCAGACCTGTCAAGAGTAGAAAAGAGGTCTGATGAGTTTATATGAGGCCTTGGGTTCTGCCTTACACTGTTTGAGACTGGATGAGGTCAGAAAGCAAGGACAGACAGATGTAGATAAGGTGTAAGTCCTGGGACCCTTAAAAATGGCAGAAATGGAGGAAGGGCCGAACAACAGGGAGAGTGCGTATAAATGTCGAGCGAGGAAAGGGGAAGGAATCCTGAGAGCAAACCAAGTACAAGCTTCCCAATACTTACAGCACATCACCTGTGATCAGGATGGAGTACTGGGGGAGAAGCCTGCATAAAGATGCTCTGTGTGAGGGACTAGAGATGAAAACTGCCAAGAAGAAAAATGTAAAAGTCTTGATTAACGTGTTAATCTCGTTAACAGAGACTAGAGACAGTAACTGGCAGTAAAAGCAAGGACTATTTTATTTTCCTTGGGCTTCCCCCAATGCGTCTCTCCTAGGCCCCCCGAGACATTTGGATATCCAGTCCTGTTCTCTCTTCCATGTTTAGCATTTTACACGCGTATCTATACATTGTACTGTCCGTATCTTACTGACTTTCACCCTGTTCTTTAGTGTCTCTCACTGGACTATTACCCCAGCATCATTGTACTTATCATTGCTGTATTTCCACCGTGTGGTTCCTGTTGCATCTTCCTGCTTCCAGTGATCGCTTTACAACTCCTGCCTGCAAACTCTCTTCACGACACATTATGGGTGATGTCATTGCTCTGCCCACTGCGTTCGTTTGGATGACTTCTCAAACTCCACTTGGCTCCTGCGGCCAGGCGTGCTGAAATGTCCAGAACACAGGGAAAATGATGGGCAAGTGAAAGTTGTGAGAGGGCACTGGGCTGGAAGGCTGGCGGAACCTTTGCTAAGGTGTCTGCAAAGCTCTGATGTTGTGTCAGGGAAAGAACTGTTCCTAACCCAGATCTTGCCTTTTCTGGATGAGAATGTGGAGCTTTTGACTAGGGCATCACAATGTAGTTTGTCCCGGAAGATTGAGTACTGCAGTCAGAAACTAATGTTTTTAAGGTTCTGCCATTGGTGAACAAAAGATTCCTGGTTACTTGGCCAAATTTATTTCTCATTGTTTCGTTATGGATCAAAGGCTTTCAGATAAGTGTTAGATGATATTTGTTATCTTGCTTCATAAATGGTAGTTTAAAAATAATCTTATATATGCATACATAGTATGCATATACTTATATGTTTCTGTAAAAATATATGTACATATATTTTTATTTTTAGCATTATATATTTTTTACCCTGAATCAGTTTTAAACTGATTTTACAAAATGTAAAAACCACAAATATATTTTCTGGGCTATTATTGCTGCATTAAGATTTTCAACCATTTGCTGATTTTGCTTTTAGCTCATAGTATAAACTAGGCCCATATTCAATTGCTGTCATTTGATGGAAACATTATTTATTTGAAAGGAATTCAGTATCTTGACATTGTGTGTGAACTTAGGCAATAATGTGATGTATCACACAACAATAGTACACTTGCTGACATTTTCAAATATGGTAAATTATTAGAAATGGCAAATGTTGTCAAGTTAACAACACACATATACAGACACAGATTGCTTGTCCTTGTCACATGGTGATGGCTTAGCGTTTATTTTAAGCTCATGAAAAGCGATTGATTAGACGTTCCCTGCAAACATGTGCCATACACCCTGGTAATGTACCCCTACTTATGACTCTTTGAACGACACTCAGCTTTTCTTCCAGGAAGCTTAAAGAGGAGCAGCTTTTTGTCAGGCCACTATTCCAAGGACTTTAGTTTCTGGCTGATAGATCTATGGCCCTTAGATTTGTGATTAGGCAGGACATCCTGAGAACATGCATGGAAGATGAGAGGAACTTGTCTCAAGATCATCAGGACATAACTGGAAAGAGAGAAGGAAAGAGAGAGAGGAAGGAAGGAAGGAAGGAAGGAAGGAAGGAAGAAGGAAGAAGGAAGAAGGGGAGTAAGAGAAAGGAAGAAAGGAAGGGAGGAAGGAAGAGAGAGAGAAAGGAAGGGAGGAAGGAAGAGAGAGAAAGGAAGAAAGGAAGCAAGCAAGGAAGGAAGGAAGGGAGGAAGGAATGAAGGAAGCAAGGAAGAAAGGAAGGAAGGAAGGAAGAGAGAGAGAGAGAGAGAGAGAGAGAGAAAGGAAGGAAGGAAGGGAGGGAGGGAGGGAGGGAGGGAGGGAGGGAAGGAGGGAGGAAGGGGCTATGGGTGAGACACGTTCTTCAAAGTCACATTGCACTGTCTGATTCCTCCCAGTGTGTCTCAACTCCAATCAAGCACTTATTGATGGGTTAGTCCCCGGATGACGATGAGGTAGGGCAGTCACTTTCAATTAGTATTACTTTGGGGACAAATCTTTGAGCACATATGCCTTTGGGGTTGAGCTGTATCCAAACCCCAACAGTGGTGAGCTTACATCTTGTCTTTTGTGCTCTGCAGTCACCTCCATGGCTGCCTGCTTGGAATGTGTTTCACTGTTCCATTTTGAGTTATGTCTTAAGTTTCCTTACCTCTCTCCGGATCAAATTGCTATGTGGTTTTCCTTTTCCAAGTTTTAAGTGATGGCATTTCCCAATATTTATGTCCTGTCTCTAAACAGATCCATTCATTTTATCAGCACTACATTACTAAACACTTCTCACACTTCTTGGTGAAAACCAGACTAATAGCCCATGCTCTGGCTTTGAGATTAAGGTCTGTATGTTGGTTGCAGTTTGTGACAACTGAGACAAAGTCTCCTTAGTGTTTTTTCGCCGTTCCGATTTTTACATTAACTCCCTACCCAGAGGTGAAACTAAACTGGGACATTAACCACAGACACTGGTTATAATTCTTAACCTGTGGATTCTCATGGTGCAAACCCTGGCTCCCCCCTGATGAATGTGCATACTTGGAGACCGAGCTGGAAGGTGCCCACTTCATTCTCATACAATATATGCAGTTAATTGGTATTTTGATTGAACCCGCAGAAGAATAAAAATGCCTATGAATCAAAGGAATTATTCTCATTAGATATGAAACAAAGAAAGCACTGGTTTCAAGAACAAATATTATTCAAAAATATTCTCATTAAAAGAAATTGCTCTCTTTGGTATAATAAAATTCTTCTAAAGAGAAGCATCTGGCAGAATCGTATAACTTAGCGTAGCATAACATTTGGGATGAATTAAGTTGCTTCATGCAGCAAAATGTTTTCAAGGCTTCTCAATATTTTTCTTCACTCTTAACTTATCTGTGTCTCACAGTTCTGCAATTCGGTCATTTTTTTACTTCAGGTTTTGTCAAAGGTATCACATTATGAATATTGCATAGACATTACAGTCCCTTGAGGGCTGGAAACATTACTAAAAGGAATTGGTGTAAGTTTTTGTGTGGGATGTGGAAGTCTTTCTGTGTCAGATCCACTTGTACAATTTTCCATATTAAGAGTTGGGCAGGATAAACCACACATGCTTGGATGAATCAACTGTAGGGATGGGCACTAGGGTAAAGGAACTCATTGGCTTCGGGTGCTGGGTAACCAACCTACCGACAACCAACGCTTGAGCATGTAGAATTAGTGTATGTCATTGAAAAATTGAAATTAAACTTGTCAATGGCTCTCATAGGCTGAATGATTTTAGCCATTCCCCTGTAATCTCATTTCCATCTCTGATCAGTTGTTTAATGATTGTTTATCTGGACACATTACTTTTACTTTTGTAGAGAAACCCATTCCATCCCTAAAGGCCTTCATTAAAAGGAAGCTCACCCTTTGTGTGTATCTGTACCTAAGAAACTCAGAGTCAATCTTCTATATGAGGGCATTGCTCAGCATGATTTCCATATATCCTCAAAACATTATTTAAGTATCATGTGCATAGCAATGTAAGGACCCTGAAGAACACTGGCATATTGGCACTGGGACTCAGGAGAGTGTATTGGAATATATATATATACACATATATATATACATACATACAGATTTGAGATGCAATAAGGCTAGAACTTCTTCAATATTCATAAGGTTTGAGCATTGCTTTGAAAATATTTATGTGTATCAATAATAATTATATTCACATAGTTACTTTTATCAGATCAATCTGCTGTTGTAGCTTCATGCTGTCAATAACCTGTAGCTTATATTGTATACAGTATTTGAGTATTTAGAAAGTTAACCCTGTTCAGTGTTGTCTATTTTATTTTTGGGGAGGCCATCTTTAAATATTTAATTCAAGCAAAACAAGTTTAAATTATATTTTATATAATTCTTTTATAAGAAATCATAATTTATCAGGTAAAGTGTTCCTATTTGCTAAAATGATATGTCTTTCTATTATGATTTCTGTTTTATATAATTTAATAGTCATTGCTTTTAAATTAATTCAAGGACTCTGATTTTGTTCCAATACTTTAGCATTTATACCTTTTCTCCATAAAGTCTATTTTTTTACTTTGCATTAGGTGGCCAATAATATGTTGTAAAAGCTACTGACTTTTCTTTCACCTGCCATTGCCAACGCCTCTTACTTTTTTCATAGTGTCCTACTAATTCTTAGGTGTGAAAATCACCACATAATATGTTGTCATTCTTTTCCAAAGTACTTGATTATTCAAATAAAGCATGGATAGGCCCTCCATTGCTATGCCTTGCTTAGATTCATGCTTGCTAATTGCCTTTGTGAACAGTTCATCCCTACTACTTTACTTTGCCTTTTAATGACTTACAATGGTAGAATCTTTTCAGAAGCCTTTTCATACCTGCCAACAATAACAGTTAATGGCAGTTCATCATTATTGGGAGACTTCTTTATTGCTATTATTGGGGGTAGTAATAAAAAGCTGGTGTGTGGCTCACTCCCCTAGGCAGAAACAGGACCTGGTCTATAGTGACTTCCAGGCCAGCCTGGACTATTGTATGAACATGGGTCGGTCTCAAAGGACCACTACCACCGCCACCACCATCACTACCACCACCGCCATCACCATCACCACCACCGCTGCCACCGCCATCACCATTACCACCACCACTGATGCCACCACCACCGCCACCACCATCACCACCACCGCCACCACCACCATCACCATTACCATCACTGCCGACGCCACCACCACCACCATTACCACCACCACTGACGCCACCACCACCACCATCACTATCACTGCCGATGCCCTCACCACCACCAATACCATTCATTCTTTTAAAGATTACTTTTTATCCCTTGGTATTAATATTTGATGTCAGTCTGTTATTTGCTTTGTAGTAATCGTGGTTCTAGTTAGGAATCAATCATGCTAATTATGAATAATAGGTTACTAATACACATGCACACATATGTCCCCCACCGAATAAAGTTATGACCTTTCTAACTTCCCATGGAACAAAAGGTATTCATATTCAATAGCTAATAGACTTTGGAATCTTTATTTGGATGTTGTCTGGGCTAGCAACGTGTGATTGAATCTCTTGCATTGCTGGGTAGCTGGAGCTCTCACCAGTTCTTCAGCCTTACAGAAGATTCAGTGGTTCAGGATGCTTCTTTTCAGACCCTCCTGTGAACATCTTCATCAGTGTCTCATGGACCAGTGCTGTCCCAAAGGATTCCAGCGTGTGACCATCAGCTCGCAGCATCCCTGCTTCCAGTCCCGCTACCCTCAGGTCCATCCCCAGGTGGATAGCTGCAGAGTTGTGCCTACAACCCAAAAGGAGCAGGGCATGTGCTTGTAACTTCATGCTGCTCTTACGTGCTCTAAATCTGTTCTGCAAGAGACCTCAGGCCCTGATATCCAGAGACCTAGATCTTGAGCTCTGGGTAAGGCACAGGAAACCAGCACAGTTGACAGCTACTGCATCTAAGGCTATGGAACCCAGAGCTTACAATCTGATTGTTAGCTTTATCGGATGAATTGTGATGACTTCCAGCTTTTACTGAAGGCAAGAATAGAGGAATCTGCTATTTAGATGTTAGCTCAATTTAAGTCCATTGGATCAGGACTCAGACTGCTGTTTTTTGCTTTTGTTTTCTGAGTAGTCCCATGTCTGGAGCCATGCCCTGCTATGTATGAATCACATCCCTTACTGTGTGCATTTAGAGAAGGACACACAGAGTAGAGGAGAAGCTCCTTCCTTCCATGGTTTTTCTCAAATGCTTGGGTGCAATGTAGGCCAGGTACCTCATTCTGTTCCACACAGAAGTAGACAAATAGCAACAGCCTACAGCATTGAAACAAAGTAAAAGTCCGAGAGTTCTTTCAAACATACTGGCTTGTCTTCTCACTGGGTAAGTTGATTTTTGATACTGCCTTCCTGTATCAGATTCTCAAATACATATAACACAGTTACTAGAGTGCCCGCACCATTTTTATTCTATCCGTCCTTTGGTTATGCTTGTTTTGCTGTTCTCATTGTGAAAGGGCTTCATACGTGCACATGTTTCTTATCTTGCTTCACTTGACATATTTCTCTATGAAAGCAAAGGATAGTAGAATGTCAGGGCAGTGAAATGTTCTTGTCATAAATAAAAATAATTGCAGGCTCCAGCAATGGTTTAAAAGTCAAGTTGGCTCTTGCTAATAGCAATACACTGTTTATGGGAAAACTATCGGCACCCTGGCAATTCCAAACATAAGCAATAAAACAGGAAATATTTACTAAGACTATTTTAATCATTGGTCTATATCTTTGCAAATGAATGCAGTAATCGCCGTGGCGTTTCCTAACAAGGACTATTCAGCTAATCCAGTTTTATAACGTGAAAATAGACATCGGGGTAAAATAGCACACATTGATTAACTACTTAATACGTCACTGGCTTTACAAGGCCTAACAGAGGCGTGCTTCCAGTGACGGTGCTTAGATGAAAAATACACCACAGTCCTGCATGGTAATTCCAAATGCATTAGGGAACTCAGCCACTGTGCTTAGAATGCAGCCTAGAGGAGATGGCGAATATGTTCTGCCATCATCATTAGACTGCTGGCCTCACACAGGGGACTTTGTTGCACAAGCCAATGGTAGTCATATTTTGAGAGAACAGAAACTGTGCGTTACAATACCCTGTTAGCAGCAGTAAGGCAAAGGCAAGGTTCCCTGAGAATACGGCAGTCCAGTTCTGAATAAATTAGCAGCGACTGTAGGAAGAACACAACCTGATTCTGAGTGTGATTTTGATTCCGAGCTTATCAGAAAAAAAAAAAAAATACCGAAATAGAGTTGTGAAGCTTGCTGGTATGACTCACTGGTTCTACACACATTTGACTAGAATGAAGATTGTAGGATTTTAGCACCTTCCTTGTTAGTCAATATCTCTCCCATTCACTTCCTTTATTTTCCTTTTTAAAGGTTAATTCTGTTTCTGTATCTCTGACTCTGCTTTTCTTTCCTCTGTGTGTGTGGGAGGAGGGGGGGGCTGTCTGGAAGAGTCCCGAGGACCAGATTCAGGAATCAGATCATCTACAGCTACTTACAAGCATTAAAAGAGGTGGGTTTTGTTTAGGTTCCTGGTTTAAGTATGACAGGGGAGAAACGGTAGAGAGTTATGAGGCAAGGGTGTTCATTGTGAGCACAGGAAGAAGAATACTGGTGTGCAGAGGCTCCCCCCCCCCACCCCGTTTTTACTAAGTTCAGGATCTCCCCCTGTGGTGCTGGCTCAGTTAAATCTCTGTGGAGGCATCTCCACAGACAATCCCGTATGTGGTTCTCCTGGGTGATTCTCAGTCCAGCACAGTGGGCCATGGTAGTTAAGCAGCACATAGCCAAGGGAGCAGAATGCAGGGAGGAGAGGCTGACTTTCAGCTGAAAGGATGGGTGGTTTTTACAAGGAGTAAGTCAAAGGATGCTCTACTCAGGGTGAGGTTTTGTTATTGTGTCAGTGGAAGATACAGTTTCATCAAAACCACAGGTGAGAGTTCGCACTGAAAGCTGGAAAACTACAGTGATGGAGGACAAACCCATTTGATAAGAAGAGATAAATTTCCTTGCATGTGTGTACATGTGTTTGAAAGTGAGTTTTCCGGTAGAAATTTGTCATTAACACATGAAACTGCCATCTTTGAAATAACTTCCTCCATATAAACATAATCAGCCTTTTGATTCGGGTGTATCCTGCTCTTAATTTTTTTTTTCCTGCAATGTTAGCTGAAGGTTTCGCAGGTTAGCAACACTGATTCCTTCCTCAGATCTTTCTCGGGTGGATACAACGCTGATACTACTTGAAAATCAGTGAGGGCATGTTGACTAGCCAGCAAGGCTATTGCATATTTTGATAATCCAGAGTGATGGTTTGAATAAGAACGGCCCCCATAGAGTCATCTATTTTAATGCTTGGTTTCCAGTTGGAGGAGTTATTTGAGAAGGATGAGGGAATATGGCCTCATTGGGAGAGGTGTGTCACTGGGGTCAGGCTGTGAGGTTTCAAAACACCATTCTCAGTCTGGCATTCTATCTCTCTCTTCGTGCTTGTGCCAGTGGATTGAAGATGTAAGCTCTGAGCTACTGCTCTAGCACCAGGCCTGCCTGCCTGCCATCATGCTCCCTGCCCAATGGTCATGGGCTCAACCTCTGAAGCTTTAAATACTTTCTTTCATAAGCTGCCTTCATCATGCTGCAATAGAAAAGAAACTAAGACAGCCTAATTCTAATTTTATGAGTAATTCATCTATCTAACCTTCCTTTCTAAGATCCTAAAGTATCATTTTTTGGCAATTGTTTTCATGGACATTGAAGGGATACAGAATTTAAAAAGCCCCATTGTAGAATAGTCTAGAATAGATTGTCAAGAACTGAGATACTTGCAATGCTGCCAAGGACAGTGAAAGGTTTATCAGTGAGAATAGAATCATATGTTGGAACTTGCTGGAAAGTGTAGTGGGAGACCTAGACTGAAAGATTTAAGTGTCCAGCCTACTATTTTGGTTTACTTTCTGATAATAAAGAATCATTATTTGTTGTGAGGAGTGAATATATACTATAGTATTTGGTGATTCTTAAATTCATTCTGTTGGGATGAGAATTTGGAAAGCGTATATACAATATTGAGTATGTTACAACATTCAGAGATGTAAATGTATAGACTGCAGTGGTGGCTATAGTATAAGATGTAATAAATATGACCAAATTATATGATAGTACAGATAAAGTATCAAAAACATTGTTGGCGGGGTTACACAAGTGCTGGAGATAAATAGCAAAAGCATAGCTCATTTTTAAAAATCAAATTAATGCAAAACTTATACCATTCTATTAAGAATTAGAAAGAAAGACAAATCATTGGTTCTAATTAGAAATCTTAAGTCTGCAGTAACTCTAGTGACCTACCGTCAATCATTGCGGTTTTTTCCTCTCACTTGTACCAGTCAATAATCTTGAAGGCTGTTGCTGAGGTGAAGCCCATTTGAGAGTGTGACATAAACTGTGCAGTATAACTGTGGAATATGAAATAATTTCTCAGACTATTCTTTAGTTCCTGGGAACAGCTTCAGCATGATTATCTCTCCCAGACTGCAGACAATTTTGAAGAATGAACTAGCTTGGCATGAAATTGCCAAAATATTTTCTCCTGTAAAGAAAGTGATAGGATGTTTTCAAAGAGATGGAAAAAAAAAGCACACCATACCTTTTCCTTCCTTTCCTGGAGCAAAAGCATCCAGAAAAGCATCTCGACAGCTAAAGTTTATGACATTTGGTATTTCTCTCTATGTTTGACACTCGTAAGCAATTAAGTCCCAGGAAGTGATCACAAAAGATAATTGGATTTAATTTAGACATCTCAATGAATTTTGCTTTTGATCTGTAGGCATAATTAGTGCATTGAGCACACATTAACCCTAATTAAGTTGATTAACTTTGGCAATGTTTGCCTTGGTTGATATAATTATTATAAGCCCAAGGATATATTTTTGATTTAGTTTATTTGTCACATCTGCTAACCTCATATCTTTATGTTCACAGTCAACTTTAGTGATATGTTTTACAGTTATTCTAGGTGTTGGGAATACTATAGAAATGTGAGTGACATTATGTTTTGAGCTGCAACATAGTTAATCCAAAGGGAATCCCTGCGATTTCATAATTTTTCTTTCAAAAATTTAATTTGTACATTTTCAGGGACTAGATATTATCAGGTGAATGATTATCGTCTTGAACTTGAACTTCTGCACTAACAAAATTCCTTGTATAAATACCAGGTGTTAACTTTGTTCTTCTCCAATTGAGTTATGGTTTCAGTCTTAGTTTCTTTCCCTGTTGCTGTGATAGAATGCAGTTCAAGGTACAGTCCATCATGATAAGGAAGTCAAGGCAGGTGGAACTTGGAGATGCTCATCATATTGCATCCTTAGTCTAGAGATGTAGACTAATAGCATTTGTTAGTGCTCAGTTAGTTCTCCCAACCCATGTAGTCCAGGATCTCCTGCTCAGGAAATGGTCCCACTCAGTCAAACTGGGCCTTCCCACAACAATTCACATGATTGAGGTAAGCTCCCCAGTCTTGGTCCTATAGATTAGTGTCTCCCAAGTATTTCTGGATTCGCTCAATTTGAAAACATAACCATCTCAGTCACTCTTGGGAAACTCTAATAAAAAAAGTATACCTCCACAAGCAATATGAATTATTTAACTGTTCTTATTAAAACAATGCAGATGCCGTTTCCTTCTTGCTGTGCTTTCCACAGGGGGTCACATATGAACCCCTATCCGTGTATGTGACACTGTTGCTTAGAAGAGTAGAGTGCCACTGCTCCAGACCATTGTTTTGTAATATGTTTTTTCTATATACTTTTTTTTAACTTTCATGTCTCTCCATAGAAATCTCTGATCTAAGAGGATTTAGCACCTGATGTCCACAGGCACTCAGGGACTTCAGTTTTCTGAAGAGAGAAACAAATACTGCATCTCCTGTCAAACAAGAGAAATCTAACAGGATCATTGCAGCAGTGGCTTTTTTTATCCATCATGCATTGTTCTAGAATTAACAAAAGAGAGTTAAAACTTGCTAGATTTCTCACACTAATGTTTCTTATAGCATAATTCATGGAAAGTCAGTTTTAGTTAATTATTTTAAGTGTTGCCAATTTAATTTTGTAATAGGAACTATATGAATGCTATTGAACTTTAGATATGAGAAAAGGGCCATTGGATCTTCTTAGGTATTTTCAAATACTGGATGTATTAAGGTACAAAGGTTAATTTAATGTGGGTTGGATACATGTTATCTAAGTATTTTCTTAAGCATTATTTTATTTCTGGGTGTTTTGTGAGGATGTTTCTGAATGAGAGTAAAATTAGGATCAGGAAAATGATTATCATAGCATGCCTTTGCTAATATGCCTGGGTTTCATCAAATCATTCAAGGCCCACTTAGAAGAAAAAGTTGAACAAGATAGAATTATTTCTTTCTGCTTGATTATTTTTTGTGTAGAAACTGAATCTGGTATTGCCTTTAGATTCTGACTATACATGGTGTGTATGGCCATACATATGTATGGATGTATATTGTACACGTATGACTGTGAGAAATGCTAAACTCAGGTGTGAAGGGATACAAAATTAGCACAGAAGCAAAGTAAGTTAGTCTGGGGAGTGAGTCTAGAAGAGGTGATATATGAAGTGATTGAGAGAGTTGTGTGTGAGTAATGGTTGAGAGTTTCCCATACCAGAAGAGAATATAAGCAGAGTTGTGTTTGCTAGGTGATGGGGGATGTCATTCTGTAAATATGTTTCTTTTATTGGTTAATGAATAAAGCACTGTTTTCCTGAAGCAAGATAGGTGGGACTAGGAGACAAGGAGGATTCTGGGAGGTGTGGTAGTCGAAAGGTAGAATGGAAGAGGAGTAAGATGTCTGAACCCTCTCTCCAGTAAGATGAGACCACAGGAAACACTTAGATTGATAGACAAGAGTTAATATTTAAGACAGAGGTAGCCAATAAGAAACGCTCGTAACGGGCCAACCCTTTCATAATTAATACAGTGTTATTTGGTGCTGATGCGGCTATGGACCAGGCTGGTGGGAAGTGCTCATAACAGCTAGGGACAAATGGAGGGAACCAAGGAGGATTTAGAATTTCTATTAGATATTCTAAATAGCAGAAATAGCAGAAAGAGGGTGAAGCTGAAGGGTTATAAGTTTGCCTTAGTGTGCGCTATGTCATGCAGTTCAGGGTCCCCCTGTTACAAACGGCAACCCTATTTCATAAAAACAACCCTGGGAAATGATACTAAAGTCAACATTTAAAAAGCAGGCAATGCCAAACTTAATTGAAATGTCAAAACAATACAAAAGAATCAATAAACCACAGGCAGTTCTGAACTGAGTTGAAAATAATAATCAAAAGAACTCAGACAATTTTCTTTTTCCCTTTGTTATTTTGATAATCTTTTGGGGGTGAAGAGAAATAAAATATTAAAACGTTCCAAATCAACTCTTTCCTGCAATTTCCTGTTCTTCAGAACACACTGAAACAGACCTTTGACTTCCTTTGGGGAATCTAGCACCGGAAGTTAGGGAATGATGGTAAAGATCAGTGGTTAGAGGCAAAACACCGGTTAGCTCTGCTGGGCATAGTGTATTAGTGTCCTCTTCTGGGAAGAACTTTGGCACTTGCTTTCAAGCGTCTCCCAGCCGAATGGAGTGTTGACACAAATACAGCTCTCACTCCAAGTGGAATAAGGGAGATAACTCTGTGCCAAACACAGGTAATACAAGTAAGCATCGTTCTGTAACATGGATTTAGCATGACCAAATGACAAGTTCTTCTATGGAAGCTGTTAGGCAGATGCCTTTGTTTATGTTTTTATTACCATGAAAAAGACACCATGACTACACCAACTCTTACAAATGATACATTTAATTGGGGTGGATGGTTTACAGTTTCACAGGTTCAGTCCATTACCTTGGTGGGGAGCATGGTGGCATGCATATGTGGTGTTGGAGGAATAGCTACGAGCCCTGCATCTTGCAGGCAACAAGAAGTAGGCTGATAGTCTCACTGAGGGAAGCTTGAGCAAAAGACACCTCAAAGCCTTTCCCCACAGTGACACACATCCTCCAAAAAGGCCACACCTCCTAAAAGTGCCACTCCCTTTTGGAGCCATTTTCTTCCAAACCACTACAGTGGCCCTTTTAGTAGTTATGGAACTGAAGAAAGTCATAAATCAAGGTGCTTACTTAATGCACTGAGGGCAGGTATCAGATAGGTAGGGTGGAGAAAAGTCAATTGTAGTTTATAATAATTTTTAATCTTTGAAATTATAATTGATTTCCTCTCTCCAATCCTTCCTAGGTATCCACTTTATTATCTCTCTAATTCATCTCCTCTCTTTATTTTTGTTATGTATATGAATATATATACATATATAATATATAGAAAAATATATATAAATACATATGTATTTCTATATATAGACTTATATATATATATAGATCTATTATGTTGCCAATATAAAATGATCAATAAATATATAGGCAGTGCTGCACTGAATGGAAATGTTAGAATATATACTATCTAGTGACATTCTTAGCTTTTGGTTTTGATATAACCTAGTGGTTCTCTAAGAATACATTACAGAGATTTAATCTTCCAGTCTAAGGATGTTAGGTTGGTGGGTAATGAATGATTATCATGGGAACTAAAGATATGATGATTTTGACTGTAAATCTGCAACATTCCAGCTTTGCAATCATGGATTTCTAATCAGTCATTTAGCCATGTACAATCTTTGGGATCAGGGTAGGGAGCTTCAATTCATAAGAAGGCCAAGAAATGAATGAAAATAATGACTACTGAAGAACACTCTTCAGAGGATGCTCTGTGTGGCGTGGACAGTTTCAGATAGGAATGTTTTTTGTTTTTTGTTTTTTTTATTTGATGATCCTTTTGTGTCACCCCTTATGTGTCCCAAAGGAAGAAGTTTAATTCTTTTCTAATGCTAGAATTTGTAATATGATCTTTACCTTTCCATTCCTATTATCCATGAGATAGAGTAGAACTAGTTGATAAAGTAATAAAAAACTTGTCACATTGGATGGTGGTACTATTGTAACATTTAATTTTACAGTTTGTATATAAAATTCTAAAGAATATCTTATGAGTCTTATGCTTATAATATTTATAAGTGCAAATGCTTTTTATGTATGTCAAAGAGGAAAGAACATTTGATATAACAGTCGAGTTTTATTGATGACCCTTTATTCATCTTGTATTAAGAAAGAAAAGCGTTTATAAGCATTGGTTGGGGTCTTTTAAAATATGGTTACCTGACCCGTCCATGACATCAACCCTACTACATATGCACAGTCCTTTTACTTCCTTATAAAGATAGAAAGGGTAGAGAGAAAAGTTAAATAGCTTGCCCAAAGTTTAGGAGGGCAATGCAGTGTTGGGAGTGGACACAGGGCTGTGGATTCCCGATAGTGAGCTTCTTGGCCATCACCCGTGTGTGAATTTGACCTTCTGCTTTCTAACTGAATAGCAAGTTCAGGCCACTATTTCTATGTGTTTCTAGAAAATGCATGTCCATATCACAACTTTATTCTCTGAATTCACAATCTTGCTCTCACATGAAGTTTGCCTGTAGCCCTCCTTGGGCAGATACTCTATTGTCTAGATAAGGGAACTCAAGACTTTGTTCTTCAGAGCAAACCAACTCAGTGTGTCTGCATGAAAGAGCTTTGCTCTCTGGACATTTCCCTAGTGACAGATTTCTCTTTAGAGCCTAATGTCCAGAGATCTAAAAGGATGACTCCAACTGAGAATCTAAGTAACAGTGGAGAGGCTACCTTAAATGCTCTTCCTCTATGATGTCATCCCAGAGCCTTCATCCAGTAGCTGATGGAAGCAGAAGCAGACACCCAGAGCTAAACACTGAGCAAAACTCCTGGAGTTCAGTTGCAGAGAAGGAGGGATGATGAGAAAAGGGGTCAAGACCAGGCTGAAGAAACCCACAGAAACAGCTGACCTGAACAAGGTGGAGCTCATGGACCCCAGGCTGATATCTGGGAAACCAGCATAGGACCAACCAGATCCCCATCCCCCCAGAATGTGGTGTCAGTTAGGATTGGGCAGTCTATGGGGCCTCTGGTAGTGGATCAGTATTTATCCCTAGTATATGAATGAACTTTGGGAGCCCATTCCACATAGAGGGACACTCTCTCAGCCTAGACATGGGAGAGGGCCTAGACCCTTCTCCAAATGATATGACAGACTTTGAAGATCCCCCATGGAAGGCCTCACCCTCCTTGGGGAACATAAATGGGATGGAATGGGGGTTGGTGGGGGGCAGGGGAGGAGGGTAGGGAGAGGGAACTGGGATTGATATGTAAAATAATCTTGTTTCTAATTTAAATTTAGAAGAAGGGAAGAGCTTTGCTGAGCATTTGGAGATAATAAATATACTTAGCAAAGCATACACTTCTGTCTCTAAGATATTTAAAAGTGATTCTTGTCCCTCCAAGCAAATGGTCCCCTGTGACTCTCTTCATGCCTTGACATTTTTCTGTAGTCGCTTTCTCTCTGGGTACTTGTGAATGTTATACTTACCTGTGAAATCTTACTTGTCAAACCAATTGAGCTGAGGATAGCCAGATACACTTCTCATATATTTTTAATCATCTTAAGATTGCTTCTAATACCCCGTGAAATATAACCACTGTAAGAATTGTTTACATGGTAGTGACACGGGAAAATGCCTGCACATGTTCACTACAGGCAAAGGTTTTTCAAGAATAGTTTCATGCATAGTTCATTGAACACATGGTTTTGGAATCCATTGATATAAAGAGCCTCTGGGATGACTGATGAGCATACAAAGCCTGCCGTGGAAGATGCCATTAGCTCTTAGTGACAGATAAGATGGCCATGTGTAGAGAGGTGAAGATGAAAAGGGAATGTGTGAAGACTCGTCGGAACTACTTGGCTGTGATTGCAACATCCACTACGCGTGTGGTATCAGTAAAAGACTATACAGGGAGATGGGGAGAATAGAAAAGACACTGGAGGAATGGCTCAGGCTCCACCCAACAAAGAACACCGTGTATCCATCTAGGGAATCCAGACTCTTAGATACACCAGATCAGAGCTCCAAATGCTTGAGGCAAAGGGAGATTCATAAGCCACTTCCAAGGTATGCTGATCATGAATGTCTTGATGTGATTCAAAACCATTAAAGTAAATTGGGACCATTGGGATTTAAGAGATTTGGCTACAAATGGTTGAGTCCTTTGGCAGTTTTGATGTTACATAATGTTTGGTCATATTTAGCGCCATAAAACTATAGTCTACAATGTATATGGCAAATATATTTAGAGACATTTTGAAAAGTAGTTTTTTTTTTTAATGTACCCTGAAATGAGGGTGTAGGTACACATGTGTAACAAATGAGTGGTTTAGGTACATAAAGTAATATATGCCTACTGAAATTCTATTGATGAAACTTTGCCATGTTTGTTTTTCCTTTGATACCCTCCCTAAATCCCATGAATCCTCTCTGAATAACTTAAGAATGCTGAACATTATGGTGGCTTTCATGCACTGAGGATAACTAAAGATTTTCCTAAGCACATTGTGAGTTTTGAAAACACTGCCGTGAGCTCTGTGTGGGTGCAGGAGGCTGTCTGTACGCAGCTGCAGCTTCACCCAGAGAGAGGGTTGAAAACAGGCTTTATTGAACATGACAGAAGGGGAAGGGAGTGGCTCTCAGGTTTCCAAAGCCTGGGTGGGTTAGGCACAGAGACCACTGCTGTGAGGTTGTTGCTGGATTCAAGGACAATCTGGGTCTGTCACGCATGTGGGCTAGTATGTTCATGTTGTGCAGAAGACAAATTTGTGTGAGAACTGAAACAAAATCCCAGTTGAGTGTAACTATAACAAATAAAGGTTTTTTTTACTACAAACAGCCAAGAAGAGACAATATGTCTACATAAATAATGCTTGCATTAGAGACCTTTGCAAAAGTGGCTTAGGATCCTCCAGGGGTAATTCTCAAAAAACAAACAAAAAATCCCCAGTGCCAGTGAAGTCATGGATATTAAAGGAAACCTACAGCCATTACTTTACTAAACTGACATAATCAACAACTACAATCTAGTGCAGTCCTCACCTCTAACCAAGGAAAGCTCTCTTTGCGACAGATGAAGACCATTACAGCAGACAAGCAAAAGGCCAGGTTGTGGAGCCCAATTCCAAAAGATTCATCCAAAATACAACTCCTCCTGAATCCAAGGCTTGGGGACATCCTGGGGGTGGATGGATGATGGCATCAAAAGGCCAGGGGATCAGGGAGCTTGCTAAACAGTTGTGTCTTCTAGTAACATCCATAAAATGTCACCAACTGCCCAAATGGGAGCTGAACACCAGAAAACAAAACAAAACAAAACAAAAACCAACAAACGTGCCCTGGAGGCCTCAACCCTACAGGAAGAACTATGGGAAACTAAGGAAAGCTTAAACATGAGAAATAGTATTCCCCAGGCAAGAGCACACCAATGTGTTATCCAATACCTAGTAGTCAGTCCTGAAAGTGTATGTCTGAGGAACGTTCTACAGGTTGTATGTAAGATTATATATGTATATGCATGCAACAATGAAAAAAGACATCATGAGTGCGGGGAAAAAAAAGAACAAAGGGTATATTGGATGGTTTGGAGGGAGGGAAAAGGAAGGAAGAAATGATGAAATTATATTACAATCTCAAAAACAGAAGTAATCCAAGCAGGGCAATGCTGAGTAGCTATGAAGGACTCGGTGTGTTCCTTAAATTTCCCACACCTCTCTCTCTTTTGGATTTTTGAGACAGGGTTTCACTGTGGATTTGGAGGCTGTCCTGGAACTATCTCTTGTAGACCAGGCTGTTCTCGAACTCACAGAGATCCACCTGCCTCTGCTTCCAGAGTGCTGGGATTAAAGGCGTGTGCCACCCCTGCCCAGCTACACACACACACACACACACACACACACACACACACACACACACACACTTAAGAAACGGTTTTCTTTTATTTCAGGTGTGTGGAATTTGTCATGCTAGCCACACTCACTGTGTTTGGGCTACATTCATTGTGACAATCTGACACTGAGAACAGTTTAGAAGTTTGAGTTTGTCAGCGATAGAATGGAGACAGTTCCTGAGCTGGCGGGGAGGGCTTTGGAGAGTTGCGTTCTTATGTCTGTAATGTTCTTTTCCGTTCCTACACCGACACTGCAAACATTTTCCCCTTATCATGCAATTACAACTTTCCACCCTTATTTTAAAACCCAATAAGAAGGACGGCAGTTACTTCAGAATTGAGACTTTTATATATAGGAAAAAAAATCTGTATTTTGTATATTTGAATTCAAAATTATTTAACATTCAGATTAACAGAAATCAAATATCTTTGTAGTATATTTTTCAATTTATAGCTCAGGCTGGTGAGCTGCATTGGTGGGTAAGGCTACTTGCTGCCAACCCTGAGTGAGCTCTCCAGAGCCCATGGGGCAGGGAAAAGGAATAGACTTGAGCAAGTCCTCCTCTGATCTCCAGATATGGTCATTGCACGTGTATGTACATGCCTAGGCACATGTGTACATGCCTACACACACACACACACACACACACACACACCATGTGATACAAACATTAAAAATAAAATAAAATGTATATTCCTGGCCAATTTAGAGAGACCTGGCCTCAGCCTTGATCATATTCGTGTAACACTCTGTCCCTTATACTTTTGACTGTGCTTCTGATGGAGCACTTTGTGGGGACAGGGAAGCAGAAATGCGTTCTGTAGTGAAACAGACTCCTCCTGGTTTGATTGATTTTGTGATTTATAACCCATTTCAGTTATCAGAAAGCATTGCAATTTTTCCTCCTGCTATTTGGAAAGGATGTAATGGTCTCAAAGATTGCCTGACTTCTGCAGGAGGGTTCTCCTGTCAAGGTAGTAGCTGTGTATTTATTAACCTGTCTGGAACTCCGTAGTGGATTCTTTCTTTCTCTGTTTGCTAGCCTGTAAGTTAGGAAGCACTCAAATGGACTCTTGGCAATGGGATGTAGCAGATGTGAGGGGTCATGGTGAAGATGTTTGAAAATCACCAGTTTCCGGATTGTAATTAGAGCACTTTTCAACCTTCCTGTGTATAAGGCATGTAAATACTAGAACTCATCAATACTGAGGTTCAGTGAATTCAGATGAATTCTCATATGACCTAGACTTCCCTATGCCTTCTTGTGCACTTTAACTCCCTAATCTTTGTTATAGCCTAATAGGAAAAGACAGCTGTGATTTTTAACATTACCTTGTAAGGAATGTCCCAATAACCACGAATGAACATGAAGAAGGTATAAGAGATTAGGATGCACATAGTAAAATGCTTTTGGGAAAAGATATCAGTTGACTTTTGTAACACTAAGAAGCACATATAAATTAATAGTAATTTTTCAAGTGGTAGATATGATTGATGATGTCTATGTTCATCTAAAATATATGTGATGTTTCAGGAAATTAAATGGTGAAGCTAGCAGAAGATATTAGGGTTATTTAGGTAGAAACTGCATTTTTGTGTATCTGTTGTATATTAGTTTAAGAAGAAAGACTGAGGTGAGCTCTTATGTAGTGGGAGGGCATATGTCACTCTGGTTTACAGCAGTTTCTTTTCTGCTTATAATGACAGGCAGTGCACCGCGCCATCCCTTCCTAGCATGCATCTACACTTGCCGTTATGTGTTGCATATCTCATCATGCGCTTTAAACTCTCTTGATTGTTCCAGCTTTGTCGGATTTAGATATGGTCTGGAGTTAACTTGCACTTAAATACTTGGAAGAAACTAGAATCCGAGTATTGGAGAGAGGAAAAGTGGGATGAATGAGAAGGGGGAGCACCGGAGGAGGTCACAAAGGGAGTTTACTGATGACAAAGTAACTGTTGGAAATAAAAGCTAAAGGATGATACACATGTGAACAATAGGGCTTTGTAGGGCATCTTTGCCGAATTGTTACATCAGACTTAGGAAGCAGTTAGGTCTCAGGTAAAGATGAAATGTCCAGAGACCTACAAGACTGACCCCAACCACCAATTTGAGCAACAGAGGAAAGGCTACCATAAATGACCTTCCCTGATAATGACATTGATGACTAACTTATCTGCCACCATGGAGCCCTCATCTAGTAGCTGATGGAAACAAAAGCAAACACCCATAACTAAACACTGAGCCGAACTGGAATCCAGATGCAGAGGGGGAGGACAAGAGCAGGTTACAGAAACCCACAGAGACAGCTGACCTGAACAAGGAGGAGCTAATGGGCCACCAGACTGATGGCTGGGAATCCAGCATGGGACTGACTCAGACCCCCTGAACATGGGTCTCAGCTAGAAGGCCTGGGCAGTCTAAAGGACCTCAGACAGTGGAACCAGGATGTATCCCTGGTGCACAAAAGGACTTTGGGGGCACATCCCCCATGGAGGGATTCTCCCTTAACCTAGAGACAGGAGAGAAGTCCTAGTCCCTACTCCAAATGACTTGACAGATTTAGATGACCCCTCCTGGAGGGCATCACCCTACATGTGGAGTGGAGGGGGTTGGGAGGGGAGGGTGGTCAGGGTGCATGAGAAGGTGGGAGAGAGGGAAAGAGGGAGGGAAGGAGGGAGAGGGACCTGGGATCAATATATAAAATAAAAATAAAAAATAAATTAAAAAAAAAGATGAAAGCCTTACAGAAAAGTCACCAAGTGTGATGCAGCGCTCTGGAGACATGTCAGTGTATCTGTGAGGTAAAACATGCTTTAATTGCATAAATGGGTCATCTATTGGGGTTTGTCCCAAGCTTAATTAGTGGCTCCAAACTATGATGGAGATATGTATATACTTTATAGTAAATACAGTGTCTTAGTTAGGGTTTCTATTGCTGTAAAGGGACACCATGACCATGGCAACTCTTACAAAGGAAAGCATTTCATTGGGGCTGGCTTACAGCTTTAGAGGTTTAGTCATTATCATCATGGTGGGGAACACAGCAACATGCACATAGACATGGTGCTAGAGAAGATGAGTGTCCTTACATCTTGACTCCCAGTCAACAGGAAATGAATGGTCTGTCTCGCTGGGCATGGATGGAGCATGTATTAGACCTCAAAGTCTGCCCCCACAGTGACACACTTTCTCCAACAAGGCCATACCTACTCCAACGAAGTCATACTTCCTCATAGTATCACTCCCTTTGGGAACCATTTTTTTCTCAAACCAGCACATACAGTTTTAAAAATCCAGTTTCATTTAAAAATATCCCGATGAGGCAATAAATATTATTCATTTTGCTAACTATATACCTTCAGGTCCACTAACACATTTTTACAATTGTTGTGATGAAGTATAAAAAACAAAAAACATGAGCATATCTGTTTTCTGCCTATCAAACACAACGATAACTCATTAAAGACCACTATTGCAACTATTTGAGATGCTGGTTCAAAAACTACCCTTTTTGCCACAAATACTATTTTATTCCTTCAGAAAAAGCAAGTTACAGTGATTCAGATTTGTGATTTAGTAAGCTTACTAAATTAAGTAACTTTTTTAAGATCGAACAAATGACTTTGTAATTTCAAGGAAATAGACTCACTGCATGTATTGCTAATGATAGTTTTATTCAGTTGTCAGTTTATCATTGTAGTGAAACAGCCATATGACTAACATATAGAGGAAAGATTTATTATGGATTTTAGATTGAGTAGTACAAGTAGTACAAGTCATTGGCCTCATGTTTTTGGGCTGAAGGAAAGTTATACCTCATGGTGGAAATCGATGTCTTAGCAAAACTGGCTACCGCATTATCTATGACTCCCAAGTGTGTGGGGTGTGATGCAGCTACAACCCCACAATGGCTTTCCCCAAAATCCCTTTCCCCGAAGATGACATGAAGGCCAAGCTGGGAATCAGCATGTGTGTATGTGTATGAGGGTTTTACCAGAATACAGGTATGTGCAGTGTGTGGTTGCAGTGCCCACAGAGCCCTGAAGAGGGCGCTGAATTCCTGGACCTGGAGTTATGGACAGTTGTGAGCCATCATGTGGGTGATAAGAACCAAACCTTGGTCCTTTGCTAGAGCTGCAGGAGCTTTTCACTGGCAAGTCAGTTACCCAACTCTGGAAAACAGTTCTTTTATACATGTTACCTTTGGGAAGAATTTATCCAAACCATGGTAATAACAGTTCAATTTTAAGATACACTTGAAAATTTAGAAAAAATATTTATTTCATGAGAATGACTTTATAATACTTTCAATGTGGCAAACTGTGTCAGCCTTAGAGAAATTTGCATAACCTGTGTACCAAGATTTTTCAAATGTCAGTACATGGCAGATTTTTATCATGAATAAAAGAACAATTTATACAGCAAAAAAAAGGCATTTTAATTAACTGAGTAAAGAAATCCCATTCCTAGACTTTAATATTCCAACTAACCTTGGAAAAACATCTAATAACCTTGTTTTGATGTAATGTAAAATATTGTTAACAACAGTCTTAATGTTAAATATATGTGTGATGTTGAATTTATTTTTCATATTGGTCAAGCAAAACTACCTTCTGTTAGAGATTACATCAGCCCTCTCCCATTAAGCCAGACATTACTGGAATGTACAATGATGTAGAACAATGACACTCTTCTCACTAAAGTTTTCTGTTTGGAAATGTAGAAATTTTTCTTTATAAAATAAGTAATCTATTATCGTTTGAGTTTGCCATGCTCACCGCTCCCTCCAGGATCATTTGAACTTTTATAAGGCCTGGTTTAGGTGTTACAGTAGATCTCAAAAAGCTGGCCATTGATGGCTACCAGCTGCTCCTTTTGTTTATTTATTTTTTCTGTCTCCTGTAGTGTTAAAAGTCTCTGACACAGGCTTTTGCTACCATAAACTCTACCCACATCTTCTCCTCCTCCTTCCTTAAGTTGTTCAGTATGCATTTTGTTGATAGAGACTAAAAAATAACTGCTTATTTTTCTAATGCAATTATATATTTAGTTCCCTTGCTAGCTTGAATAAATATTGAAGTCACAAGCACTCACACACCACACACAGGGGGATGGGGGACTTAGGTTTTACACTCAACTTGGCACAACATAGATTCACCTGGAAAGATCCTCACTGAGGAATTATCTAGATTGGATTAGCTTCTGGGCTTATCTGTGAGGGACTGTTAAAACTGTTAGGTGACACATTCTATAGTAGATGCATCTGTTTCTCTCTGCTCTTGACTGTGGATTGGGTATGACTAGTTTCTTGAATTCATACCTTAATTCCCCTCCGATGATGTGCTGTAACCTTGTATTGTAAGCCAACAGACAAACAACCAAAACTAAAAAACTAAAACAAAGCAACAGCAACAAAAACAAACAATTACAATAACATAAAGTTGCTTTTGGTCAGGGTATTTTTTTTACCATAGAATAATTATGAATTAGAAATATATACATACTATGTATACATACTGATAGGAATACATATGTACATACCCATACATCTCACTGGGACAAAACGACTTCAGGCTTCTTGATAAATTCTCATAAACATAAGAAGTCCTGAGAGAAAGAGAAAACTCAGAAATGTTGTGCTACATCTATAGTTGTAGAAGTCAGCAATGTGTAGTGCCATTTGATATTATAAATGATGTTTGTCTTGGTTACTTTTCTGGTGCTGTGATGAGACACCATGACCAAGGCAACTTATTGAGAAAAGAATCTGTTATGGGCTCAATGTGTCAGACAGTTGAGTCCATTACCAATGGCCCCAGGCAGACAGGCATAGTGCTAAAGCAATTGCTTACATCGTGATCCCCAAGCATGAGGCAAGGAGGGTAACGCACTGGAGATGGTGTAAGTCTTTTGAACTCTCCAAGTCTGCCCCCAGTGGCATACCATTTCCAATAACAACACATCTCTTCATCTTCTCCAGTCATTCAAACCACCACAGTCACTCAGTGGGAAGGGGAACTGTATGTAAGTCTGCTGAACTCAGACTGATCTCCCAAACCTACGCATTTGCGGAAGGATGGACCCAGCTGTCCAAGTTGCTCTGTGATTTCCACATGCGCGATGTGGCATGTCTCCCACTCGCTTTATGAACACGCACCCAGGCTATGATAAACATGGCACTTTTAATGGTGGTGCTATATTTTAAAGAGGATGATATATTTCCAAGACTACTGCTTCTAAATGTTGGCTAAGGGAACGAATGAATGTTTCATGACTACAGAATGTAGTAAGATTGTTGGCTCCAGATTTAACAGCTAGAGGAAGTAGGGGACTCTGAGTTTTTGAGAAGTAGCTATCACATTTGGTAATAAAGGCTGCCAGAATTCTCTTGCACCAATTCCATGGTTGAACACGTGACCAGATTCCCTTTCTATTCACATCTCTTGGCAACACGCCCAGCTATGAAATGTCATATATTTGGATTTCCCACGAACGTACAGGATCACTTCTTTTAGCTTCTTCAAATAATTTCCATCTTGATTCCCATCTCTACAGCTCAGTCATCAGTTTATCCCTGGAGGAGACATAGGAAGATTGACCCTTCTCAAAAAAGCAAAATCCCTGGCTGTGGATTCCCATCCAGTGCCTGCCTTGCTTCTCTGATTCCTCAGGAAGAGCTTGCTCAAAGTGTCTGCACGGGGCCTCAGTTTCTGCTCCTCTTCCCTTCTTGGCTTCATTCTTCCGGGGCAGCCCTTACAGGGGCCATCCTCTTCAGCTCAGTAGCCATCTGTTGGCCCTCCTCATCTCAAGTGACTTGGTGGCATTTGATATGAGAAATGGAAGAATAATTTCCATCCCTTGACCCCAGGGATTCTCTCCTTTCTAGATTTTTTTGTTTGTTTGTTTTGTTTTGATTTTTACTTCATAGACTTCTATTTCTACTTTCTAGTAGTTTATATATTTTCTTGATCTATTTTTTACCTGTCCAGTGCCAAGACTTTTCTCTCTTCACTACCCAAATTTGTACACACAGCTTCAACTTCTCCCTTCAAACTTTCATTTCCCCCCCCCTCAGTATATATCAGCAAACTTCGTTCCAAATTTTGATAGGCATTTCAATCTTAACCTTGATTTTCTGACTTTGACATTGTCTGGCCTACCTTTGTAACTAGTGCCAACTTGAATCCAACTGATCAGGTCTGGTCTCCAGAACGTGTGTTCTTCTGCCTCTCTCTTAAACTTCTCAAAACAGTAGCAAACCCTTGCTGCTCTGTACCCCATCCCCTCAAGGGTGGGCCAACGTATGGCTGTGTATCACCCAGACTTCCATCATCTTTAATTGAGCTCCCTGCTTTCTCTTGCCTTGTCTCTAGTGGTCTATACCTCACCCACTTACTACTGCGATCCATTAAATCACAAACCATGCATTTGGCTCTTCAGTAGAAAGGTCTCCTGGAGCCTCACATTGCTCACCTATGGCCTTGTCCTATAGGCTTTGGGGCACTCTGTCATCTGCCTCCTGTCTGTTGGTTCAACGCGTTCTCCCCCTTTCCTTTCAGGGTACCAATCACATTGACTTAATTATCTATGTGATGGTGATGGGTTTCTGCCTGTGCCATAACTTTGTGTCCCAGGTCCTCTGATCTTGCCAGGTTTTTAATCTTCCTATACTTGATGCCCCCAATGCTACTTTCTTAGAAAAAATTTTCTTGTTCTTTTTGTATAAGATAACCATACAGCACAGAATCGTTTTTGTCTAAATTCATTTGCATAAACATATCCTTAAATTTGTTACATGAATAAATGTTATGTCTAGATTTGATGCACTTGGTAAATTCAGAAAGTTTCCTACTGTGAATAGGTCCATGGTAAATTGACTTAGAGCTATTTCCTGTCACATTTGGGGTTTATTCTTTGGCTTTCCCTGTGATATTTGACATTAAGTTATTTCTTTGCATTTACATTTTTCTACTTTATAGATTCTAATATTTCCAACACATAAACATGCAGTGACTACTCAGTTCCAGCTTCAGTGTCTAGAACACATTCTAAAAGTAGTGGCTCAATGTATGAGTGCATGTCAAAAGATATCAGATTTTAATGTATTTGAGGAAACAGACAATGTGGCAGAGGAAGCCAAACATATAAGATCATATTATTTTCTCGTGATATCAGAAATTATGGTTTGTTAAAGTGGTATGTTTTATTTAATTAAGCAGAAGAGATCTATGTCCTAGCTTATGGAATTAACCAAAATTACAAATCAGAGGGAGGAGGAGGGCCCCCACTAAAGGTGTTGGTTTATTTGTTCCTTTAAAATACAGATTACATAATTAATAAGAAACAGTTTTGTGTAGCTGTTCCTTGTCTCTGTATTGTTTCATTGAATGCATTTTAAAAATACTAGAAAATTTTATTTAATATCTTCATTCTACGATGTCTGATGTGATTGTGTATACACACAGATAAACACAATGGTCATTTGGTCCCGATTTTACTATTATGCAAGTGCTTTATTGAGTTTATATTTTTTAACTAGGATCTATATTAACTTTGAGAACATAAATGAGCACAGCATGGTATTAGAAATAAGTGCAATGCCTTGTAATGGGAAAATTAACAAAGAGGTAAATAAAAGAAGAAAAGTTGAGAAAGCATTTTTCCATACAGTGCTTGTCTTGGTAGAGTAGATTAATGACCAATATGCTAATTCTTAGTGATGCAGATTAATATCCCAGTCACTGTTTACTTATACAGATGACTAATTTCTGAAGAATTATATTACAAATCACAATGCATAGCATTTAAATGTCATTAAATCAATATCGCAGAGAACATTTATTACACATTTTACTTTCCTGAAAAACTTGAGGAAATATGCAAATGGAAGAACAAATTCATCATAAACATTTCCAAGCTGGAAAAAATCAGTAATTGCTGTGCTTTTATGTAAGTTTGTATGACAACAGTGCACCTGTAGAGGTCTTTGGAAGATTAAAAGAAGAATTAAGTGTGGTTCTGAAAAAATCATTGGAAAGCATTATAAAGGTTGGAATAGTTAAAATTTATTTTAATATATGCCAGATAAAACTATTGAGAAATTATTCTTAAGTTCTATCCATCTGTTTATCAGGCACAAAAGAGCTTGGAAGTGACTGAGTAGTAATGAAAGTTTCGTTTCAGTTAATATACTCTGTGACTCAAGGACTCTCATGTGTAAATATGTTAAATCCTCTGAAAATACCTCTTCCACCCAAGTATACATGCTAAGCATCAGCTGATTGTATCCATGGCTGTTGAGGTTTTACCATTTTTCATGTTTTCATTGCTCTAGCTGGAGACATCTGTAGTATTACCTTGGAAATAACACTTAATATTTTGTGTTTTAGCATGTTCATAGGCTTAAAAAAAACCAAAATGTATTAAGACCCAGATATTGTCAGTTCATGTCATGTTGGAGAGGTTGTCAAAACTGTTGTTTCGTGATTGCTACCTAAAATCATAAAAGCCCCACGAAGATCACATTTCTCTTGCTGTCAAAAGCCACTCACATGTTTGTTAAATTTAATTTTTTATCAATGTCACCTGACTTTATTTTCAGTGTTTAATTTGAATTTAAATCCTTGATTTACATGTTAGCAATCATTTGCATGTATGATAACATACCCTTGACAGCAGTAGGCCTGGGAAACCTGAAGAGAAGTTTCTGTTCTTGTGTTTTAGCTTGCAGTTATCACAGAATGCTAATACCAATAATTGAAATAGATGCGCATGAACTCCATCCATTCGAATCCATGTTTCTGTGAGATTATGCACAAATGGTTTTATGATAAATGATTTTTCCCATAAGTCTAGGAGGAATTATATTTTCAATCAAATTGTAATTAAGTTGCTGCTTTTTCTTCTTTCTAGTACTTGACATTAAAAGGAAGCAAGACTTGATTTTGGCTTCCTAGGTTTCATCTGAAATCACCGGAAGGAGATGCCTGCTGATATACTCAATGGCAAGCATGAAGAGAGGAAGGGCTTGTTGTAGTTTGACCTCTACGTTTTAGTTACTTTTTATTTTTACTCTTTGCGGGCCCTCCACCCAGCTCTCAAATAAATTCATCTCTATTCTTATTTGTAAATGCCCAACCTTATCTTGGCTTGTTTATAGCCAGCTTTCCTTAAATTATCCCATCTATCTTTTGCCTCTGGGCTTTACCTTATCGAAAAACCTACTTCTAACATTACCTTTCTCTATGCTGTGTACCTTTCTTTCCTTCTTACTCATGGCTGGCTATGTAGCTAGGTGGGTGACCCCTGGAGCCCTCCTCTCCTACTCCTTTTCTTTATTTTGTTGCCCACGTGCTCCCTCCTCTCTGTTTTTCTCCTTCTATACATCCTCTCTACCCGCCATCCCTACCTACTTCTCTCTCCTGCCTAGCCATTGGCCGCTCAGCTCTTTCTTAGACCAAGCAGGTACTTTAGGCAGGCAAAGAAACACAGCTTCTCAGAGTTAAACAAATGTGACACAGAAGAATGTGACACATCTTTGCATCATTAAACACATGCTCCGCAGCATAAAAGAATGTAACACATCTTTAACTAATAGTCCACAACAGTATTCTTAAACAAATGTGAGCAAATGTTCATCTTTTTTGTTTTTTTTTTTTTTCACGGATCATTCCAATGCATAGCACCAGGATGGAAAGGTTCTTCTTTCCGTGTGGATTTTTTTCCCATGAAATAAAATTTTGTAATGTAACACACATCTTATTCTTCACAGTTAAGTCACTGTACAAACTTTTCAGCACCTAACCTACCTTGTGTTCAAACTGATGCTATGTACAAATTCTTTTGCACAGCAGTAAATGCTTTGTTACATGTCAATTACTTTCAAAGTTAAAATTTTTTCTAATAACCAGTGTCAGTTCTAAAAAGGAAAGTGTTATCTCCTATTGATAAAAACTATAATTTTGTAAAATCAAAGTTAATACACAGGAGTAATTTTTTATAACCTCACCTTGAGTTTACTCAATTTAAAAATAAAATGACAAAAATCATCGAATGGGTTAGTTTTTAAGTTGCTTGGTTTTGAGACAGGGTTTCCTGCATTACTCAGGGTGGCCTGAGTTAGAAAAGACCAATTTCATGGTCCTCCTCTCAGTTACTGGGGTTATAAGTAACAGCATGGTCATCTGAGGCTTTCTATCTTTATACACTTTTTGGTGTATTAAAATGTATAGAGAGTATAAGGCTAAAGTCACAAAATGTGCTCATCCCAATTGTTTTAACTATTGCATGTAACACATTTTAAATCGAAAGCAAATAAGTCCCCCTGTTGTGGTATATTGTAACATTGTGAAACACTAACACAAAAAGCCAACTTCAAAGCTCCAATTTGTTTAGACGTTTAGAAAATAGTAATCAAATTGAAGAAGAAGCACTCTAAAATAAAATACAGTCAGGATTATTTACTTTGTTTATAAATTTAGGTTTTAGTCGCACATGCAAGTGACAGTCAAAGTTAGTTTGTTGCCAGTAGCACAGGGTGAATTCAGTAAAGAAATACTATTTGGATGCACTGCACCATGATTTTCTGAAAAAATACATCCTCTTTAATGCTGCTCTCATAAAGTAAGTCAATATTGCAAAATGTACAGCTATGGATATTTACAGTAAACTCTGTTCAGTCTTAAGTCACTAGCTATAAAGGGATGATGTTAGAATTTGTAAAGAAACACTTTAGATTTTACCTTTGGCCATTAAGAACAATCACATAGCTGAACATCATTTAGAGTTGTCGGAAAAAGCGCAGGACCTTTGTATTGCTGGGGTCACCCCTGTTCTAACATCATTCAATGGAGAGTGCTGTGGCTCACGTCAGGTACCTGAACCCATTCATAGCACACCTTAAAATCCCTGTGTGGGAAGTGTGCAGGAATGCGTGTGCTATGAGGGTGCCTTTTCATCTAGCCTCATTTATCTTAAAAATCAATTAACTTGTAGTCATTTGTTAAATATAATTGCTTGTGACCTACGTCATAATTAATTAATTAAGCAACTGAGGAACGTGGGCAAACTTAGTTAGATGCTTTATTCTAGTCAAGCCCTGAGTTGAGTGTGGCTGGGACAACAGCGTCCTGGTTGGGATGCAGCTCGAGGGTTGGACTGTCCTCCTGGGATGCTTACTGATGCATTTTTCTACATCTGGCCGTGTGGGAATCCCATGAGCTGCGTGTTCAATGTAGATTGCTGGACTAAGGCAGACCTCTCAGTGGTCTTGCAGCCTGCCTTTGCTTTCACACAGACCAGTGGTTTGGCCATTTGGGGAACCGGGTACTAATGGCGGCTGGCAACCCACACTCATTCTCTCCCATGTTCACGAGTTGCTAGAATACACTTGGTAACTGTAGAGTCCTACCTCATTATCAATCTAGACTTTGTAGTCCTCTGTTTGAGGGAACTGGGAGGTGCAGTGACCTTTCCAAGCAGTTACCTTTGATTGCAGGGTACACGTACCCTCACTTTGCACACTGAGATCTGGAATGCAACACCAATCAGTTTCAGAGAAGTTTAGAAAAGACACAGTCACGATATGGTTCTGCCTTCTTAACAATCACTGCATGTATATTTGCTTTTCATGACCTCCTTTTGACGTTTTCCAGCACTGATCTGGTTACTGAATTATGACTGTGGTCTTTTACAACCTAATTAAAAATAACTATGAGGTTGTTGCTATGGGAGATAATTTTATTGAATATATTTTATAATTAATTATATATCGATATAGTCAAGTGTCATTAATTAGTCTAATTATGGAATGTAATTACTGGAATAGTCATGGTGGTTTATTGCTCTTTAATAGGTGGGAATTTCATGTGATCTCACAGATTACTCCAGCCCCTTCCTTTTGGAATATTCTCCCTCTCTTTGTGGATATATTAGATTTGGTTGGCTGGTTCTGGAGCATCAGCTACTTAGGTAGCAGATAGCATGCTCCACTGTTAGCCTTCTGAGGAACAGAGTAAGAATAACAAAGTGTAATGGATGAGACAGCTCCAGACTTCTGTCTTCAGGTAGCATCACTTATATTTCTCACTGCTACAAAGAATAAAATACCAAGGAAGCATGGTAGGGACATATTATAATTATCTGTAAGCTTGAAAAAGGCAAAACAGCCTGTGGATTTTCAGGATGTTCTTTCGGGACCTACCTGCTTTAGGAGGAACAAATATACAATCTACAAGCTTTCATTTTGAAAATGAAAGTAGTCTTAGGGAAAACTACGAGAATACAGTAGCCAGGAAATTAAGTATTAAATGTTGTCATGTTTATAAGTGTTGACTCCAGGATACGAAACAGAACAAACTTATCAGCCAGCAGCTGTCAAAACTACCCCTCTGTGTAACTAACTTTTGGTTTCTGTGCTTTTTAGCAGGCTTGGATATCAGGAAATGCATTTCTGGAAAGTGCATGCGGTGTGTGTATTGGCATTATCATGCAGTCATTCTCCTTGGGAAAAAATCAGTTTGGTAGACTGCACATCAGGGTTTATCTTGCGCTAGTTATACTTTATTAGAGTCATTTGCTGCACGTGGAAGATGGACAGACGTCTTGTCATGAGTACTAAGCCTTCTCCCTTACCTCCACTGTGTTACAGAGACCCTGGAAACCCTCATCCGCCAAGCAGAGAACTACACCAGTATCCTTTTCTGCAACACCTACCGGAACATGGCCTTGGAGGCTGCTGCTTCTATCCAGGAGTTTTTCACCGATGTAGGGCTCTATTTATTCGGTGCAGACGTTAATCCTGAAGAATTTGTAAACAGATTTTTTGACAGTCTTTTCCCTCTGGTCTACAACCATCTCATAAATCCTGGTGTGACTGACAGTTCTCCGCAATATTCAGAATGCATCCGAACGGCCCGCCAGGATGTTAGTCCATTTGGCAATATTCCCAAAAGAGTCATGGGGCAGATGGGGAGATCCCTGCTGCCCAGCCGCACATTTCTGCAGGCGCTTAATCTGGGCATTGAAGTCATCAATACTACGGACCATATGCACTTCTCCAAGGAGTGCAGTCGAGCCCTCCTGAGGATGCAGTATTGCCCACACTGCCAGAGCCTGATGCTCAGTAAACCCTGCATGGGGTACTGCCTCAATGTCGTCAGGGGTTGCCTGGCTCACATGGCGGAGCTTAACCCGCACTGGCATGCTTACATCCGGTCCCTGGAAGAGCTGTCAGACGCAATGCATGGGACCTATGACGTAGAGCACGTGCTCCTCAACTTCCACTTGCTCGTCAATGATGCGGTGCTGCAGGCGCACGTCAATGGGCAGAAGCTGCTGGACCAGGTGAGCCACTCATCCATGCTCCCCACCCGCAACAGCCAATTTTCCTAGAACGCAAAGAGTAGGCAGCGACACCCAACATCATGCGAGAATTATTGTCATATCCTTCACGTTTTTTTTATCGGCATAGTGAATTTATGTCCTAAGACAAATGGATAGACACGTTTGATTCCAAGTATCTCATTGCATCTATTTTACACCAAAAAATTGATTAGCTAGAATAACACCTTACCCATCGAGGAGACCGTTTCTTGAATGGTTTGGTGAGGCTGGAAGAGCTCACGTTTAAATCAAGAACGATTTTACACTTGTTCCCAAGTGTAAAATTAACTAGCAACACGGAAGGAGGTGGGGGCTTTGTCTCTGGATGGACCCTAACATCCTCGTTGCTCAGAAGACAGCACTGCAGGTATCTTCTGCGGCACTCCTTTTCAGAAGGCGTTATTTATGCAAACGGTCTATCTAGCACCTGTATATAGAAAGATGGGCTGCCCTTGACGGGCTGCTCTTGTAGCTTTAGAATGGGAAACTTTGCTTTTGTATCCGTGGAGTTAAGACTTGGTACCTCGGTGTGCATGAGCATTTCTCAGGGTTTTGGCAAAGTGATGGAGTGACAGTTTGTCAGAACCCTATCTGCACTCCCTCTTGTTTTATTTCTAGCAAAATAAGAGACTTTTGAGCAAAACCATCAAGCAAGGGATGCAAGAATTTTCTCTTTCTCCGGCTTCCCGTAGAGCTATTTAAAAATACTTTCAGGCTCCTTCAGTAAAGTGTCTCATGTTTCACAGAGTGAAGTAGGATGTGCTGTGAATGCTTCTCCTACATCATTTCTCCTGAAATAAAATGAATATTCTCCAGCACCAAGACAATCCATCTTCCCATCCTGACATTGATTTACTGACTTAACAAATATTCTCATCACGAGGTCTGAATGCCAGCTCTTCATCTCTGGTAGAATGTGGATGTGAAAAGTTTTGTTTTTTTTGTTTCCTCCCTGCCGATTTTGTGAGCAGCTTTGGTGTCTTTTGAAAATTAGAAACGGCGCCCTCTGGTGGCTGTGTCATCAGTATGTGGTATTCACTGGATGGCCCCATCCACTAAACACCTTTATTTTTCCATTTTACAATTAATGTTAAAAACAACGGGTTTAATTTTTCATTATTATATTTTCGTGTGTGTGTATGTGTGGGTATGTATGTGTATATGTGTGTGTGTGAATGTGTGTGTGTGGTGTATGAGTGTGTGTGTGTGGTGTGTGTGGTATGTATGTGTGTGTATGTGTGTGGGTGTGTGAGTATATGTGTCTGTGTGTATATGTATGTGTGTGTGAGTGTATGTGTATGTGAGTGTGTATGCGTGTGTGTGTGGTGTATGTGGTATGTGTGTGTGTATGTGTGTGTATGTGTGTGTGTATGTGTGTGGGTGTGGTGTGTGAGTGTATGTGTGTGTGTGAGTGCATGTGTATGCGTGTGTGTGAATGTGTGTGTGTGGTGTGTGTGGTATGTGAGTATGTGTATGTGTGTGTGTATGTGTGTATGTGTGTGGGTGTGGTATATGTGTGTGAGTGTATGTGTATGTGTGTGTGAGTGCATGTGTGTGTGGTGTGTGTGTGTGGTGTGTGTGTATGTGTGTGTGTGGTGTATGTGGTATGTGTGTGTGTGTATGTGTGTGTATGTGTGTGGGTGTGGTGTGTGAGTGTATGTGTGTGTGTGAGTGTATGTGTGTGTGGTGTGTGTGTATGTGTATGCGTGTGTGTGTATGCGTGTGTGTGTGGTGTATGTGGTATGTGTGTGTGTATGTGTGTGTATGTGTGTGTGTATGTGTGTGTGTATGTGTGTGGGTGTGGTGTGTGAGTGTATGTGTGTGTGAGTGTATGTGTGTGGGGTGTGTATGTATGTGTATGCGTGTGTGTGTATATGTGTGTGTGGTGTATGTGGTATGTGTGTGTGTATGTGTGTGTGTATGTGTGTGTGTGTATGTGTGTGGGTGTGGTGTGTGTGTATATGTGTGTGTGTGGTGTATGTGGTATGTGTGTGTGTGTGTATGTGTGTGTATGTGTGTGTATGTGTGTGTGGGTGTGGTGTGTGAGTGTATGTGTGTGTGAGTGTATGTGTGTGTGGTGTGTGTGTATGTGTATGCGTGTGTGTATATGTGTGTGTGGTGTATGTGGTATGTGTGTGTGTGTGTCACTGTGTCTTTTTCATATTCACCTGTCAATGCCCTCCCTTCCTCCTTACTTGTTCTCAACTGGATGTAATGAGCCTCATTTCCTGGTCTTCTCTCCTCTGTTTATGTAAATCAAACACAGGACAGCCTTCTAAAAGGGCTTTACAGAACAAGACTTTGTATAACCATATTATGATGACTGGTAAGTCCATAGGGAATATATGTACTAACTAGAAATCTGAGGCCGATCTATACTTCGTTAGTTTTCTTTTTTAAAAAGGGTTCCTTATTGTATTATTCTATGTATCTGAGTGTTTGCCTGCATTTGTGGGTATGCACTATGAGTGTGCCTGTTGTCCCCAGAAGTTGGTACTGAGATTTGAACCATTATTCTCCAAGAACAACAAATGCTCCTAACTCTTAAGCATTTGCATGCTAGTTAAAATCTTGGGCCAAGGATTTCTCATATGTTTAAGAGAATTGAACTATAAGGTCCCTCTTGTTATGCATTTTTGAGAGACAGAGTGCCTTTTGTATCCTTGAACTACATCCTGTAGAAATTTATCTATTTTTTCCCCATTTCAAAAGCTGAAATGACACAGGACTCCCGTAGACATTCATGCTTAAATTCAGCATTTTCTTCCAGTAGCTGAAGGAAACAGCTAAGAGTGTTAGATCTGAACTTGGCCTGTGAGACAAGAGTAAGTGATGGATTAGGTGGGACCGGATTGGTCAGTCACTGGGACTGAGTACATGGCCACTCACTTGCTATTTTCTTTCCCTCTTTTAAGGCCAGCCCTGGGCAATCCTTGGTTAACAGTTCCTTTTTGTATTTCAAATTATAAGTACCCTGTTTGTGTTTACATAATCTATTTTATAGAAAGCTTTCAACCCGTGACATTCTCATGGAACAGTAAGAAATGAGGGTGGGCTCTATGCACAAGCCAGAGGATGGGGCCAAGAGCTGCAGAGGGTGTTACAGTCATACGCTTACAGCTGCAGTTACCTGCACTGGGCCTTGTGAGATTTGCCTTGTCAACAGTCACAACCATCACTCACTTCTTTCCTCCCTCCCTCCCTCCCACCCTCCCTTCCCTCCTCCCTCCTTTCCTCCCTTTCTCTTTAAATTGTTTAGCAATTAAGTTTGCTCCTTGACAATTTCACACACTAAGGAACACTGACCATTCTTGCCTCCCCCTTCACTAATCTCTTTCCTATTCTGGTAGTCTCCCTTCCCACATTCATTTGTCTTGTGAATCACTGAGTTTCTCCAGGGCCATCAGTGGGACCATGGCTTTGGAGGTGTCTGTTGGAACTGCAATAGACAATGACTCCCTTTGTCCCCAAGTCTTTCAATAGCCAATGGTTCAGTCATAAGGGTTAGGATTCTGTATAGCTCTCTCCCTACAGTGACTAACTGTTGACTAAAGCAGTGTTTTGCTGACTCGGGGAAGGTAATTTTGGTTTTGTGAATTTCTCTCCTTTCCTTGACTGACTGTTGAGAAAGCCAGTGATGTACTGGCCCAGGAAAGGTAATTACGGTTCTACATTCGTGGTTGCAATAGTTGTACTGGGCCTTGAGGATAGCATTTCCCAGCACTTTCCCTAATTACTTGACTCTTACATGCATCCTGTCTTCCACAAAGTTCCCTGGATAGTAGAGGTGGCATTGCTAGCATACATGCATTGTAGGACCAAGGGCTGGACTGCCACTTATTTTTAGTACCATGCATTCATTACCATTCACTGAAAATACAGGATTCTGTGATTAAGGTATGTGTGTGTGTGTGTGTCTGTGTGTGAGGTAAAGAACAGGTGTGTGTGTGTGTGTGTGTGTGTGAGCATGATAAACATAGGTACTTATAAGGCCCTTTGGTGCTATGTCTTATTTATATAGCTGTGGTACGTTCCTCGAGTTTCTCACTCCTCAGGTGTGGGCTGTTGTTAACCACACAGACAGCAGCAGGCGTGGGCTTCCTCCCACGGAATAGACTTCTGGTAAGGCCACAAGTCTGTTGGTTACACCTTGTACAACAGCTGTGCCTCTACTACCCACGTGGGCACAACTTTCTTGGGAGGGGTTTTCTTGGCTTATATCATTCTCAGAGGGCAAGACCATTGCTAATATTTTTACCTCTATAGCCCACGTAGTATCTCCTGGCACCGGAGAGAAAGCCAGTAGGGAGGACACTTCCAACTCCATTCCAGCTTTCTCCATAGCTTACAACGAGGTATGTGGTACTGTCAACAATAGAGTCTGACCCTGTAGGTCTCACTGTCGATCAAGGGACACTTCTGCTTCAGGAACCTAAAAAAAGTCCGATTTCATATAATAAAATGGTCTGATAGGTGTCTGAAGGAAATAATTATGACTAACAAACTAGATTATTTTTCAAACAGAACAACTGTGACCCTCATTTTCATTGATTTGGAAAGAAGAAGAAACTGACTTTTTAAGTTCCTTGTAAACTGATTCATTAATATTTATTTGTGCCAACTTCAAAGTGATTTATAAACTGTTTGTCAAGGTTTGATAATCAGTTCACACATCAGCGATTTCAACAAATTCAAAATAAATTGTTGGGGAGTTGCAAATAATGGCTCTCACATTCCCAAAGCAATCTGTGAACTCAAGTACTGCTCCGTGTGCTCTTCAATAAATGCACAGTTCCTCTTAAAGAAATCCATAGAGGTGCCTGATGTATCATGCTCTGGTAGGGGAACTTCAACCTGAAATAAAAATAAGTTCTTAGTTTATTGACAAAATCCTATTGCATGTGCATACACAAGTGCCAATAACAGAAGCATCTTTAAAAAGACTATTCTTTAAATGTTACAGTTTTTCTGTAGATTAATTCAAAATTTAACTTAAACAGGTAGGAGCAGAGCCAGAAAGAGGAGGACTAAATAAACAGGCAGTTATGTGAGGCTGGGTCACACATCTGTGTGCACCATCTTCTAGCACAGTGGTTCTCAACCTTCCTAATACTGTGACCCTTTAATATTGTGCCTCATGTTGTGGTGATCGCCCCAACCATAAAAGTATTTCCTTTGCTACTTCATAACTGTAATTTGCTTCTGACTATGAATCATAATGTAAACATATGACATGCAGGAGATATAACATGTCATCCCTGTGAGAAGGTTATTTGAACCCCAACAGGGTCAAGACCTACAGGTTCAGAACCACTGCTCTAGCAGTAGTCCAAACATTTCCTAGTTAGTTTAGTTTGCTTCAAGGTTAAATGTGGCAGTAACAACCCCACATCTAGAGTATCAGGGAACCTAAGATGAGCACTCCTGCTTAGTGCTTGCTACAAGATGTTTAAGTCCTACAGCGTTCTTGTCAAGCTACCCATGCAGCATTAATAGCGATTTGTCTGGTTGCATCCTCATTACATTAGAATCAGTATAAGATCCACTTTAGAATTATTACAAGTCATTTCAAAATGGCAGTCAAGATGGGCTGTGTGCAATAATATAGCTTAACTAGCTGGCATGAAGACAGTTGTCTCATTCCTCTCATATACACTGAAACTTACCAAGGTCTCGCAAAGTCCGGTAACATTTTATACTCATAAATATGTCAACCATTCCCTCATACCCAAACTGAAAGTAAAACGTTTAAAGGGTAGCTTGTGTTGACCAGAGTATCTCCTCCCTTTCCTTTAATATGTGATACTCACTTTTCTGTAGTCTCCTTGTCCGTGGGGGTGTGTGTAAGCTGGTGCAAACGGCCAAGTAAACTAAGAGCACACTACTGGATCCTTCCTCACACTGTATAAGAAATACCAATAACTGGAGCCACACCCCACACACACATTCTGTACTGATGCAAATAAATCACACACACATTCTGTACTGATGCAAATAAATCATAAATAATGTATCACAACAGATGGGGAGGGGTTCTAAGTGGTGAGAGGTAAAAGGCAGATGTGTGCATGTTTTGGGTGTAGCATATTCAGTAACAGACTATGGCCATTTTTCAAGTAAAACAAGGCAGGCAGATCTCTCTGAGTTCGAGGCCAGCCTGGTCTATGAAGCTAGTTCCAAGACAGTGTCCAAAGCAATCAAAGCAATACAGAGAAACTCTGTCTCGAAAAACAACAACAAAATAAAAACAAAAAAAACACAACAAGAGAGAGAGATATTCTCATTTATATTTATTTGAACCACAAAATCCCAATAGTCCCCTCTCCTTAGAAGACTGAATACATGGAACATACAGATTAGTAAAACATTATATATAATGCAAGAACACTATAGTTCCTTCTTTATGGTAAGAAAAACAAGGGAAAGTCCTAAGAGTAAAAGCTAGTATCTTTATTTTTAGGACAAGGCATGATGATGCCAACATTGGGTTTGTAGAGCTTTATTAAAGAGAGATTTAAACATGGCTTTCATTTTGTAGTTTACTTTGAATATGTAGTGTTCCCGTTTGAACATGACACATATGAACATATGTAGTTCAGACAGAGAGGAGCTCAGAATAAATAAAATTCTGGGGTTGCTTTATGTATTGCAATTCTGGAGTCACTTCTTGCATTGCCACAATATATAAAAAGCTGATAAAGGGGCAGTTAGATGGCTCAGTTGGTGAAGGCAGTCGCATCTAAGCTAGACTACCTGAGTTCCATCCCCAGGAACCACATGGTAGAAGGGAAGAAATGGCTAGCAAAAGTTGACTTCTGACCACCCTAAGTATGCCATGTCACATATGTGTTTTTCCAAAATGAATAATGTAGAACATATTGGCCTCAAAGATGCTGTTCGTTGAAGAGCTTTCACTCATGTGCATGCTGTAATTGGCTGCCCCAGAGTGGAAGGAAGGTGGTCACTAAGAGTTCTGCATCAGCTACCCGACGGCTGTGAAATTCATCCACAATATATGGAGGATACCATTTTTACATTGGCTTACTTTTTGGTCGGCTTCTATGGTTTGTTGATTTTGGGTTTGTGGCTTAAATGGGGCTTGCACCTTCAGAGAGATGACACACACCTGGGCAGAAGAGAAGAGGCATGAATATTAACTTAGTGATGGTTGCAGAGCAGAAGCCTAGGCTTCTGGGGTAAGAAGCAGTTTAGAAGAGGAGCATCCAAGTGGGTTGAACAGAATCAGAGATTTGCTCTAACAAAGAGGAATTGGGAAGCTCCAGCTCACAGAAAGGGCACACAATACAGCTCATACTTCTACATAGAATGGTTTCACCCACTGACGCATGGGCAGTCGGTGATGACAGGGAGTGTGTTCCTCAGAAGTGCCCCAGTGAGCATGAGGCTGTAACTTGTTTCTAGTTTCAATGGTAGAGCTGCTGTATTTTTTCTAATGCAGGGCGAGAATGTGAGACAAGTCTATGTGTAGCATCGCCCACTGATTTTCTGCTCAGTAAGTATTATAGGTGGAAGGTACTTCAGGAGCAGTGGTTCTCAACCTTCCTAGTGCTTTAATACAGTTTTCATGTTGGGGTGACCCTAGCTATAAAATTATTTTCATTGCTACTTCATAACTGTAATTTGTTACTGTTATGGATCATAATATAAATGTCTGTGTTTTCCGATAGTCTTAGGTAACCCCTGGGAAGAAGTCATTGGACCTCCAAAGGGGCCATGATCCACGGGTTGAACACCACTGCTCTAGAGGGTTTCCACCCTCTGATGAAGGATTTTCTTCACGTGTCTCTTTGTACGCATATTCCTTACCCTTTTGATTTCTCATCTGCACATGGGTGTGGAGACTGATGATAAAGGGCGGACTCAGTATTAGCCTTCTGTTGATATTTTTGAGATAAGGTCTTATGTAGCCTTGGATAGTCCTAAACTCATAATGTAGCCAAGGATAACCTTGAACTTGTGATTTTTTTTTTCTGCACAGTACTGGGATTACAAGGCAAACAGCTCCACATTAAACTCTCATTTTGACCATTTTGTAACTTTTTAAAGATTGAGTTGATTGACAGTGAAGTTCAGTTAATACTCAAGTTTCCCAGTTATAAAATCTAAAATTCTTTAGGAAGACATTAAATGATGAGCTTGAATAATTTTTTAATAAATATTCCAGAGGAATTCAAACTTGTATGGTTAATTTATGAATTTGTCTTCCTGAGGAATATTTCCCAGTTATAAAATCTAAAATTCTTTAGGAAGACATTAAATGATGAGCTTGAATAATTTTTTAATAAATATTCCAGAGGAATTCAAACTTGTATGGTTAATTTATGAATTTGTCTTCCTGAGGAATATTGTGACATAAATTTCTTGAAAATCAGTAATGACAGCTATATTTTTTTTTTTTTACTTTTGTCTGATTTCCCAAGAAAAGAAAAATGATTAAGATTCTTGCTAGGGCCCTTTGGTCTGAATAGCTGTCAAGATGAAGATCCTCCAGGAGAGTACTCTACCATGTTTGTGAGTAGTGGCAGATGCTAGAAAGTCTTATGTATATGTTAAATGACATCTGTGATACACTGGAATGCCAAGCTTGAAGAGGAAGTCATGCCACCTTCCTCTTGCAGTGTTTGAGGGCCGTTATTTACTTTCTTCTCAGACACCATCCTCCCTGGCAGTATGCTTCAATTTCATCCTAAATACAACAGGGAAATAACCACTTAGGTTCTTCCCAATCAATTTTAATATCACTTACATATTTATTTTTGTTAAATTGTAGAGGCTTCTCTGAGATATCCAAGTATTATGATCCTTTATTTTATTTCATAGATGTATTGAGTCCTGTCACCTTGCATTGATTGATTTGATCGGAGTTATGATAAAATACCAACCTAACACTTAGTGGAGGAAGAGCTCATTTTGGCTCCCTGCTTTAGAGGAGAGGAGATCGTTTGGTCTCATATAATTGGATGTAAAAGCCATGTTGTTGGGAGTATGTGGCACAGGGCTGTCTGTATCATGGAAGACAGGAAGAAAGCGAAGGCAGGATTCATGCAGGAATCATATGATAGCAAGAATCTGCCCATAGTGACCTGCACATCCAAGCAGGCCCCAACACTCAAAAGATGAGATACAAAAAAAGGCATACATCTAGGATCAAGTTACTCAAACCATGAGTATATGCAGGACATATTATATTCAAACAATAAGAAATATGTGTTTGTTGTTGAAAATAACATATTTAATGCCTTTGGATCAACTCCATTGCCCATTCCCTGCCCTTCCAGTCCTTTCCCTAACCTCATCCCCCACATTTTCCTTCAAAGTTCATGTGCTCTTTTTTTTAAATTTATAAAACAGCCACTGATTCCATATATACATATACACATATATGTATATATGTATGTGTGTGTATATGTGTGCGCACACACATATGCATAAGCACATGTATACATATATGCATACAAATATATAACATATACATGAGTTTTGGACTATCAGCTGAAACACAGGCAGCATGTAGGGTCTGAATTCCTGAAGAAAATGGAATCTTCCAGCCCCCAGAACCCCAGAAGCCATCCGCTACCAATAACTCCTCAGGTAAGGCTGGGGCTTCAGGATCCTCTCCCCATCAATGCTGAGATTTTGATTGGCTTGATCTTACTCAAGTTTGCTTGAGTAAGCATAGACATTGAATACATGCATGAAATCTCACTGTCATATTCAGACAGTACTGTTTATCTGCAGCATTGCTGTCTCAGGCTCTTGTGGCGCACCTCCTGACCCCGCTGTGCAACTGTTCCTGAGTCTTGTGGGGAGGAGCTTAATGCAGATGTCCCTTTTGCAGTTCAGTACTCCAGCCTATTATTCTCTGCACATTGACTGCTTGTAGGAGTCTGCATCGATCACCATCTCCTGCAAAATGAAGCTTCTCTGATGGAGCTTGAGGGATGCACTAATCTATGGTTATAAAGACGAGAACATAAGGGACAGTTTATTACTTTGTCCAGTTAATAGAATAATAATGATGGGTTTTCCCTTGGGAAAACCAGCCACATTTTGTTTTCTTTTGCCCCTGCAGTATTAGGCACAGATCTCACCGTACGGTGTAGATTTTAAAACTAACCAGAGTATGATTGCTTCCTCTCCTAACACTCACGCCGCTGTTGCGGCACTCTGAGTCTTGCCAGGCTAATCATGACCGTGGTTTATAGTGTTCACCCACAGGTAAGACTTTGGCGGGCTATCATCCCCTGGTGGTATACACAGAGCGTCATCCAGTACTATGAGAAAAAGCCAGTAGTGAGGAAATGTTCAGTGCAGCTTGATTGCTCCAGAGCATAGGACTCCGGTGTGCAGTACGTTCAGGAACAGGGCCTTATCATCTTCTGAGTGGTAACTGAGAGATTGGCAATAGCCTGTAACATTTGGGAGGTCTAGTGAAACCTACTGACCAGTTATTTGAAAAGCGTTAACCTGCACCTGGCACTGGACATTTCATTGGCTATCCTGTGGTTTTTGGAGGAAGCAGAACCTCCCATTGTGGTGCAACTCCACTGAGACCCCTTTAGTGTATGTATATGTTTATATTCGTGGAAGGTTCTACAGTAGTAGGTTTCTATCTTGTAATTTTCAACAGTTGGTTTTTTGAAATTAGTGGGTTTCAATGAGGCATTTTTATAGATCTTTGTTTATGGATAACCAACAATTCCACCATTTCTCCCATCCCTTGACATCATTTATTTGTTGGTTTATTTTGTATGTGTATAGGAGAAGATACAGAGTGTATTCAGAGTTGTTGTAGGCAGAGGTCAATGGAGGCCAGCAGATCCCCTGGAGTTGGGGTTATAGTGCTGCCTACTGTGGGTGCTAGCTAGAACCTGGGCCCTCTGCTGGAATAGGAGGTGCTTTTAACCACTGAATCTCACCAGCCACTGGTGAGGATCTCCATGACACTTCTATGACTTTTACGTAACACCTTTGGCACGAAATTATCATTAGAACATTATGTATTCTTGATCAAAAGTTCAGCAGTTTTCCAATCAAATTATTTACTACCAAATTCAGCTATGCCAATAAGGCTAACTCAGCAAACGCTGCTTTGGGCTTGGAGGGCCACAGTGCGGGGATCTTGGAGTTGATCATTTACAGTGAGTAGTGTTGGCAACATAACAGATCCTCCAGAAACAAAGTGTACTGTCACGGCCCCAATGTCATTGTGAAGTAGTTTAAATTGAGGTATAGCATCTGTCTTCCCTTCAGTTTCCTTCCCTACAGAGGGAACGAATTTACACCTCTCTATCCCTGGCCCCAATCTGTGCCGAGGCTTCAAAGGTCTGCATTAGCGGTCAGAAAACGATAAACCAGCAAAAGTAACCTCTGTTAGTCTTTGGAGGATGTTCTTATCAATGAACTCTCTTTGTAAATTGTACATTAAATAAAATATCACAGAGATGTGACAAACTCAGTATCACATAGGTTGCAACTAAAATTTCCCTAAGGGGAAACACATTTACACATATAAAATAGAATTCCTATGATTTTCAAGAAGAAAAAGGGAGAGGAAATATTGGAAAAGGTCTTATATGTTTAAAGATTTAGATGGTGGGAGACTAGTTTCTTAAATACGACATTGAAAACAACATTTCTGAGGTACACGATGGCTCAAGGAACTAAATTGTTGTTTAAAAAAATGTGTTCTCTGTGTAAGGTCTCACTCTATATCTGTGTTACTCACTGAGGGTTCTTACTCCCGTGCTCTGGCTCGTTGCTCTGGTTTCGGGCCATGGCACCTGCCTGCATCATCAATGATGATCTAAATTGGCATTCTGTAGTCCTGGGCACACTGTGGGCTCGTATATGCGCTCTGTTTAAAGCATCTGTGTCAACTGAGAATCTGAGAGAGTGATGCCAGAGGATAAACAAAGGGCAAAAATGAAAACAAATGCCCAAAATACCGAAGATGCACAACTTACAAATGTAAAGTATGCGACCCACAAATACTGCTAATAACTTGCCAAATGGTAGTAGAATACACTTAACAGTAAGTGTATTAAAACATGGAAATAAATACAATTGAGCCAAAATTAGTAGAAAATACAATCTTGAAAACACCATCGTAAAAGTATAGTAGAATTTTGAGAAACATTTTCTTCAAAATCATCCTTTTTTTATATATCACAATATCACATACTAGAAGTTATTGTTTATATGAATTCACTGATCAATACATTATAAAATAAACAACCTTCCATGAGAGAGAGAGAGAGAGAGAGAGAGAGAGAGAGAGAGAGAGAGAGAGAGAGAGATAAAAACCCTTAAATTAACATCCTCTGAGGAAGGCCTATGGGAGCCAAAAAGCCACAGGAAAGATGTCTAGCATCTTTCCTCACCAGTGACACAGCAGTAGTAAAGTATCACTTAGCACCCCCTGGAATGACTGTAATGGAGATGTGGAAGAAAAATGTTAGTGGGACTGTGGAGAGATTGGAGGCAATGTGAAATGCATGGGATCTGGAGAACTGCTGGGTGTCTCCTCAAAATGTTAAACCCAGAGTTACCGTATGACCCACGGACTCCATGCTGAATGTATGCATATGCACTATATATGCATATGCGTTTGTTATGTGATGGTGAAATATATGTCCTACAGAATACAGACTTGTGATCATTGTATTCATTACAAAAGGTGAAGAAGGAAAAGTTTCTGAATGGACATCAAGAGGTGAACGGGTAAACGCAGGGTCTTTCAGGCGCATGTTGATATCTTCCAGTGACGGTGAGGAAAGATACAACGGACACACCCCTGTGTTGCAGGACATTGCAACTCTGAAGAAGGTGAACCGGCACTAGAGAATTTCAAAGAAGTTACTTGAGTCAGAAACTCTGGCCTGCAGGCAGATGAGTCTTCAGAAAAAAAAAAAAAAAGTCAAAGAGAAAAGCTAGACAAGATGTTTATCATAGAAACTAGACAAGGAGATATTTTAATGATTAAGGTAAAACAATGGCCTTTGGTGTTAGCTGGGTATATCTGATTGGCAAAGCTTAAATTTTGTTTCTGTGAGATAGGAATTTACTGAGTTCACATTGTTTGTTTATTTAGAAACCGAGCAGGCTGATCTTGCACTAATGTCCTTCATTAATTAATTAATTAACTAATTAATTACAAACTAATTAATTAATTAATATGAGCTACTCGAAGTCAATCAGCCCCTGAAGACCCTGCATTACCTGCTACTATTTTAACATGAAAAGCCTGAGGAGTAAGTCTGCTGAGACAGACAGACAAGCTCGAGGGTTCCCAAGGGTTGGGAGATGGGCAGGAAAATGGGAATTTACTGCTTATACAAAGCAAAATTTGTTTTGGAAAGGGTTAGAAGTGGAATCATAAAAATTGATAGTGTGGTGGTGCTCAGTTGTAAATACAGTAATATTCATGTTTCAAAGGTGAATTTTATGGAACATAAATTACATAATAAAAAGCTTATAAAAATCATGGAAATCCATACTAAGTTATAAAGAACTAACAGGGCTGTGAGATGGTGGCACACACCTTAAATCCTAATCCCAGCACTCAGGAGGCAGAGGCAGGCAGATCTCTGTGAGTTTGAGGCCAGCCTGGTCTTCACAATGAGTTCCAGGACAGCCAGAGCTATAGAGAGAAACTCAGTGTCAATCAAACAAAACAAACAAACAAACAACAACAAAACCCAGCAGCAACAACAAAACAAACAAGCAAACAAAGAAACTGATGGTCGTATTTTGAGAACAGCTTTATAGAAATGGGAAACCATTCCAGTACAGTGAACAATTTCCATTTGGAGGTTTGTGCTTTCATACTTTGGGTTGGCATGTGTTCTGGGGGCTTTGTGAAGTCTCTTCATCCACAGTGACACATTAAAAATGTTTTTAGAAACATCTTTTTCTTAATGTTTCAAAGTCCCTTAGAGGAAGTATCACCTTGCACAGTGAAGGTTTTGTTTTTATACAAGCAATAAACCTTAAGACCTTGGAAAATGGCTTTTATTCTTTGAAAAAATTAAGGGGTGGTATTTAGTGGGAGAATGTTTTCATTCATTCTAGAACCTAGTGACATTGTACGGCATGCTGTTAAGGACGGCATGCTGTTAAGGACGGCTGTCCAGTGAGACACTGCAGTGTGACGCTGCATGTGTCCACACCGGGTAGCGTAGTTGCAGAGTCGGGATTCGGGAATGATCATTTTGCTTTCTCTCGGCTCCTCTGATCTATTCTAAACAGAAGTCAGAATGATCTGTCCAAAATTTAACATGAATCATGACTAAAACCTTTCGATAACTGTCCATTGAGCTTATAGTAGAATCTAAAACTTACGTTGGCTTTCAGAGCTCTCTGCCTGCTCTGGGCTCTCTTCCCAGAACGTCTCTCAGTGCTGAGCATCAGCCATGCTGGAGTGTGGGAGGCAGGCCCCTTTGACAAGTAGTCTTTTCCTACCCACTCACTGCTTATGGTAGCGAATGAAGCAGGCTGACCACCTTCCTTGTAGCCTCTTTAGTAGATGTTAGTGCTGCTTCTCATTTTTGGTTTCATCCTTCATCCAGACGAATGTAGAAGCCTTACTTAAGAAGAAAAGGGTAAGTAGCCCTCTAATTAATACACGCTAGTAACATGGCTCCCTTCTTTATGGCCTGCAGTTATTATTTATTTGTATTTTATGTTTAATTGTAGATGTCATGAGGGCAGAGGCTCTTGCTTGTACTTAGTGCTCAATGTCTAGGTCTTGCCAAAGGTGCTCTTTGGTGAATTTCTATTGGCCAACTGAATACATATGGCTTTTCTAATATATTTCCTCAACAAGGGCAATTCTTTCTAAATTCATCTTTGTGGCCACGTTGGCCTTCCTTGTGTCTCTGTGAAAACTCTGAATTCCTTGGCATGGCCTAGAGTCTTCTGAGTGGCGATGTCACCCACTGTCATTTGTCTCCCCTGTGAGCTTATCCTCCCCTGCTAAATTTTGGTACCCTTAACAGACTCCATCTAGCCTGTTAGACTGACAGATCAGAGAATTCACAGCATCCTTTTTTTACCACTTTAGTCCCAGTGCCTATTAAAATATTTGACAATATTTATTGAACTGAAATGGCCTCAAATTTGGTAGTAGAAGCATCTTGATTTAATACACTAACTGCATTTAATTACATTTGTTTACGGTTTTTCACTGCAACTTAAATTACTAACATTTAATGTCTCCCATGAGATCACATCCAGAGAATTATTATAATTTGTGATTATTTTAGCAAATACAGAAAGTATTAACATTAAGACTCTTACATCGATACCCTGGTGTTATTGATATTATATATGCCCTTTTTGTAAGCCCTGACAAATACCTCATCTGTTAGATTATGTTATTGAAAATCAGGGTAAGGTAAAAAAAAATTAATAAGAAAAAGAAATAGTAATGTTCCAGGTGATTTTCTGTAAATGGTTCTATGTTGTGAAATGTTTTGCTCTTTTGACTCTTTTTGAGGGGTCCACCACCTGGCTCCCAAATAAAGCCCACAGGGAGTCTTAGTATTACTTACGAATGTCCACTCTTAGGTTGGCTTGTTTCCAGCTGGCATTTCTTACCCGACTACCTTTTCCCCTTGGCTTTTATGCTTTGTACTCCCCTTCTTATTCCGTGGCTGGGAGGCTGGTTCCTGGAGTCCTCCCCCCCCCCCCCCCCGTTCCCTTATTGCCCCTCCCTCTGCCCGCCTGCCAGCCTCACCCATCCTTCCTCCTGCCTCACTATTGGCCGCTCAGCTCTCGATTAGACCACTAGGTGTTTCAGACAGGCAGAGAATCACAACTTCATTGAGTTAAACAAATGCAGCCCACAGAAAAGTCACATACCTTAAAATGATGTTCTACCATCATGTCAGCCTTCCATCTTCTGCTTCTCAACACAGGACTGACAGAAATAGGCGTTTAGCTCTCCATGTTATGGGCTAGCAAGTTTTTAGGGCATATGGTATTTCCAGGGGCTGGAGTAAGACTGAGTCTCGACTGTCAGCCTAAGTGTCTGTTATATAATGTGAGCTTATGCCTCAAGGGTCCTCTTAAGAATTCTTAAAACTATGCCTTTGAAGCTCACTGATGTTTTCAGATGCCGGTAGTTAATCTTTAAAAATCTGTATAGTCTTCAAGCTATGTTTACTAGCCATCTTTACAGATCATTAAATGTTGTTTCCATGCCCATTGTGTGTTAAAAGCTCTAGGGAACTTCTGTTTACAAAGCTGTTGTTTATGTTTTCTTGAACCTTGAACCCTACTTTTATCTGGGCCTCTCGTTTTGTGATTCTCTATTGGGAAAAGGTGAATTATAGTCAGGTGTCCAGATATATCCTTCAAGTTCAGCTGGTCTCTTCCTCTTCCTGGAGTAGAGACTTTCAGGGTTACCATGGAGTTTTCATCCTGGAAGCTGAATTCCTAGGAGCCTGCCCTGTGCATTTCTTTGAACTACAGTTTTCCTAGGCAAAGCACTAGGGGAGCAGAAGACTTCGCGGGGATCTGCTGCATGTTGTCTGTTTTCCCGGAGATCAGAATGAGCAGACAGGAGGCAAACGGGTCTCCTCGCTTCCCATTCTCTTTCGTTTTTGATTAGTTTCTCAGAAAGACTGAAAACTATGATATTCTGTGTGCATTCGGAACCTTTCTCAAGTTTCCTGAATGGTAAGCATTGGCATGAATTCTGCAGTTAAGAGAGGGGAACGGGAGTAAGGAGGGAGGAAAGGAGGAGTGGAGGGAGGGAGATGGTGGGGGAGGGGCAGTTTACCTGGATTTTCATACCTTCCCAAAATTTAATGTTGTCAGCCCTGTGTACTTCTGTAGTAAGTTATATGCAGCTATATTTAGTTTCGCAGAAAAGTATTGAGGTGGACTAAATTTCACATTTATTGCCCTTTTAATATTATTCTATTTATTTATTTATTTTTTAATTTCATGCACGAGTACAGTAAACACGTCATTTCCATCCTCGTCTCTCTCTTCCAACTCCTTCCATGCTCCCCACTCCCTGTCAGAATTCAGGGTCTTTTCCTCTTTCATTTTTGTTGTGCACACACACACACACTCACACACACACACTCACACACTCACACACAGACTCACACACACACTCACACACTCACACACACACTCATTCACACACACATTCACACACTCTCACACACACACTCACACACTCACTCACACACACATACTCACACACTCACACACACACATACTCACTCACATACACTCACACACACACTCACTCACACACTCACACACTCACATACACATACACACACACTCACTCACACACACTCACACACTCACATACACATACTCACACACACACTCACACACTCACACACTCACATACACATACTCACACACACACTCACACACTCACACACACACTCATTCACACACATACACACACTCACACACACTCACACACACAGTCATTCACACACACATTCACACATACACACACACTCACACACACATTCACACACACATACTCACACACACACACTCACACACACTCACACACACACACCCTCTTAGTGTTGCTTGTATGTATATATGTTTAGGGCTGACAGCTAGGTATGAATGAACTAGCAGACACATTTTCTGAGAAGAAGGTTGATTCCCCTCTTTTGCCGACATTGACGATGGATGGATGGCCTGTAGCTGCGCACCTATGGGAGGGACCTGTGGAGTTCCCCCAGTCTACACCAGCGCTAATAACCTTTGCCCATTTATTTTCCTTACTGGTTCTGTTTTCGTCTATCACTGAAATTTTCAAGCGCTCTCTTGTAGCTGGAAGTTTTGGGAACTGGGTGAGGCAGAGAAAAACTTGCAGCTATACTCTCTGAATGTAAAAAAGGACTCTCTCTCTGTGTGGCAGTTCATCCCGTCTACATTGTCTTCTGAGCATCTTACTGTGCAGTTTTATGTTGAGTGAATGATATGTGGAATCTTATCTGTCAATCATTAGATGTGAAACACTTAAAAAAAAAGCAGAAAAATCTGAAAAGTCATCATTGTATTCAACAGAAAGAAAAAAAATGTCGCTCTATGGAAACAACCACTGAAACTATGTCTTACATTGCCATTTGATGCAGTTAAAAACACTCACTCACTGTATTCATTTGTATCAGCAGCGGTGCTGAATGGGACAGACTGATAGCTTCTGCTAACTGAAAACAACAATAATAAATAGCCAAAGAGAGTACTTCTCATGTTACACTTTCAAACTTTCAAGCACTGTTCCTTTTGGATATGCACAAACCAGCTGCGTAAAAGGCTGGTAAATAACCTGGAGCTGCGCGATTCTGCGCTGTTCAGTTTTGCAGGTGACATTTCAGAACCTTGAAAGATGGTCATGCTTAGACAGGCAGAAAGAAGGGATGTGCAGAGATGGAAAAGGACCGCGTCACTCTGGAGACCAGAAGGTAGCCAACACAATTTAGCGGAAGCACGGGCAGTGTGAAGCGGAGAGCTGGGAAATTTCAAGTGTGAGCTGTAAATTCACATGGAGTGCTTTGGTTTGTATCATTGGGAAGTAGGAGGAGTGACGGAAGGCTTTGGATCAAACAGGCAGTGTGATCAGAGCCATGCTGTGGGAAGATTAATCTTGGAGCCCGAGGGAAGGATTAGAGTGGCAGATTGCTGGGAGGAAAGGAAGCATGGCTGCTCTTGCAACAGAGAGGATTCGGTGAGGGCTCAAACTGAGTGTAGCAGCTTCTGCACAGGGAGGGGCGGGAGCCCGGCACACCTGGCGGAAGCAGATAGCCTTTGCTGCAGTGCCTTACGCCTCCAGCTGTTGCCTCTGTAAATCACCTGCACATGTCTCAGTTTTCAAACAGAGAGAAATAGGACAACTCTGACTCAGTATCCTTTTTATTTCTGTCTATTCATCCCTTTGTGAAATTCTGACTTTATAACTTCAGGATGTTCACTCTGCTTGATTAATGACATGGGAAACTTTTCATGTATGGAGGACGTGTTACTCTTTCAATTTTCCTTAACTTTGGCTCTCAGTTGTTTCTCTTCCTTCTCTGTGTTATTTTGCCATCTGTGATATGGTGGTCCCACAGGCTAATTGTCCCTTTCTCTCTCTGTGTCAGAGTACAATAGGTTTTAGTGTGTCATTCCATCTAATTCATGAGGCTGTACATGTCAAAGCCCAGTGCATCATGGAGTGTTTCTGCCTGTGAGTCACAAGATGTTAGCTCATACACAGAGATGGGGAAGGAAGGGCAGTCTAGGGGTTAGAACTAGCACAAGATTCAGTGATTGTCCTCTGAACCTGAGACTCTCCACACTGCTGACCAGTGCGTCTCTACAGACAGACTCCTCTAAGGGGTTTTCACTCACAGCTGGAAACCCTTCTTCTCTATCCAGCATCTAAGCTGCTTGGAGATCAGATATTAGGGACCAGGTAGGGAACATTCGATGTCCAGCTGTAGTTAGTGTTGCCTTTATAATCCCACAGCCTATAGAGTTAAAAATGTACATCCCACAGCCTATAGAGTTAAAGATATACCTACATGGTAGCAGGGGGTGGGGGGTGTTTCACGAGGTCCCCACAGTTGTATGAATAAACATGTTCATTTTACAAATGCCACAAGATGATCTAAGTTTAAAAATTAACTTCTTAAAGTGGACTGGTACATTTTCTCCTAAAATACATCATTGCTAGCGGCTCTAATGGACCCAGTCAGCCGAGTCTGTATTTCCATTACTCAGCACTCAGTATCCCAAGACCACTGGGGTCTCCAGTATAGCCAACCAGCCAATTGTACCCTATTTCTCATCCCTCCTAGCTTTTCAAGCCAATGTCCAATCTTTGAAGTGTCTCTAAAACCTCCCATCAAGTCTCTCTCCTCAGGGTCATCATCGTCTACGATTTGCATTGCTAATTCCAAAATAATGTTATCGTATGGAATCTCAAATATATCTTTCTCATTCTTCCCTTCCTTTTGCTTCCCCCACCCCGTATTTACTTATTCGTCTTTCCGGGCTACACGCTATGTTATACCATGTCTAACCCATGTGAATGGAATGCTACACATCTCTGGATGACCAGAGATGAGAAAAACAGAACCAAAACCAATCCAGTCTCACTATATTGCTAGACCTACCTAAATGTCTCAGTGGCTCCAGCTCTGTGTGAACACATTCGAATTCTTGGGTTGCATTATTTTCATGTTGGCTAAAATTATCTGAAATTGAATATGTGCCATCGACTATAGAATTGTTTTAAAATACTTTTGCCTTAAAACATGGCAGAGTGTTACCACATTCCATGGCTTCTCTACAAGTCCCCTCACAAAAGCCTCCTTGCCTTGGCTGTGACTCAGTGAATATAGTGCATTTCTCAGTTTGTCTTTCCTATTTACTTTTACCTCTGCGACCCTGGTAACAATCTGCTTGTCCTCCGCAACGAAACTGTTCCCTTCTGAAGACACAAACCCACTTTTCCTCAGTAGACTTAGTAATTTGTTTTATTACCCTTCTTACTTGAACGTTTAGCAGCCATACCAGGTAGTTTATGTCAACATGACACATGCTAAAGACACATGCTAACGCAAGCAGGACCCCCCCACACACACACACGGCCTCTACACCAGCTCCTTTCTCCAGGTGCATGCTCTGTTTGAGTTCCTTTCCTGACTTCTTTAGCTATGATGTAGAAGCATAAGTCGAATAAACCCTCTCCTCCCCAAGTTGCTTTGGGTTTCATTAGAGGAATAATAACCCTAACTAAGACAGTAGCTTTTTAATTCATTTTTTCATATCCTTTTTTTATGAAAACCTTCTCTTCTTTGGCATTTTGAGGTAGTCTGCAGTATCAGTTACTTTTCTGTTGCAGTAATTAAACACCGCCACAAAGGCAGCCCACAGAGGGTTGAGCATCCATGATGGTGGGGAAGCAGTAGGCACGGTGATGGCAATGAAAACCGAGGACTCAGATCTCAAACTGTAAGCAGGAAGCGGAGAGCAACCTGGGCCTGATACGAGGTTTTTGACACCGCACTCCCCTCCTCTCCAGCTACATGCTTCCTTCAGCAAGACCCCATCTCCTTCACCTCCCTAAACAGCAGCGCCAACTCATAACCACGTATTCAAAAGGGAAGAGCCTATGGGGAACTCTGGGCTTTTTGCTCATTTGGTTTTGGCTTTTTGACACAGGGTTTCTTTTTTGTAGTCCTGGCTATCCATTTATTTTACATCCTGACTGCAGCTTCCCTTTCTTCCTATATGTCCCTCTACCTTCCCCACCCCCCCATCCACCCCTCCTCCATCTCCTTTCAGAAAGGGGCCTGCCTCCCATGGGCATAGTACAAAGCATCAGGCTGAGGTAAGAACAAGCTCCTACCCCTGCATCAAGGCTGGATAAGGCAACCCAGCATGAGGAATAGGTTTCCAAAACCCAGCTCAAGTGCCCTAGACAGATGCTGATCCAACAGTTAGGAGCCCCGCAAACAGACCAGGCTACATAACTGTCACACGTGCAGAGGGTCTTTGTTGGTCCCACTCAGGCTCCCTAGCTGTCGGTCCAGAGTCCATTAGCTCCCATGAGCTCAGGTTAGCTGTCTCTGTGGGTTCCCTGTCATGACCTTAACGCTGGCCCCAGGCTCTTATGCCCCTTTCTCCTGGTCTTCGACAGAACTCTTCAAGCTTGGCCTGTGCTTGGCTGTGGATTTCTGCATTCGCTTCCACTGGATGAAGAAGGCTCCATGATGACAATTAGGCTAGTCACCGATCTGAATGCAGGAGATGGCCAGTTCATGCACCATCTCCATTATTGCTAAGAGCCTTAGCTGGGGTCATCCTTGTGGATTCCTGGGAGTTTTTCTGACAACAGGTTTCTCCCTAACCCCCAAATGCATCCCACACCATCAAGTCATCTCTCATTACTCGGTTCCTCAGTCCTGCCAGATCCCTCATATCCTACCCCACCCCACCCTGCCCCCAGTTTACCCAGGAGATCTCTTCTATTTCCCCTTCCAAGGGAAGTGTATGTATCCTCTTTGGTCCTTGCGTGTTATCTAGCCTTTCTAAGGCGGTGAAGTATAGCCTGGTTATTCTTTACAGCTAATATACACTTATGAGTAGAGTACGTACCATATTTGTCTTTTCTGGGTCTGATTTACCTTAATGTGATTTTTTTTTCTAGTTCCATCCAATTATCTGCACATTTCATGATGTCATTTTTTTTTTCTGCTGAGTAATACTCTATTGAGTAAAGGTGCCATATTTTCTTTAGCCAGTCTTTAGCTGAGGGGCATCTGTGTTGTCTCCAGGTTCTGGCTATTATGAGTAATGCTGCTATGAATATAGTTAAGCAAATGTCCTTGTAGGATAAGTGTTCGTCCTTTGGGTATATGCCTAAGAGTTATATTGCTGGATTTTGAGGTAGATTGATTGCCACTTTTCTGAGAAACCATCATACTGATTTGTACAAATTTGCACTCCAACCAGCAATGGAGGTATATTCCCCTGATTCCATATCTTCTCCAGCACAAATTATCATCAGTATTTTTGATCTTAACCATTCTGACTAATGTAATATGGTATCTCAGAGTTGTTTTGATTTGCATCTTTCTGATGGCCAAGGATGTTGAGCATTTCCTTCTGGCCATTTAAGATTCTTCTGTGGGATTTGAGAATTCTGTTTGGATTTGTAGCTCCTTTGTATGTTTGTTTTTTCAAGGCAGGATTTCTCTGTGTAGCTTTGGAACTATACCAGCTCTGTAGGCCAGGCTGGCCTTGAACTCATGGAGATTGGCCTGCCTCTGCCTCCTAAGTGCTGGGAATGAAGGCATGTGCCACTACCACCCAGCTTTGTATCCAAATTTTAAATTGGATTAGTTGGTATTTTGATGTCTAATTTCTTGAGTTCTTTATATATTTTGGAGATCAGTCCACTATCCAGTGTGGGGTTGGTAAAGTTCTTTTACCATTCTGTAGTCTGCTGTTTTGTCTTCTTGCCTGTGTCCTTTTCCTAACAGAAACTTCTCAGTTTCAGGAGGTCCCATTTAATAATCAATGCTCTCAGTGTCTTTGCTACTGGTGTTCTATGAAGGAAGTAGTCTCTTGTGGCAATGTGTTCAATGGTACTTCCCACTTTCTCTTCAATCAGGTTCCGTGTTAAGTGGATTTATATTGAAGTCTCAATCCATCTGAACTTGAGTTTTGTGCATGGGGATAGACATGGATTATTTGCATTCTTTTACATCCAGTTATGCCAACACCATTTGTTGAAGATGCTTTCTTTTTTCCGTTGAATAATTTTAGCTTCTTTGCCAAAAAAATAAAAATAAAAATAAGGAATGCTTCTCGATTTGCATGTCATCCTTGCACAGGGCCCATGTTAATCTTCTCTGTATTGTTCCAGTTTGAGTACATGTTCCGCTGAAGCACAGCAGAAGACATTCTGCTCTGCTGTCTCATGGCCTTGCCTAAATGAGACTGGCCCATCTGAGAGTTCTCTTCTGGTGGGCTGACATCTGGGACGTCAGTTGGCAGCAGCTGCTCCTCTGACATGGCCACCAGCAGGCGGGCAATGGGGAGGATTATGAGGTGGGCAGAGTTGGGTAGCGGAGTGGGTCTTAGGGGAACAGAACCAGTGGCAACAACATTACTTCCTAACTCCATCCAGAGCAGAACTTTCAGATGACCTTACAGTTCATTCTTGACTACCCAGATGAAAATCGTGCATACCTCATCACATTGCCGATGATCCCTTTTTTAACTGAGTGACTTCATATGCATTTTCCTACTGCTTTGATAAGAACATTGTGGCACATCCAGTTTATAGAAAGCCGTGTTTATTTGGGCTTACAGTTCTAGAGGGATAAGAGTCCCACGTCAAGGTTTTGAAGCATGGCAGCCGACAGGCTTAGTGGCTGGAGCAACAAGTTGAGAGCTCACATGTCTATTCGCAAGCAGGAAGGGGAGCTTGAGGAGTAATTGCAACAGTACCAAGGCTTTCCACTCTCAAAGGTTGCTTCTCTCAAGGCCATACCCCAGAGCTACACAAACAGCTCCTTCAGTAGGGGCTTAGTATGCAAATACCGGAATTTATGGCAACATTCTCATTCATATCACCAGAATGTTTAGATAACTAGCTGGGCCTGGTGGTGCAGGCCTTTAACTCCAGTACTTGGGAGGCAGAGGCAGGCAGATTTCATTGTCTTTGAGGTCAGCCTGGTTTATATAGTGAGTTCCAGAACAGCCAGGGCTACATAGAAACATGCACTCTGTGTCAAAAAAAAACAAAAACAAAAAAAAAAAAAAACAACAAAAAAAAAAACAAAAACAAACAAAAAAAAAACAAAAAAACAAAACAAAACAAAAAAACCCAGGTGGGGGGGAAGGTATAATTATAATTTTTGTTTCCCTTGTGAAAATTAGATTCTATGACAGGTTTACTACTTAGAATAATATGAGTAATAGTTTCTCAGTTCATTGATCAACATTGTGTTCTGTGTAGTTAACAAGCACTGAAATCTTTATAATTGACTTTAATCCTGGGAACTCACTAAACCAGCGTGTGTGCCTACAACTGGCACTGAGAGATGTGTGATGGCAGGAGGCAAGCCAAGAAGGTAGACAGGGAGGGGATGAGAGAGGGGCAGAAAGAGTTGGAAGCATCGGAGAGTTTTCTGTTTCCTGTTATAGAGGACCAGATACTTAGATGGGCAAATGACCACATGAGTAAGTGCTGACATTGTACTCCGATTTTAGTGCACATATCTAGTAGTTTTTCATAAAAGATCGTTTTTTGGGGGAGGAAGACTTCATGTCCGGGAACATATTTTACCGTAGCAGACAAGCTGAGTGTCCCTTTAGGAGTCTTAAAGTCTGATATTAAATAGACTCAAGTTTAATGAATGATGTCAAACAGGATTGAAATGCAGAGGCGCCCTCTGGTGGTTTAATTTATGCACCTGGGGAAAAATACAGAGCAAACCCTGCCAGCAGGGGAGGCAGAAGGAGGTCTTCCTGGAGTAGCTTTAACATCTGTGCCAAGGTTCTCCACGAACTGGCCACTTGTGGAAACTTAGAATTCTCTTATGGATACAATATACTTAAGGACCGTGCTTTATGGGTTACCAATAATCTTTCATTCCTACATCAATTTCTTTTTGCACTGCTATAATTTTCCCAACTTTTAAAAGTGTTACGGTTTTAACTTTTGAAACATTTCTGTACTGGACTTCTGAATTTATTTGCACTTTGAAGTTGGCCATAGTTTCTACATTACTTGCACAGCACTAATAACATAGTTCTTGGACAGGATTCTGTAATCGTGTAATTATATTTCATTCGTGTTTAAAAATGTGGTTTTCTTCATTTTTCTCTTTGTAGGTTTGTAGACCAGGCTAGCCTTGAACTCAGAGATATCTGCCTGCCTCTGCCTCCCCAGTGGGATTAAAGGCGTGTGCCACCACCGCCCAGCTTAAAAACGCTTTTCACACATTATATTTGATCATATTCTTTTCCCTCCTGCAGCTCCTCCCAGAATCTACCCGACTTCCTTACCTTCTCTTCTTCGTTCATCCCACACACCACTCTGCAGAAAAGGGGAAAACAGCAAAATGATTTTTTTTTTTTTTTTGAGAATTACACACCAGTGCCCCAGTTGTCATTTACCTTCTTCCAGTTCTGTCCAGGTCCTTCTCACTCCTGAAATTCACAGCTTCTCTCTCTTTTTTTTTTAAATTTATGATTCTCTCATATTACATCCCGAAGGAGTTTCCTCTCTTTCTGCCCCTCCCCTCATCTCCCACAACATCCCATCTCAAGTTGCAATAAGACTGGGCGTATCCCTCATGTTAAGGCTGGATGAGGCAACCCAGGACAAGGAATAGGAGCCCAAAAGCAGGCGGGAGGGGCAGAGACAGCCAGTGCTCCCACAGTTAGGAGTGCCACGACCATAACAAATATGCCTAGGTGAGGCCCATGCAGAGCCCCTAGCTGTCGGTTCAGTCCCTGTGAGCCTCTATTCGCCCTGCTTAGTGAATTCTGTGGGCCGCGTTCTCCTGGTGCCCTTCAACCCTTGGTCTCACCCAGTTCTTGTTTTTCCTGGTATTGATGAAAATGCCATTCTTCTTCCCAGTCATATATGGGGACACGAGGCATTTACTACAGTTTTAAAACTTTATTCCTCTGGCAGTTTCTCTAATGAACTTTGCATTCTCTACATTTCGTAATCTCATTTTACTTTTTGCTCTAAATAAGTTGGTTGGGTCTGCTCCTCTTCCTTTAAGAAATCAAACCAAAACAAAAGTTACCCTCCAACTCTTCCTTTAAAGTTAACTTTTAGAAGTTCCCTTAAAAGTAAACATTTAGAAGAGAATCATTAACCAGTCTTTCCGTGAGGAACTTACACAAGCCTAAGCTTGCTTTGCCTTCTTTTACACCTGGCTATTTGCTGTCTGTCCTGGTTATCGCTATTAAGTTGCCCATGGCTTTAGCGTGTGCTTTCTTAGCAGGTGCAAGGACATTCAGCTATAGCCAAATCCCACTCATGGTAACCATAGAGGGACCTTCTCTCCCCTTTCTGGCTTTCCTCATGGGCCCATTCTGCTATGCTTTCATTCATGGCGGTCTCTTTATATATCACAAACCTGACAGATGTTTCTTTAAAGGGACTGTGAGGTTTTTATTCATTTTCTCATTAACTATTAGCACAATTAGCATCTCACTGTGGTCTGAACACTCAAACTCAAGTATTATGAAACTGACATTTAGCCATTGCCTCTGCAGCCTTCTTCCCAGTCTGGTCTGACTGATTTTGGTTTTAAGGAAGGAGGTAAGGCCATGGATTATTTTATCTCTGCTGGCATGAGAAAATATACTCAGTTTTTGTTAAAACTGGAAAATCACCCATCAGTCTCCTTCCAGAAGACTAAAAGTAGCTTTGTATACAATGGAACACAGGACATGGTAAAATACTATACTGTTTCATAGTCTATTATTATTCCCATGACTATTATAGTCATTTCTTAAGTACTATCTTACAAATAAAAGTAATAGCACTCAACATACATGGTGATGCAAATTGTGCACCTTTGTCTTATCTCCTGGGGTAAGTCACTTAATAGTCATACATAATACATACGATTTTTTTTTATTTTAAATTTGTAATCTGAAAATGTTGCTGTTCAAGTTGTGATATTTTCCCCCATGTGTTGTAACACGATAAATAAAAACCCAGAGACAGATATTGGGGTTCAAGTTTCAAGCTGACGATCAGAAAAGCAAAGCAGGCAAGCCAGGAGATCTTACCTCTACCTCAGGCTAAAGGGCGGTCCTGTCCTCAGCATGGCTGGAGAATAAATCTCTGAGACTAAATACTGAATTCCAAGTTCCTATCACACATACCTCTCTAGAGCTGGGATTAAAGGTGTGGGATCCCAAGGGCTGAAATCTCCTTTGTGTGAGCTGTGTCTCTTTTAGACTAATTCTAATGTAACCCTGGGTAGCCTTGAACTCAGAGATCCATCTGCCTTTGTCTCCTGAATCCTGGGATTAAAAGCATGTGCTACCACCACCTGGCTTCTATGGCTACCTAGCGTGGCTGCTGGAATCAAAGTGTGTATCACCACTGCCTCACTCGATGGCTGTGTGTGGCTAACTTTGCATTTTGATCTCCAGTGGCTTCATTAAATTATAAAAATAAATCCCTATAATGCATATATTACCTTTGGTTTGTATGCATGTTTGTGTGTGTGTAGATGCACATGTGTGCAGGTGTACATGAATGTGTACATGGGGAGGCCTGATGTTGGTGCTGGGAGTGTCCCTAACAACCTTATTAATTAACAATCTTATTAATTAAATCAGGGTCTCTCAGTGGGGCCCACAGCTAACCTGGCTCCTCTGCTTAGCAGACATGCTCTAGGGGTTCAGTGTCTCCCCTACACTGTAATTAAATGTCAGCCACTGCAGCTGATGTTTATGTGGGTTCTGGGGATCAAGAGTCTGGCCCCAAAGCTTGTGTGGCAAGAACTTTAACCACTGAACTGTCTTCCAAATCCTCGATTTGTACTGTTGATAAAATCCCTAAGCCTACCATTGCTAGAGAAGCCAGGACCCTGCTAATAGGAGTAAAATGAAAACAAAGATGTTCTTTGCAAACATCTTAAGATTATCAGTAGAAATCCTTTGATGGTCTGAAGACTTGAAAAACAGTGAGTGTACAGACTGATGTAGATGGTTACTGATGATTTCTCACCTTGCTTGTGGCTGCATGATGATCCTGAGACTTGGGAATGTTAGCTAAGTTACAAGAAGTTGCCGAAACAAATACTTGATTGGACTGGGAGAAGTGATATGGCTTAGGAGTGAGTAAGAGTCATTTCAAGGTGAGATGGGAACTTGAAAATCAGCGGGAAGCCAGACATGGAACTTAAAGCAGGAGTTGACAAGCATTATGGAAGAAAACATTTTTTTTTTTTTCAAGACACTTCAGACTGATTACAGGGGAGAATAGTAGAGTCCAGGGAGGAAGAAAAGGCAGAAATTGCAGTATTAAGTCAAAGATGAAAAATTGTCGACAGAAGTGTGAGGCTTTTTTCAATAGGAAGAAGGTATAAGTATTGGAATGCACCACCCCAACTGGCTCACCTCAGGGGAGCGAGGGGTCAGCCTAATGTCCTGCTAGCAGGCCTTTTCTGCTCCTTTCTGATAAGATGTGAAGCAGAGCTCCCTGACCAAAAGTCAAACACAGGGTCTTTGAAATTCACTTGCTGTTACTGGAATCTTCCGTGTCTACTTGTGTCTTTGGATGCAATTGAAGCTAGTCTCCAAGTTTCTGGATAATGCATTTTCTTTTGTAGCTGCAACTTATGTAAACATAACGAATATAAAAACGGTTGGAGGCTGATATTTTTAACTCCCCACATTCCTACCTAGAAACCAGTTCAGTTGGAGGCAAGACTTTAGCTCTAACACGGGAGGGGGAGAGTAAGATAATATTTTTTCTCCACTTAGACATTCAAAGTCATTTGCCCCCTTGAAATTTAGGAAAAAGAAAACTGAGACCCATAAAAGCTTTCATGTTTGTGTTTGCCTTAAGCCCAGCCACAACAGGCATGATTATTTTGAATCTATCCCATAATATCTCCAGACATGCCTACCACCACCAACCTACATCATCTTTCCTTGGTTCTTGTTACTACTAGTGTTGCTGACAGTGAAGATTTCCTTTTTTATAATAGCACCTGGCTATTATATTTACACTCCACTATCACTATTTTTCAGCCCCAGGAATTAAAATTCCTTTTGAACGTTTTAATACCTTGGTCTTACTTTTCATTTAAAACAGCCCTCTCTTAAATAAATAATTGATTTTACTTCTACCCCAAATCAATAAACACCGTCGCTGCTTAAATTCAGAATTAAAGTTTCTTTCCTTGAGAATACATGTCTACATGAAGTAGACATTTTTCCCCCCTTGGGTTAAACTTATACAGTGCTGTCCTCTGCATTTGTAAAATGTTCCAGTTATCTAATAAACACACATTCTTAGCCTTCATCTTCCCCAAGATCTGCTTCCAACCTACCCTTCCAATATTATTTCTTTTTGCTGCTTCCTACCTAAGCACGCACTTTCTGGGAAAAACAAAATTGTAGCCATATTCTTTGTCAGAGTCATGTTTCTTAAACTTTCCTTTCATAGCATTTGCCTTTCTCATTCTTTGTTCTGAGATGTTTATCAGCTACGTCTCTAACGGTGTTTATTTCTGCTACGTAATCTTCCTTTTTGGGCATCAGCTTCTGACTCTGGGTCCTAATGGTCCCCTCCAGGCCTGCTATCCCCTCTTTCCACAATCTGACCATTACCCTCCTTGTAATGAAGATATTAGTTTCCATTTTGGCAACTTTTCCTACAAGTGTTTTGCCTTGATATCCCAAATCATATGACATTTCCACCCCATGCTATGCATTTTCTTATGGCATGTGCTCCTGTACAAGATGTGCATGGCAAGTTGTTGCATCTTCTTGTTAATTTGTTAATTTAGACTTCCTGAAATATTTGTGTTTGCTTTTTCCATCTTTCAAACTTTCAGTTCATCCTTTGACTTGCCATTCAGACAGATATAACTTCCCGAAGCATTTCCTCTAACACCCCAAATGCAAATTAAGTGCCCATTTTCTGTGGACCTCCACCAGTGCTGCTGGCTTTAATGCTGTCCTGAAGATGCTTCTGCCATGAAAACCTGACATGACTGCTTCATACCTGTGAGTTTAATTCAGCCATGCACGAATTTGTGTCCTCAGCAGTTAACACAGTGCTATTTAGTAAGTGCTCACTTACAAGTTGGCTGCATAGAAACACATCTCAACTTATCCCTACATAACAGATGCTCCAAGTCTCACACATGACAATTTAGTACCTTCTAGGGGTAATCTCATGTTTTTCCGTTTCCATCTTTCTCCAATCTCAGAAGATCCCCAAACACACAAAACACACCCAGAGACACCATACAATTTGCCTCGGCATGATTTTAGATCACATTCTGTTCCAACTTGTAAGCTCTGTTAGGGAAAAAGTCATTCATCTTTTATCTCCTAATGTTTAGCACAGGAGTTTCACAAATGTTAGAAGTAAAATAAATATGGATAGGAAGAAATGTGTACACAATTACTTTATCCAATATGGAAAAAAAATGAATGAAACTGAGAGTTTGAGATTTTTGAAATAATCTAGCATTTTCATCTGCTGTAGTAGATGTTCAAGTTCTCAAAGAGGTTCTGTGGTGTTTTTACAGTCTCAGAACTAAGAAGGAAAGTTAGGCAAGAAAGCATGATTGTGACATAGTGCTGTTGGGTTTGTTTCAGACATTCTGTTTACTGTTCCATTGCTCTTTATTAGTTTTGTTGATGCTGTGGATGCTGAGTCAGTTTCCCAGTGATAATTCTAGAAACTAAATTATCATTGCTAAGATACTAGCAAAAAAAGGCATCCCTCTAACCCCTTTAAGATGTTTCCTCTGTGTAGTCATGGCTGTCCCAGAAGTAACTTTGTAGACCAGGCTGGCCTGAAGTCAGCAATCTGATTGCTTTTGCTTCCCAAGTCCTGGGATTAAAGGTGTGCACTGCCTGGCTACAATCATTTTTTTTTTCATTTTTGAAGACTATAACATCCTTGAAATTAAGTCAGTGTAAGGAAGATCTAGAGGAATTACAAAATGAGAGTTTATGATATACGATATTATATGTATTCATTTTCAGAAAGATTTGGTGCTACAGACCTTCCATCCCAGTTACTTGGGAGGTTGAGGCAGGAGGATAGCAACTCAGGTGTAGCCTGGATCACTTGAAACCTTGCCTCAAAATGAAAAGTAAAGTCAGGCTGGGGACGCAAGTTCACAGTAGAGTGTTTGCCTAGCATGTACGAGGCCCTAGCTTCCATCCGTGAATTTTCAAAGAAACAACAGAATTGTTGTCCTTTCTCAAAACACCTAAGTCAGAAGACACTGCAACGATGTTTGCTTTTATCCTCATTACTCATTAAAAGTTGATGGCATGTCAGCAAAAAATTATATCATCTTATACAAAGATAAAGCATGATGGGTATCTATTTTGAGTAAGCAGTCGTGTTTATAAAAAAAAAAATCAGTTTCTACTTCTTGACTTTTGTATTCTTTCCCCGTGTGTATTCCAGCCTGTATCAATATGCATGAAACTGGCTTATCATTACTGCCACTCAGGTGCATTGACTCCCACTGTTAGACACCCACAAGCCGTACTCACACAGGTCTTGGAAGTTAAAAGTACACGTGTGAACAGGACACTGTTTCATGGCCTGCAGAAGATTAGAGTCTCAGAAACGCCTGGAGCCTGGAACAGGTTGTAACTGCTTTCTGATGCTTTCTGTTTGAAAGGTGAATAAGATTTGTGGCCATCCGGTGAGAACCACCACACAGAGCCCCCGCTGCACTTTTGATCTGAGCAAAGAGAAGCATGGGATGAAGATCTCTGCGAGGAATGGCGAAGAGACACTTGCCGGCCGAAGAAAGTAAGACATTTGTTTTGCAGCCAGAGAGAGGGAGAGAGCGAGCGAGCGAGCAAGAGAGAAAGAGAGAGAGAGTGAGAGAGAGAGAGTAAGCCATTGACTCAGCAGGAGAATTGAGTGTGTTTATTACATAGACCCAGATGTAGTGTGGAAGAGAACATTTAAATACCGTTTCACTTTATTTAAAGTGTAGTGGGCCTACTGTACTGGAGAGAGAGTTCCTGGCTAAATGCTTGCCATGCTTGCAAAGGACCGGGGTTTGGTTCCCAGCACCCACTCAGACTGATCACAACCATCTACAGCTGCATTTTCAGGGCCTCTGAAACTCTTGCTGGCCTCCGCGGGTACCTGCACGTACATGGCACATACATAGGCAAACAGGCACATTTTTACCTTCAGAGAGTCTTACAATAAAACCTTAAGCATTAAATGCCAAGTACATTTTAACATCCATCCAGCCTGGTATAAACCTTATGACAGTGAAATCCTCAATGTGTTTTATTCACTACTGAAACTAAATGGATTCAGGTGAAAAGATATAGAATAGCGTTGAGCAGATCATTATCCTGTGTTTCTAACTGCCATACACCATTATTCAAATTATATAAATTACATAAATATCAATGGATATTATATATTATATTACATATCCTCAATTAATTAAGACAGACACATCACAAGCAATTCTCACACCACCCATTGTGAACAACCAGAAGGTCTATACACAGAAGTTCTGAGTAGGGCTTAATTTCCATAGTAATCTATTTCTGCGTATTGCCTGTGTATTATGGAGTTCCATTCATAAACTAGTTCTGAATTTCATCGCTCACTAGCTGCTTATTCTCCATTGTAGATTTCAGCTGGAATAGGGCAGCCTGTGTAGCCGTGGCGGGCGTCAGGGGACTCACTGTCTTACTTGTACTGTCTCATCTCACATTCCCTCTTGAGTTTGTTATGACATCTCTCTTTAGACGATGATGTATTGCTTCCATAAAATACCTTGAGACAAGACCAAGTGCTTTTTACGTTTTTAACTTCTAAATAATTTTGCATCCTTCATGATTTTTCTTTTCCAATCTTTATGAATGATCTGCTTCGTTTTCTCATTCTAACGTTATAAACCCTATTTTCAAAAGTTCGAAAAAAAAAATTAAGGAGGTGGGTACAAATGGGCAGATTTTCCCCGAAAAGAGAAAATCCAGTCTCCCTCTGACTTTTCATTAAGGAGTGTCCACCCCCCACCCCCCTGCGTTAACTAGCACAGAGTAAAAACCAACCTCCTGTGTGAGTTACCTTTCCATGGCTATCATGAAGACTCATGGGCCAAAGCAACTTACAGAAGAAAGTTGATTTTGGCGTTCAATTCCAAGTCCACCACGGCTGGACAGTGTAGTCCAAACACCAGTCATAGGTGCAGGCGCAGGAAGCTGAGCCACAAACACAACCACTGGGAATCGTACCACCCTATGAGATCTGAGTCCCCCACCCCAGGGAGGTACTTCCTCAATTGAGGACTGCACCTCCTGAACTTCCATAAATGTTACCACTGATTGGAGACCCCGTGTTCAGATACCGGAGCCTGCGCGGGACTTTGCTCACTCAAACCTCCGCTTTCCACTCCTTGGTGCCCACAGGCTTGTGGCCATTCATAACGCAAAGTGTCCAGCTTTAAAAGCCCCTTAGTCTTTGTCAGCATCAACACTTTTCAAAAGGCCAGAATCCAGAGTCTCTTCTGATACTCAAAGCAACAGAATCCAGAGTCTCTTCTGATACTCAAAGCAACAGAATCCAGAGTCTCTTCTGATACTCAAAGCAACAGAATCCAGAGTCTCTTCTGATACTCAAAGCAACCTCTTCATTTTGAGCCCTTGTAAAATCCAAAAAGAAAATTGTGTACTTCCTGTACACAATGGTAGGGAATACACATCCCTGTTCCAAAGTCGATGGCATAGTCGGGCAATACGAGACCAGAGCAAAGCCAGAATCCAACAGGGCAAGGACCAAATAATAACTCAGGGCCCAGGATCTAAGACTTGAGCTGTAAGAGATTCGCATGCTTATGTGTTAGCAGTTCTGCTTCCGTCAACGTCTCTCCCTTTGATTGCCTCCGTTCCCCGTGCCTGGCTTGGGCTGGCATCTCAGGGCACTGGCATCCCCAACGTCTTGGAGACCCCCCTCGAAACCTGGCTTTATTCTCTCCTGGTAGCCTCTCACGGCCTCCTCCTGGGGCCTTGCCACGTGCTGCTTGCTGGCTGTCTGAAACAGCAGAGGAAAACAGCCATGATCCATTTGCTCCTCTGCTCTTCATGCCGCTGCAGAGTTCTGCTGACGACCCTGCTAAGATCAGCTGTCAGTGTAGGGTAGATCTTGTACCTTTTGAATCACATTTGCAGCAGTTTTTATTTGTGTTGCTTTCTAAGACCCAATTTCAAATCCATGACCTTATGGTAGGGATTTGGGGGGGTGGGGCGGGTAGGGGCGACAACGTTGATCTTTCACACCACTATACCTGTTTCTAACATTATTACCAGTTCTTATCCACATTGAGATTCCTTGTTACCAGTTCACCAAGCCATCTGTTTTGCCGTAGTGTGGTGAGGGTTCTTATCCAAAATGCTCAAACACAATTAAGTATACGTCCAATTATATATGTTGTGATTTTGGGTTTTGATGCTATTTTGCAAGTATATGGTGTTGCGATAGATATGTATAGAAGCATAGTGTAAGGGAAGAGGATAAAGAAATAATCAAGATAAAACAAATAAGGAATGTGAACACTCAAGAGTCCCCAAGTTCACATTTGATAGCATGACCAGAAAGGAAGGCCTAACTTAAACTTCGTCTGGTACATAGTTATGTAGCATGTAAAATTAAAACTTACTGTGTAATGTTCTAAAGTTGAAGAACTTGGAAGCTGATTAGCTATGGGGTTTGTGCTCTGGAGCTCCAGGAAGACCGCTTTGAAGATGACCCCACGAGCTTCAACATGAAGGTTTAAGTGGGACTGGAGTGCTCTGAGTGTCGGTCACTGGCTTGGCTGTTTGCACGGGACATACGTTTTTCAGTATGACCACTCTATAGAGCTCAGAGTGTTTGAATAGCACCGTGAACAGCTGTAGCCTTCAAAGCTGTCCACAAATCACAAACCACCATTTCTACCATTAGAAACTGGTTACACAGCTCATCTTGTCACTGTAGAAAGTGATGCATGGTGGAGGGGACGGGAGGGTTGTTGGAGGTGGCTGTGAGAGTGAGCACACTCGTTTCTTCTAGCTAGAGAGGGTGGTAGAGTATTGTTAGTTAGGTGGAGATGGAGAACACTCACTTCTTAGTTATTGTGGAGGTTGGGCATCTTCTAGGTTGAGAGGGTGGTGGAGTACTGTTGGCTCTGTCAGTCTGGCATGGCCATAGGCTGCTGACAGGCCACGGTGACATGAGGAGTTTGGCACTGTGTGGACATGGGCTCAGAATGTGGGGCTAGGGAATCAGATCTAGAGATGTCTACATTTCTAAAAGGTACCCAGAAAAAGAGTCGCCAGAAAAAAAAATATAGAACAAGTATAAACTGAGTATCAACTTTGTAGTCCAAAGAGACCTAATCAATTTTCTCCTCTCCTTTCTCGTCTATATGCACACACACACACACACACACACACACACACACACACACACACACACACACACCCAAAAACTAACAAAGAAAACAACAGCAAAAGCACAAAACTTCTCCTGGAAAACGTGTGTGCATATCTGCTTTGTTTGCTCTAACATTTGACAGAGAACAATTTGCTTCTTGAACACGTCTCTGTATAACAATTGTGCTAGCGTCCTTTATGGACTGTGCACATATATCCGTTGGAAAGAAGAGAGTTAAGCTATAATGGTGGGATTTTATTCTAATTTTGGAGATGTAATTGCCTAGGTTCAGTCTGCTACTTTTCTCTTTTTATACTTCGCAAAAAACCAACCAACCAAATAAACAAAATCGAGCATACTGAAGACTGAATGTTACAGAGTTCTCGGAAGGGAAGGAAGGTTACTGCTCCTTTGATCTGCTGGAAAGCGGTAACCCTTTTCTCATTTTGGTCAGAAACTAAATCAGCACAGCTATAGGGACACTGCACTCATATAGTTGTCATCCCAGGCAGAGAGCTTCTTCCTGTGGCACTTCCTGTTCCCTGCTTGATTCCTTGGAGTTCACTGGTAGGAATAAGCTATTAGCAAGCTTAAGTCGGTGATAATTAGCTGTACATTATTATTTCAAAGTGGTGTGGCTGTGCCAATTAAGTGGGTAATTAGGAAAACCCCAGGACAATAAATTGAGACACAGCCTCAACACCAGGGTCCCATCTGCTTGCCAGCACGTTTTCCAATTACCCAAGTTTCTCAGAGCAGAACATGTGATGAAGAGATTGACTACATATACCCTGTGTGTTTGGGTGAGTGAGACTGTCCTAGTTGCTTAGCAAAAATTAGATACATTGTGTCACTAGGATTTTAGTGCCCAAGTAGGAATAGGAGGACCTATTGTACATGGTATATATTTAAATATGATTCTTTAAAAAAATTCTTATTGGAGCATAACTGGAATATCATGCCAAGAATATCCATTTTAAAATTGTGTTTATTAAATTATAATTTGGATGAGACTTCATCACTTGGATTATGAACAGTTACACTTATTAAGAATAGAAATTAACGTGGACTGTTGACATGCAGTGTTTAGAGAGACCAATTGTGTTGATTGAAGATGCAATTGTTAACTAAAGTAAATCCTATCCAGCCAATATATATATATACACACAAACCCAATTAATTAAGTGGAGGAAAAAGTTTACACATACTAAATAAGAACAGTAAATCTTATTAGTTTATTTATCAAGATAAATAAAATAGATTTGCATTAGATGGGTCAGTTACTTAAAACATTTGAGTTTATAATTACTGAATAAAATATTATAAAACTTTATTAATGAAATAAAAATGAGTGAAACTTTAATTCTATATAGCAAACTGGCTGTATATGATACTTTAAGTGGTAAATCAATCTTAAGATACACTGGGCTGAAGATAATATTGGAAATGTAAGCATTCTATGGATGAATATATACACAGCTCAGAATAAAAGAAGAATTTACTATCTCTTGTAATAATAAAGAAAGCAATTTACAATCTGTTTCCTAAAAGGAAGTAAGTCCTTTGAGGTGTCATTATTATTTATTACCTGAAAGTTTAATTTAGTGAAATAAAGGTCATGCTCTTTGAGTGAGAAAATCTTTGTTTAATTGAAAACAGCACTTAGCCAGTGGTGAGATTTAGTAAGTGCTTCCAGGGCAAGCCAGGCCTCAACAGAGCTTTAGCCAGGGTGCCAGAGGTGAGAAGCAGGCTTGAGTCAAGACCTATATGAGTAATGAAGATGAGGAACTTCAGGGGGTCAAACCTCAGGCTTCCAGGAAGCAACTAAAGCCAGAAGGCAGAACAAACAAAAGGCAAGCACTTCAGCTCCTGGTTCCTAACCTTTGGGGATCATGTATCCCACAGAGAGCTGATAAAGCATCCCCAGAGACCGGCTCAGAAAGAAGTACAGGAGAGTCCTGCTGCCTTAGAAAGCAATTTACTTCAGCTCAAACAAACTAGTATTCGAAGAAAGATGTCCTTTTAAAAATACTGCCTTTTATTTTCTCTTTGATTGTGGGAAACCTCACAGATCTTAATTTAATGCCAGGCTGCAGATAACTAAGCACCTCTGGCCTCAAAGGAGAGAAATAGTGGCAAGTAGTTGATATGAATCCTCGCTGAAATTAGAATTGCTCTTTGATGTGGCTATTTACATGCCTGTTTAATATCTGATAGATTTTCATTTTGTTGTTGTTTTGATAGACAAGTACTAGAAGTTGTAGAAAACTGTGAAGCTATCCCTGCTGAGGTAGAATTCTCATAGTTTGCTTGTTTTGATGACTATAGGCTTATGTCAAGAACCACCACAAATATTATGTTTTCATGTTCCATTAATACTTTCCTAAGCATTGTTCATTGTGTTCATCTGGGGCATCTGTAATAACGCACTTGCCATTTTTAGAATTAAATGAGTGAAAACAAATTTTCACATATTTCACACTACAGAAAGAATAAAAATAATAATACTTCAAACCATGGAAAGAAAGCCCTTTACATTGTGCCGATTTCAAACTCTCCAGAAAAAATCTATTCCTAAGTAATTGCTTTCTCAGGTATACCTGGGGCTTTCAGTGGCATTTATAATGTTGGGTTATCTCATTTGTGAGGCTCAAAATATCCCCCTGCAAGGAAACCACACTGTGAGTGAAATTCTTGCCAAATGGCATACCTGAAAGTTCTTTGATTTTCCTCCCCTTCCTTTCTTTCCCATTGCCTCCCTTCATCCCTTCTTCCCTTCATTTCTCTCTTCTTTCTACCCCAGAGAGGTGAATATTCATTCCTTCTATTCATTTTCCTGAGAAAATCAACAAACAGCTGCAGTTTTGAAAAGAAATCCAAATTAAATTCCCACTTTTCCACTTATTTTTTAAATGGGTGACTGTTCGAGTTCATACCATGTTGAAGCAGATGGTTTTTATGAATATATGTCACTTCAGGATTTTTTTTTCTTACACAGCCTGTTAGAGGTACATAAGGTAATAGAAGAAGCTCTTTCATGTTCTCACATAGAAACGTTATTTGTATTTGACAAATCAACATCCTCCAAACATTTAGGCTCCATGTTCTATTTTGTTGGGTATGGTAAAGAATATTCCTAACATTGTACATCTGTCAACTGCCCTTCAAAATGTTTAAAGACACATACATGCATCAGGGAAACAGAATAGGAGGTATCAATGGTGATAGAAAAGCATTGTTCTTCATTGCCCGTCTAAAGGCAATAACAGAGTTGTACTTTTCCCAAATGTCTTTAAAATAGTAACATAAATATGTGTCTGGAGAAGAGTTGTATCATTTGATAGAGACAGTCCTATTATTAATGTGTGTATTTACTCACTAACTTTCCATCTCTAAGACAGTAGTCAGAGCAGTGTTCCCTGGCGTCTTTAGAATCACAGGGGGACAAACGGAGTTTTGAAAGGAGTTTCAGGGTAATTCTTCGTGTTTAGACTCACATTGGTAGAGTTAATAGACATGTCAAGCCTCTTTCTAAAAAAATATGACTCCTCTTTGATGACTTTTGAAATCAATAGAACAAAGGCTTTTCTCTTGCTATATTGGCTTTACCTTCTACTACCAAGAGCCTTGTTATACATCAAATATTACAACTTTGGGATCTTGTAAATTGAAGAGGCTCATTGGATTTATAACCGTTGTCTTATCTAGCTTTGTGTATAGTTTTCCATTAAAGCCAACCCTGATGTAAACACAAAAGGAAAAACATACAAGAAGAGCAGAGAACTTGGATCTCTGTCCGGTTGAATGCATGTTGGATGCTATAACTCAGTAAAATGGTCACACATATTGTACCTTGATCACTAATGCTCTATGTATAAGAATGTGATGTTAAAATCTAGTTGCTATTCAGGCTACAATACTGTGCAGCAACTTCCTCCCTGCCTCCCACAAACACACCACCAGACACCTACTGAGAGATTGAGTCTCTAGCTAACGAACTGTGGCGTTAGAATCTCACCTGGGAAGTGGTATTACATTGAGTGGAGTATTGTTCCTACATCCGTCTCCATACCCACTCCCTGCCTAGGAGTCAGAGGGCCTGGATGCAGGCTTGCGCTGTGAAAACTTACATCTTCAGGAAGTTAAAAAAAATTCCCACTTCTGCTGTGAGAACGGTTTCCTCTTGCCAGGGCCTGAACTCTGCTGAGAAGCCACAACAAGCTGTTACCCAAGACTCAAGACTCAAGTAGACTTTATCTACATGCCCTTTATTACAGACCTACCCATCCTCTTTAAAGCAGAGTTGAGGGACTGGAGTACTTAGACTGAAAGTAGAGAATATTTGAAAATACAAGCAGAAAGGATTTTTATCAAGTAAATAGGACCCTGATCGAAAAAAAAAATGTATTTTTACATATGCAATAAGGAATGTTAGATAGTAATACAAAATTCAACAAGAGAAAAGAAAGCAGAAAATAGTCGGTTGGTTCTCAGATCATTGAAGGGAAAGTATCTTAGTAATTTTCTGATTCTAAGAGGGGACGTCTAACTTTATTTCCTAAGCCATGAGGATTGTTGTTAAAATGTTACCAATAAAAGAAAGGAACATAGGGGATTTGACCTAAAGTGCTGTATCCCCAATTGTATGTCAAAAGAACAGAGAAGTTGGCCCAGTGGGGAAAATGCCTGCCTGCTTGGCACACATGTACGGGCTTGAGTTTGCAGCCCCAGAACACATGTAAAAGCCCCGGTGTGGCCAGTACTTGTGACCCTAGCAATGCAGGGCAAGAGACAGGCAAATTCTTGAAACCTGTTGAACATCCTTGCTGGCCGAATCAGTGAGTTCCATGTTCAGTGAGAGATCCTGATTTGAAAAATTAGCTTTATCTACCTTTTTTTTTTTTTCTTTCAACTCGAGATTCCCAGGAAAATTCTAATTTCTTGGGGTGCATTGTTTTTAATAGTTTGAGAGCCAAGCATGGCTTTAGCCTGTCTTCAGCCCTGTGGAGCAGACCATTTACATTCCCCACCCTGCTTCAACACCATACGTTTAAGGTGTAATGCCTGTATCTGAAACAGGTCAGAAACAGAATATAGGTGGCAGCCAAAGTTAGACCACACACAGTGTCTGAGTGCCATGGTTAGGAGCCATTGCTATGTGGTGTTTAGCAACTTTTGGAAGGGCTGGCACAAGTCTATCCAATTCCTTCAAGACTGTATTTTATCACGAGGCCCAAACATAAAATCATCCTTCAGATTCTCGAGTGCTGGGATTGCAGGCAAGGGCTTCCTTGATGAGCACGGCTTCGTTTTAAATCTAAGAACTCCCTCTCTTTGCCTATGGACTACATACAACCTCTGATTAACCAACCATTGGATGATTTCTTCCCTTTGTACTTCACTGCTGAGATTTGTTCTGATGAGGCTGGTCCTTGACATCTGTCAAAGACATCGTGGTGCCAGTGAATTCCTTATGGCCAACGCAAGCAGCTGTGTGATACAGGAGTGGCTTCCAGGCCAGGCATCCCTGAAGCAGTCTGTGATTTACTGTGGGTAATGTCGCAGTGCCTCAAGTTTGAGGGGAGCAGTCTGAATCACTTTGTCCGCCTTTCATTGTTAAGGCAAAATGACATGGAAAACGATAGAACACACTAGATGTTGACGTCAGGCCCCCATGTTTCTGACCAGTGTTCTTGATCAGATTCATTTTCTCTGCTAAAGAATTGAAAGGCAGGGGAAAAAAAATTGCAAATGCAACAGGTAGCAGTGGTTAATTCTAGAACAGAGCAGAGGGAACCCACTCCTAAAACAAGGATTTTATCAGGGGTGAGGAAAGGCACATAGACAAGTTCTCCCTACTTCCCCCTCTCTCCTCTTCCCCCTCTTCCCTCCTCCGCTTCCCCCATCTCTCCTCCTCTCTTCTCTCCCCTTCCGTCTCTTCTCTTTCCCCTTCCTCTACTCTCCCTCCCCTCCTGTCCTCTCCCTCCTTCTCTCCCTCTGTCCTCACAGTCTACACAGTCTGCACTTGCACTCTAATATCACACACACACACACACACACACACACACAGACACACACACAGACACATAGACAAACACACACAGACACACAGACAAACACATACACACAGACACACAGACAGACACACACACAGACACACAGACACACAAACACACACACACAGACAAACACACACACACACAGACACACACACACAGACACACACACACACAGACACACACACACACAGACACACAAACACACACACACAGACACACACACACACAGACACACAGACACACACACACAGACACACAGACACACAGACAGACACACAGACAAACACACACACACAGACACACACACACACACACAGACACACACACACAGACACACAGACAAAAACACACACACACAGACACACAGACACACAGACAGACACACAGACAAACACACACACACAGACACACACACACACACACAGACACACACACACAGACACACAGACAAAAACACACACACAGACGAACACACACACACACACAGACACACAGACACAGACAGACACACAGACAAACACACACAGACACACACACACACAGACACACAGACAGACACACACACACAGACACACACACAGACACACACACACAGACACACAGACAAAAACACACACACAGACGAACACACACACACACACACACACACACACACATACACACATACACATCTGAAGAAGCAGAGGGGTTACTTGGACACCAGAATGCAGTTTCTCTTTGACACCTGGAGCATTTAAAGTGTTTGAACGGTTTTATTACCATGACTCAGGGCTGGTGAGTTTGAACAGATAGCCTGCTGATCAGAATGCTGGATCCTTCTTGAAGGAGACAAAAAAGCCATTGTATGCATGTATGTATCTTCTGATCTTTACTTATTTACTTGTTTATTTAATTAATTTTAAGTTGCCAAGCTTTTGTCTCAGCTCAGGAGAGTGTGCATGAAGGTAGCCACCTTGGAAATGCACCATCTCCATTACTCATTGACGGCCCGTCACACATCTGTCTGCCTGTCATGGAATCTAGCTCCTAGTCCTTCATTCACACAAACAACTGTATACACAATGTGCCATGTAATATCCCCCCAATGTTAGTAAAACGCACCATCTCAAAACGTAGATAATGATTATTTGTGGGTGTCCTGAGCTTGCATCGGGAGCGTGGCAGATAAATGTCCCATTTCATTTAACATTCTTGTTGAATCTGGTGCAAACAGAAATAACTTGGCCTGCTCATTTAAACAAATAGAACTCTGACTGCATTAGCTGCAATGGTAATTGAATGAATAAAAGTTAAGTTGTAAAGAAATTACATCTGTTTTTCTTTAAGTGGACACCCATCTTCCTTACTGTGGCCATATTTGTTTTAAATTCTTTCTATTTGGTCAAGTACATTTTTTTTCCTTTTCTTTTTCTTTTCTTTCTTCCTTGTTTCTTTTGTTCTTTCTTTTTTTCTTTTTTTGGCTTAAAGATCCCTTTAATAGTGAACACAGTCAACATCTTTTGAGTTTTTGAAGTACATTGTCAAAATGCAGACTAATATTAGGTCTTGGCTTGAAAGTCCAGTTTTGGCTTTTCCTGGTGAGTTTTAAACCACTCAGGAGGAACATGCATTCAGAACATGTATTTCTTACTGGGACGGTGAATAATAGTGTGGGGAGTCTCTACCCTGATTGTTGTAGCTGGCTGTAGACTGTCAGCTCAGGGCTAAGCTAAAATGACCTCAGAGCACCCGTCTAACAAGAGATGCCAGTAAAGGATGTGGAGAGCTACTGTAAATTTCACAGACTCCTTCCCATGTCTCCTTGCCAATCTTTCCACGTTGTCTCTTTGTGTCTCCTCCTTCAGTGTGTAGAGGAATCTCCATCAGCCCTTTAAGGAAATGACATCAGGTCAGGTGAACAAGACTTCCTGTGAGGAGGGGAACACCTGGAATCACTTAGTCAGAGAAGGAAAAAAAAAAAAAATCTGCAAATGATGCCAAACAAACCTTAGGTCAGAGTTCCATGATGGGAATTGGGTTCAGGTAGGGTTCAGAGAACAGACCCCACAAGTTCTTGGGTGGTACAAATATACAAAAAAAAAAAAAAAAAAAAAAAAAAAAAAACCAAAATAACCAATGACCAGTTTGACATTTTTGGAAAACACTCCTGTTTGTGATAAATACACCTTGAGCTTTGCACAGCATGGCCTTCTAGGAAGGTATTTACCATGCTTTTTTTCTTTTTTTGGGCCCCCAAACCTAGACTTTGGTTGTCTCTTTGGTTCATCAAACTACATATGTTGTACATACATTGGGTTATTTTCAAGCATTTACAAAGTTTTGTTACTCCTTTTGTGATATATATATATATATATATCCCCAAATAGAATGACTTGGTTGAGAATAAAGCTAAATGATTAAATATAGATTTAGAACAGCCAGAGAAAATAGTTCTTATCTCAAAGCCCATAATTATGTATTTCCTCTGCTGAGCTGGAGACTGACATTTTAAATGTCTACCGTTTGACAGCTGTGGTCAGACATCTCTACAGGGTTGAGCCCGCTCATTAGTGCCGCATTAACCTTAACTTTGCCTCAGGCCATTAACTAGCAAACTGCACATTTGACCTTTGTTCTACAGATATTTTCAAACAGTGTGCAAGGTACTGCTTTTAATTTGGGTTCTGTATTATGTGTGGACTGACTTTATGGGTAAAAGAAAAAAAATCAATACATGGCATTAAATAAAGAAACATGTGGTCTGAGACATTACACAGAGGAAAGCTCCATTTGAAAATGTGATTCCTTTCCAATATTTTCCCAGATAATTAGCTTTGGTCAAAATTAGAAATAGTGCCTACTGTCTCTGGTGGAAAAGATAGAGGAGAAATACAATATGTGACAATATATAAATAACATAAATGAAGCAAACTGCTACAAGATAAGGGTAGTAAGTAGACTAGAGCTATATTTTTAGAAGTGTCTCATGAACTAAGATGGAAACTCAAATATAAATTAGAGCCGCATGTGTAAAGGCAATACTTCCCTAGATGAACAAAGTTTAGCTTTATGTGGCTGGCATTCTTCACACCCAATGTATGAGGCATATGCCAACCTTATAAACTATAAGTTAGTTTAGTAAAGTAATAGACTGTGTGTGTGTGTGTGTGTGTGTGTGTGTGTGTGTGTGTGTGTGTGTGTGGCTATATCCATTTATGAAATAGTGTACCACAGTATATACTTAAGTGCGATGTATATTGCGAACTTTCAGGGGGTTCACGACACCCAGCCAGTTTGGAAGAACTAAATCAGCCCTATGCTGCCACCGTCTAATGTATGTGCCCCCTTTCTGTCTGCTGCTGGTTAATGTGTATGGGGAGAAAGTTGGGGAAGGGTAAACAGCAGATTGTCAACATTGGCTCCTTTAAGAGGGATGGCAAACATTACAAAGGGGCTGGTTAACTTGATCTTCAGATAACCTTTGAATTATCTGAATGTTCAGTAAAAGATGCCGATTTTGTTTTTAAAGTGAATCACTGCATTGCACCCAGTTGAAGCCATGATCATGTCAACAGACCACAGAGGACAACTCACAGATGAGTTGCGTTTCCTTCATATATTTTAGAATGTGGTACATCAGGAGACCCTTCTGGTACTGTTAGCCTCAAGGGAATGGGAGGCAATGAAGCAATAACTATGCCGGTCCATGTTTCTTGCCTGCCTTCAGTAAGCTCAGGGCAAACAAGGCTGCAGGCTATGAATGAGCAATTGTCTTAAAGACCTTTTCTTCACTGAGCCAGCACTGCACAAGGCTGGTCATTAGTCAGTGATTAGAATTCCTCCATTCTCTGCTTCCTGTGCTGCTTTCTTCAGATTTCTCCAGATAATATAGATCATTCCTATCTGAGCAAACTAAATTCTAAGTGTAGATTTTCACAAGAAGTGATTATCTACTTCCTACCATAGTGATGAGCATACATGGGATGAGTTTGTTTTCGTAATGTGATAATGTCCAAAAGTCCTTGGAACAATTCCTCTATTTAACACATTTAAGTTTCGATATTTCAAACCTTGGACACATGCTGTGGTGGAAGACATCAAAGGACAACTTGAAGTTGATTCTCCCCTGTCATGTGTGTCTTGGGACTGAGCAGGAGTCATCAGATCTGCAGGCAGGTGCCTTTACCTGCTGAGCCATCTCGCCAGTCCTATCTGTATAGTTTATTTTCTTTTTTCTGTGTGATGATAACATATAGGGAGGGGAGGGAACTACTCTAATAGGTGACCTTTCCAGGTGCTTCCTAACTCATAATGTACTGTATCTGCAATGGATTACTATAGGATCCTTCTACACAGTGAGGCTAAAATAGTAATGGGTTGTTACATTTCAAGGTAATCCATTCCCTGGGACTGCTGCTTGAGTTAGGAATCCTGACCAATAGACAGCTAACATATGATGATTCTTCACAATCTAGAAGTTAGGTCCTCTGGTTTAAAGACTCGCAAAACATCTTTTCTGTTTAAGAGTTTAAGAATACCATCATTAAAAAAAATGCATTATATTAATTTTCAATTCTGGAAACTATTAAAACTTATGGCATCACCTAGGGCTATTTTACCAAGCATCTGAGTATCTGTTGGGCATAAACGATAATCTGACAGACACGATAGAGCTTTTGCTTGAGAGATGACATCCTCCATTAGAGGAGGCAGATTTACAGAGTAGGAATAACTTCAGGACAGGACTATTAATAACACATGGGTCAGAAACAAAGAACCCATAGGCACTGATAGATCAATGAAGAAGGAAGAGACGTGGAGAAAGTAAGGTTTTGAAGAATAGCTACATGGATAGAGTGATACAGAAGGTGAAGCTAAGTGGAGGAAGTGAACATGCTAAGTGTAAATTGTGTTTAGCAATACAGATATATTTTATGCAATGGTTCAATAAAAATAGGATTTTTTTTTTTTTTTTTTTGGCTTGAGTGTGGAGCTAGAAGCAAGAATCGCTGGCATGGAATGAAGCTACAGTGTGGAGTGTAAAGAGGTCCTGGCCACCATAAGACGTTCTTATCTAAATTACTTCGTATTTAAAGTAATTAAAAATGGTATTCGTTATTTCCAAAGTTGCTTCTCAGTGGAGCTTAGAAAATGAATTGAAGGGAAAGAGAAAGGGCAAAGTTAGAGGCATGGCCCATCTGTGAAGTTTGGAGGCTGAAGAATTTATACATTTTTATATGGACCTGATAGATGATACTTTGAATAAACGCTCAGGCAGGGAGCACTCTCCCATATCCCTTTAAATATTGCATTTCAATTGCTCATATGAATTATATATGATTTCTATATTTTAGTGATGTTTCTAGGCCAAGATGAAAAACTGACGTAAGTAACACAACTGCTGAGGGATAATTAGCCAGAGCTTTTAACTTTGTCCTGCATTTATTATGCTTCCAGATGTAAATTATGTCATCTTCACGATGATAGAAAAGCCACACCCACAGAAACTTAAATATAGAATGGCTTTCAAGAGTATAATATTTATTTTATTGACACATTTCATGTAAACTGGAAAGGGGATCACTTGTTTAGTAGTCTTTGCATTCACTGAGTTGGGAAGAAAGATAGGGATTGCTCTATTGTTTAGGGTGATAACACACCCTGGCAGAAGCAACTTAAGAAAGAAATGCTTTACTTGGCTTATAATTCCAGAGGGATACAGTATATCATGGTAGGGAAGGTATGTCACCAGGAAAAGGAAGCTGGCTAGGCACATTGTATTCATACTCAGGAACCAGAGTGAGTGGGAAGTATGGCCAGCTAGTAATTCTCAAGGGCAACCCCCACACCCCAGTGGACACTTCTATTGGTAAGATTCCATCTCCTAAAGTATTCATGACCTCTCTGTAACACACCACCGTCTTTGGAAACAAGTGCTCAAACACAGGGGACTATGGGCTTCCTCTCATAGAAAACACAAGGACCAGCACTCATTGGTTACGTTGCAGCAGATAAGTCTATGTCTACTATTTATTTCCAAACAAATCAATTACACTGAACTTTGTGTGTGATAGCAATGTTCCCTGAACACGAGAGGGTTGGTACAGATGTCACATTGAGGGCTTCAGTACTCTTACCAGCTGCTTTGACTATTGGGCACTGCAAAAGGATGCTTCTCTGGCCAAGGTTGAGGGTAGCAGGAATCTAGGATAAATATGAATGTTTAGAGGGTGATTTGAACACCATATCTGTTAAGCAAAACAGCCACAGTAGGTTACTACAACCTTGCTGGTTATGGGATTTGGACTACATGTGTACAACCAGACAAAGTTTCCTACTAAGGAGGGGATGACAAATCTACTCAAAAGCAGTTGTCATTGTGTTAGCTGGCACAGGTTACTTGGGGGATCAGTATTTAACTTGCAGGGTCCATAGCTGACTAAGTCTATTGATGATTCTCCTTCCTACATGGACTGCATATTACATTCTGCCCCTGGGAAAAGAATCAGTCAGTTCCAGCTTGATCTTATGTCCTGAAACAATAACATGTGTTCTCTTTGTTAGTGTTCAGGCATCTGTGCTGGCCTGTCCTTGGGGTTCTGACAGGATACACCCTCAGCTGCAGCCACTAAGAGTACCACCTGTGCACATTCACTCTGTTCCCCTTTAAAAGGGCCCTGCCCATATTCTGTCTTTCTCTCTTTTTCTCTGCATGTTTATCTCTCTCTATGCTTCTCTTTTCTCTTCTGCTGCTCCTGTCCTTTTCCCTAATAAACAACCCCGTCATGTCAAGACCAGGCTTGAGAAACCCACAGAAATAGCTGATCTGAACAAGGGGATCTCATGGACTCCAGGCTGATAGCTGGGAAATCAGACCCCCTGAAGGGGCGATCTATGGGGCCTCTGATACTAGTATACTAATGGACTTTGTATTTTACATGGAGGGATACTCTCTCAGCCTAGACACATGGGGGAGGGCCTGGGCCCTGCTCCAAATGATATGGCAGACTTTGAAGACTCCCCATGGAAGGCCTCACCCTCACTGGGGAGCCGAAAGATGGGATAGGGAGTTTCGGGGGGGACAGAGGAGGAGGGAAAGGGAACTGGAATTGACATGTAAAACAAGCTTTTTCAACTTTAAATAAAAAAGGGGAAAAAAAGGAGATATTCAACATCCCCCCCCAAAGAAAACCCTCCATGTGAGAGCTCTGATGCATGGTGTCTTTCTCTCTCCTGCCACTTTTTAAAATTACAATACTCTTCTAAAAGTCGGACCTTAAAATCTAGCTGTAGTGGGGCAAACCTCAGTCCATGACCATTTAGTCACCTTGTTTAATGGACTCAGTATTTCATACTGTGAACAAGTGAGCTAACTGCAGTCCCCTCTTCTTGTGTGTGCTGGCTTTTTGACTTTGCTTTCTCCACCCCCCCCCCCACCTTATTTCGAGTTACCTTTGACTTTTTTCTTAATGCGTACGGCTTGTCTGTGAAATTCCACTAACATCCATGGCTTTGCTCACCACTTTCCTGGTTGAATACCCAAACATCATTGAGTTTGTCAAGGTTCAAAGTCTGATATTTAAGAGCATAGTGTATTATACTCATGACCATTAAACCAGTAGCGTCAATAACTTTGGCCAGCCTTTGTGAAATACAGAATTTTGGTGTCTTTTTGGAGTTACTAGGTCTACATCTGTATGGTGGCAGGATCTGTAGATGATGCTTACACTCAGGAAGTTTGAAAAGTCGCATTTTACTTGATTATCTAGATGGCCATTCTCACAAAATATTCAAATCAACCACTCTGATTAATTCTTTGGTCTTTGGTCATTTATAAATTTGATGACTATTGATTAGACCTATGCTTTGTCTTAATCCTTATCCTCAGTTATAAAACAATGAATAAAAAAAAAACAAGCAAACAGAAGAACCCCTGCCTGCTTGAATATTTTATCTAGAACAGAAAGATAAGAAACAGCAAAATATAATGAAAATATCACACACACACACACACACACACACACACACTCTCTCTCTCTCTCTCTCTCTCTCTCTCTCTCTCTCCCTCTCTCAACAGCTAGAGAGATATCAGGCAAGATGAAAACATTGAACAGGATAAGAGTGGCTGTAAGTATGGGGTGGAACAATGATGTCACTTCAGTGACCTTAGAAATTATCTTAAGGTTCTTTCTTTACAAACTAATTCTTGCTTTTTTTGTGAGTGGAGTGAACTACTCACATGGGTGCATGTTTATGTGTTGTGCATTAGTGTTTGCATGTGTGTGGATGTACATTAATGTGCAGGTGTGTATTTATCCATGCACATGTACACACGGGGATTCTGACGGTGGCATTTTGTCCTTCTCCCTTTTAGCTGTTGACAGTCTCTTGCTGAAGCCAGAGTGCTCTGAGTTTGGCTACTCCAACTCTCAAGCTTGCCTCCAAGATGTTTTCTCTGCTTCTTGTATGTTTAGATTACAAGTGGCCACCACACTTGCCTAGGAGTTATGAACTCTGGTTATCTGTACACTGGCATTTGAATTTGCAAAGCAAATATTCTTTGTCCTTCCAGGTCATGATTTTAAAACTCAGAAGTGCTTTCCTTCTAAGCAAAACATGGAAAGTTCTTCATTATTATTGAATTTTCCCTTCTATAATCTCAGAGGCGGGGAAATCAACTATGAATAAAGAAACCACACACAAGGCACACCTTAGGTGATACACTAGACATTCTTCACTCTATTAAATTTCACTTTAGGACTTCTGGGGTATTTTATATTTAGGGCTTAGGGTCATGTATAATAAAAACTTACCACTTTGTATTCCTTGTTACCAAATACCCAGAAACAAAAATATAAGTTGAATAAACCTTCATTAAGTAGTCAGTCATTAGCATATTGTAAGCATGATATTTTCCACATGGAATAGAAAATAATTTGTGTCTTTGTGTTTAATGCCAGTATCTGGGGAGAGATTTAGGGAGACAGGATGAACCGGTGTGTGCGTGCGTGTGTGTGTGCATGCGTGTGTGTGTGCATGCATGTGTGTGTGTGCGTGTGTGTGTATGTAGGTAAGTAGGTATCTAAAATTTTTTGCTTTAAAATATGATTTATATCCAGTGAAATTCTTCCATTCCAAAAATAAATGTAAATAATAACATTATATTCATAAGATAATGATTTTAACGTTTGTTAGAAAACTGTCTTATATAAACATAAATCAGTAAAGTATAGCATTCTACAAGGTATTTGTGTGTGTGTGTGTGTGTGTGTGTGTGTGTGTGTGTGTGTGTGATATATATATATATATATATATATATATATATATATATATATATCTTCTCAATGGGCTTAAAAGCATTTTTTTTTCTCCATTCAGAGAATTCATCAACAGCCTTAGACTGCACAGGTCTTTCTATGGTGGCCTGGCTGACCAGCTTTGCGTTACTGAGTTAGCTGCAGCTGAAGGCAGGCCCTGCTGGAATGGGGAAGACATAGTTCAAAGGTAAGTCTGTGTAAATTTCCTTTGCTTCTTTGTTTTCTTTTGCTGGAACTAGAATGGGTCCTTAACTGTTGCTACTTCACAACACAGATTAGAGGTTCACCCTTTTGAATTTTTTGATTATTCTTATCTTCTCCATGTCACTCTGAGGACACCACCTGTTGATTTAAGACTGTCTTCATGTCCACCTGTTCAGCTTACACACAACCACAACCTTGAAATAGTTACCTTCTGGCTAGTTGTATTTTTTTTTTTTAAGGATCTTTGAATACTAACTACATTGTGAAGAAACTCAATGAAACCTGAATACTCATGCAAAAATAAGATTGAGAGAGGGGAAAGAGAATATTTCTAAAGCATAAGATAAAATACACTTTTTACCCACACACACTCCCTTTGTTAAGATTTGAACCCTTAGAGGGTGTTTGAATCTGTGGAAATTAACTTTGTTTTCAGCTATCTGATAAAAAGAAACAATGTCTATTCCCTTACATACTGATTCCGCGTAGTTGGTATCGGATGACTGAGTTATCACAATGACATGTTGATTTAAAAACATCTACACTTCAAGCAATAGCCAGGTTCAGACATGGCCTAGCCTCTGAGACAAATGAGATGGGGCTTGTTCATGGAGGTCTTACTACAACTCGATATGACATGTTTTGTTGATGTCAATGGGAACCCTGCCATTTTCTGACAAGAACTGGCGTAAGAGGGGGTAGGGACACCGAGTAGAGGTTGGGAGGGAGGGGGAGGGGAGACTGCAGTTGGAATATAAAATAATTTCAACATAAAACAAAAACCAAAGAGAAGCATCTAGAAAATTAAGTTACTCTGATAAATACATATGACAGTACACTTTAAATACTGATGTCCATAATACTAGCAGGAAGGGGATGGTATGGGGGTTGGTGTGGGGAACAGGGGAGGATTGGAGGGTGCGGGAACTGGGATTGACAAGTTTGTTTCAAACAAGCTTGTTGCAAATTTAAATACAAAAAATTAAAAAAAAACCCACTAGTGTCTTGAAATTAAAAAAAAAATAGCAAATCATAGATTATGAGTATTCACAGAAAATGACTTTGAAAATAAAAACTGTCAATTATAATACTGTATTTGGTAATCTGACTAAAATATTTTTACTATGCTCTTTGGGTATTGTACTATATTTTAAAATGTTTATTTATACTTATTGAAAGCAGTCATCATATTCAATGGAGTGGGTAAAATAGTTCTGTCTATATGAATTTTCCTTCTAAGATCTACTACTAATTTCTACTTTGAACTATAATTGTTTTGCATATTATTCAAATAATTGAAGTGAACTCTATTAATTGACAACATTCTAACAAGGATGAGCGAGAACCCCATGATTGGAAGTGAAAGATTAAGCATTTGATGCAATGTAGTTAATATGTTATATTATGCTTTTAAAATCTTCATCTGTAAATACTTGCATTCAGTTTGTGTAGTTTTTGGTCATTTGTTTGGGGTTTGTGTAATAGGAGAAGCCAATGATTCTACAAGTTTTGGGATAGAAAATACTTTAAACTCATGACAAAATTTCTTCACCTGATGCAACCTTTAACGACCCTTGTGTTGGAACTGAGAAATTACATCCTTAGGTAGAGTTGTCCATGAAAAGTGTCTACATTTGTACAGCAAACTGGTTCTTCGCCTCCTTAGTTTATCCCTTCCTTCCCCATGCTGCTGAGTACCCCTGTTTACTGTTTACCCTGTTAACAGGGGCCAAGTGCAGAAACTCTCACACTCAGAGGAACAATCAATCCTCACCCCACCTTTATCGTCCTGAAATCATTCTAACCTCATTGCCTCCGTGCACATCTTCACCTTTTTTCAGGATATTGTGTTTCCCCATATCCTGGCTCCAGAGCCCATTCCAGCTTCTGCTTTATTTAGCCACAGTTTTGCCCCCAGCCTCCATTGTTAGTGAATACCTTTAAGTCACTTTAAGGCAGTAAGCAAAGAACTTTAAGCACTGGGTCATTTAATTCTCCCAATACAACTTGAATGTACTAAAGTAAATTTGTTGGTCTGTATGCTTTGTCTTGTTAGTACTGAATTTCTTTTTGCATGCTTGACTTATATTGTATTTTCAATTATGACTTGGGCAGTTCTTGAAGTAAATTTAGATCAAGATAATTTTGTCAATGCAAATTGAATGCTACAACTCTAGGTATCTTTGCAATCTAATTGATTGTTCACACTGTATTTACTGGCATCACTACTGGCTTTGCTTATTTGTTTATTCCTTGTAAAGAGTAACGTTTCACTTACAAGAGTGCTACTAATAGTTTTAAGTTTCTAATTCAGATTTTCATAAGAGTTTTGTGACATTTTTGTTAAGATGCTGATAGATGTGTTTTAATATTGAACTCCTGAATTGACCAGATAGCATTTCTGTAAAATAGTGAGTCCAGATAACTGATATTTTTAAACTGTTTCTTCAAAAAAAAAAAAAGCACGCTCCACAGTGGAAAGCTGTATACAGACGTCGCTTTAGACATTCATTTTAGAGACATATGATTAGTTAAAACAAACAATGCCATTCAGTTTTGAGAAGATTCAAATCAAGTAAATGTGTTGTCATATTTAGGGGTGAAGACTCTTATCCTTTCCATGGTAGGTTATAATACCATTACATCCATCCTGGGGAAATTATGCCAAACACATCAACACACTAAATTGGTTGCCAAGATTGATTTTTATCATTCAGTGTAAGGCTGGAGTGATTACGTTGGCAATGTTTCTTCTCCTGCAGGCGTTTGTTAGGAGGTGACTGATAAGATTATTTATGTGCACAGCTGTGGTGCTTCAGAGAGTAGTCATAGAGAAGCTTCTGTGTCATTACAGTCTGTGAAAAGGGGGAAAGGCAGGAGACCTGGAGAAAAATGTCACGAGTATCTGCGGTGTAAGGAGAGTTTTGTCTCTTGAAACAAAGTCTGTTTTAATTTCAATAATTATAAAGGCTGCCTTAGTGTCGTATTACTATCGTAGAACGCTGAGGTCAAGAGGTCAAAGCTCCCCATTTTACACGAAATTGAGCCGCTGCTGCAATCTCTAATCTGCATCTCCGAAGGTCCATCTTCTCTAAGCATACTTTCATTATCTTGAAAGGAAATTGTTCTCTGAAAGGCATGCCAGTCCCTACTCTGGACTCAGTTATCTGTGATTGTAAATTGATTGTCCAATGATTCACTTCCCTCTCGGCAGTGAAATTTAGGTGGCAGCCCCTTAATTACCTGGGCTTGCATCCCCTTGTTATTAATAGGCAGGAAATCAAGTAACTCTGCCTCGTTATCCAGGAATTCCGATTCTCTGCATCAGCCCTTGAAACAGCCAGGAGCTGTTAACTACTCTAGTAAAATTAATAAGCCACATCATTTCCACTTTATCTTGATTTAGTTAACGCTCCCCAATGCTGCTGGCACCGCCCAGTGTTTTCCCTCTAGCTCTTAGGACGAGGTAATCATTTCCTTAAATGGTTATAACCGAGGTTTTAAAGTCAATTAAAAACAGACCGGTGCTGGCACTCTTTGTGGTAAGCTTTTACTACTCTCTATTCCAACCAGGAGGTTCCTCCCCCCCCCCCCCAGTAGTAATTTCTTTTTCCTCATTTCCACCCACCAACTAGAGGAAAGCGGTTTTGCTTCTAATCTTTTGTTCTTTCTGATCCTATAGTGCTTACTTGTACTTCTCCTATTTTTTTTTTTTTTTTTTACAAAACAAGCGGTCTCGTTCTCAGGGTGGGGCCTTCGTTTGAAGGCGGTCAGGTCTCCAGTGCTCTGAACGTGTGCGTGGGATAATCGCTTGGGTTTCCTGCATGCCGCGGTTTCAGGTCCTAATATTCTTTGTGCCTTGGAACCTGAGTGCTGTCCACTGTGCACGACACACATTCTGTCAGGGTTGTAAATATTGACTAAATGCACTTTTTGTTTAAAAAAAAAATTAACTTTTTTTTTAAAAAGTTGCAAATAATAATAAAAAATTCTCCTACTACACTGAAACTAGCCAGACCCAAAACTGTACTACTTTCCGAACTTCAGAGTAGCCAGCCTTTCAGAATGGGCACTGGGAAGTTTCATATCGGATTATATACTTCACTATGAATATATTTGATCTCATTCATCACCAAGAATGAAAAAATCAATGAGCGAGAATGAGAAAAGAAATTACCTTTATATCTTCTTTCATAGCTTGTATTCATTGCCTGCATTCGCTCCCCTACCCCATTCCCAGCCTTCCCCATCATTATTTTTATTTTCATACCCACGCCAAGATAAAATTGGTTGAGAATGAGAGGATGTCCAAAAATGGGATTTGTGGGCTTATTCATCTCAGAAATCTACTACAGAGTGTGAAAAGTCCACTGTTAAAAAGAGTAATTTCCAACTAAATTATCTTCTCCAGGCAACTATACATACCACTTAGCCGAACTCCTACTTTCATCTCAGATTTTAGTAGAATGAACTCCCTAATTTGTGTGTTAAACCCCTAATTTACTGTGCTAAAAGCCTTTCGCATTTATATATTACATCTTCTGTTCTAATTTCTTTTAAAGACTTTGAACTAAAAGGGGGTTGAAATGATAAATGTTATTGAGTATATCCATGAGTGAGTTTCTGAAGATAACAGAACTGTGGGAAATGCTGGAAATGGGGATTAATGGTTAAGAGCAATTGCTAATCTTCCAGAGGACCCTGGTTCAGTTCCCAGAACCCATATTGCAGCTCACAAATATTAAAATGCAAAGTGTTTTGGAAATAAAAGGGAAAATGTCCTAAGCAGGAGTTTGGGAATAGTTGATCTTTGGCTAGGCTACGTGTTGGTCATATTGAACTATTAATTGGCAAGAAAGCCATGGCAAACCTGCACCACACCACTCAGAGTATTCTGGGAAACAGGGCAGTTCTAAGGCAGATGCACCTATTGCCATTCTCTTCACCCATTGAGTTCCCTAAGAAAATCTATATTGTAAGCAGAATGTCTGAGCAAAATGGAGTTGGACACCAGCCATCACCGTGTGTCGACTCAGTTTCTTACATGGTGCCACTGTTCCAATAGACTATTTTTAACTCCCTGCATGCTTCTATCAGAGACTGACTAGACAAGGGTAAAAAACGGGAAGCAAGATAAAAGTGCATTGAAGTGGGGACCAAAAGGGCCGTTTCCAGCCTGTGTAACACAGCAGCTGCTCTCCCTGGAGGTCTGCTTTTCATCACAGCTACCTCGACTTGTGACATTCAGATTGTGTTATTGAAAACAGCACCGATTTTCAGTCTTCATGGATGGTAATTCTGCTCTATACTGAGTGGTTATGCTCTCTATTCACACTCAGATTATACCACCGGCAAATTGTTTTTGTTTTTGTTTTTTTTTTTTAACATAAAACAGATAAATATACTTTTGCTCAGACTAGGTCCTATATTTCTGCATGACAGTGTATAAATTTATTAGCCAGTGACTGTTACATATGAGAAGAGATTATCAGAAATGTAGTCATTCATTCTTACTCTCTCTTCAAATAGATCACACTATAGTCTCATTTAATTTATATGCACAACTCACCAGTTACGTTCAAAGAAGTCCCCAGATCTTATCTTCTGATGTATTTCTCAAAACAAGTGAATTTGTTAGAAGTTGTTAGTGTTTCACAACACCTGATGGCAGAATGATTTCTACATTATTAAACACAGCAGTAGTAGTATAGTATATTGCCCCTTATAATTTTACTTGTACTGTTAAGTTAATGTGATTTTGTGTTATATTTTCCTGAAGATTTAATTTCCTCCAGACTACTCTGAAATACTTTCATTTCTTTGCTTATGTCAAGACCCAGGAATACAAATTAGTTTTATTTGGAGATGGAACTTTGGAAAGTAGTTTCTATAATTAATTTTACATGTAACAACATCCACAGAAGGTACTTGTTACAAACCTCTGAGCTAAGTAACTTAAGAGTCTTAGAATTAGGAAGGAGATGGATCTCACATTTGGAAAGTGTCCAGAACCAAATTTAATTCCACACAGAAAGAGCTTTAAGTGGTGGCAAGTAGAAGAGGGATTATACATGACAGCTTGTTGTCAGCAAACTTCTAGAGTTGCTTTATCAACAAATATGACCATAGATGCATTATTATAAATAGAAGAGCCAGTCAGTTCTAAGAAAGGCTACATAGCCACTGCATTCCATCTATCAGCAGGGATCAACCTGTATCTGAATAGGGTACAAAATTATCCATTCTTGAGTCCTATTTGATATCAAGGAAGTTGTCCTTTATAGCAACAATTATTGCTAGTCACAAAGGCAGAAATATACATGTGGGCAGGTATGAATACATTTATAGGAACTTTGGATAAAGCAAATATGAAATTACTTAATTACACATGTTGATCATTTCATTGTAGAGAAAATGTAGACATTTAAATACATTGAATCAGTAAAACAGTAAGAACTTAGGTATGCATAATAAATTATCATCTTTTAGTGATCAAGAGATATTTAAATGCCAGAATTGTTGCTAAGTAAAAACTGTGTACAGTGCATTGGCTCAGAACTGAACTGGGGCTAAGTTGACACAATATCAAATTGGGATATGCATTGTTACAGAGGAAAATGGTGCAGCATGCATGGAAAGAAATGCAGCATAAAATGGAACAGTTGTGCAGTAGGGTTATTAATTAGGGTTTTCTGAAACACAAAACTAAGCCCTTCTTTCTTTGAAACAGTTTGTTATACATATGCGCATACATTCACACAGAGATAGGTGTATATACTTACACTGTGCACACATGTGTTTAAAGTTGACTATGTACATATGAATTTCATGTGCACACATACTATGTGTATGTATAATGTTAGTTTCCTATTACTGGAGCAAATAATTTGGATTAATCAATTTACAGGAAGAAGGCTCACTGTTTTGCAGGTATTTTGGGGTTTCTGGTGGACACATGTGGCAGAGAAAATCATCTTGATTCCTGCCTGGGAAGAACAAAGAGAATAAGGAATTAGTGTCGCTGTGTCCATTCAAGGATATGTCCTCTATGACAAGAAGGACTCATGACAGACCCCACCTCTGCTAAGCCCTGCCTCTTAAAGGGCCTAGCTCCTCATAGTAGCAACAAGATAGGAATCAAGAATTGACTATCTAAGCTGTTATAGAACACTTGCGACCCAAACTACAGACACAGGTAAGTTGATGATAAATATAAGAATTGAATAGTGTATCTACATATGCCATTATAGTAGCTAGCTATTCCAAAATCCCCAGGGAAGATGAACAAGCTGACTCCCCCAGTAAGAAGTTATGTTGCAATCCACAGGTAGTCAGGAGTCAGGAGGGAGAATTTTTTTCCTTCCTTCTTTCTTTCCTTCCTTCCTTCCTTCTTCCTTCCTTTCTTTTTTTTTTTTTTTAAGACAGAGTTTCTCTGTATCTTTGGAGGCAGTCCTAGAACTTTCTCTCTAGACCAGGCTGGCCTTGAACTCACAGAGATCCACCTGCCTCTGCCTCCTGAGTGCTGGGATTAAAGGCGAGTGCCACCACTGCCTGCAGGTAGAATTTCTTAATTTTCTGGGGATTTTAGACTTTCCTCTGAAGACTTCTACTGAAAGGCAGAGCCTCTCCTCACTGTGGATGATGAAATGTTTTAGCCGGTGTCTACAAGCTTAATAAATACTCAAATCTGAAAATAACCTTGTATACCAATATGAAGGCTTAAAACAAATCTAATCAGTGAGTACAATATCCTTGGTATGTTATGTAAAATTAAAAACCAGCAGCACTGTTCTAGGTAAGGAAGGAGAAACTGTTCTCATGGGCTGGTATGAGGAAGAGGCTGTGTTAGGTTAATACCAGAGAAAACATCTGTAGAGAGAGCGTTTAAGTGAACATGTGGGAAGACCAAACTTCTCCAATAGAGAGAGTTTCATGCTTCATGTGTCTGCAGGACAGAAGAGGAGCTCATGAGTGAGGAGCAGACATACAAATCACAGAGGGTCCTCTGGGGTAAGACTCTCTAAGGGTTAAGTATCAGGCTATCACAGCTAGGGAAGTGCTCGGTATGTCTTTCTAGGCCCTGAGCAGTCCCTGGGCTCTTCAAGCTGCCTGCCATGGGGGAGCACTAAACCTCATTCTGCCTGCATTCATATTCGACTCAGGTCACTCCTGACACCCACTATAGTGGCCTCGCTCACATCAACGGCGTGTCCAGCTCTTTTCAGACAGCAGCTGCATTTCTTCCCATTCAGCTCCGTCTGGCACTAATCAGAATACGGACGGAGTCCAGCAGCTGAGAGCCCCACTCCGCAGAAAGACTTACTTTCGGATGCCATTCTCAAACAGGAGATTGGAAAGTTCTCCACAGCTTTCGTGGTCAGCTTCCGTGTGATGAGGCTAAAATTTGGAGATTTTCATAGTCATATTCTTTGGCTTGATAGTCGTTAGAGTGGACCACAGAATTCAGAGAAACGCTCTGCTTGTTTTCAGGCAGTTAATAGAAACAATCCAGGAATCTCTAAACGGGAGAACGGAAGACCGATGCAAACCACAAAGGGTTCTCTGGGAGGGACTAAGTGTCAGCTTACCGCTAGCTGCCAGAGCCACACATGTGAGGAGGCTTCTACACCCTTCCTTAGGCACACCGAGCTCGCAACACTTCCACAAAACCAGCAGCTTGGATGTCCTTCGAACACAAAGGTCTCCAATATTGATGGTGACTTCATGAAGGCATGATGAATCAATGGTTAACCTTCATTGACCATCAGCGGAGTCACTTTTCTTACATCTGCCTCTCTAGTCTCCAGACCATGGAGAGAAAAGCTACAAGTTCCAGGTTGCTAAGTAGTGTTGGATCTTCCTGATGACCAGCTCTCTCAAGCAGAGCCTACCAAGTGTCCCCTACTAGGACAGGAGTTTCCTTCACTCAGGATATGTCAAGGTATCCAAGAGTGTTACATGCTACATGCTTCTGTGTAGAGCATTCATTACAAAGGACTTAGGTCTCTGTATCGGAAACTTGGGTGAAAGACCAAACATTAGAACAAATGTTTTTCCTAGCAATCACGTCATGTTTTATGATTGTGTACCTGAGACTTGGTAAACTATAAACAAGAAAGATTTGTTCACAGTTCAGTCCTAGTCTTGTGTTTCCCAAGATAAGTGTTCTGGCATGGTTTTTCTCAGGGATATTTTTGCAGGAAGGCAAAATAGAAAGAGGGTGGGTGGTACTTGTGGGACTTGCTTTTCTATTTGTAATAGTCAGACACCCAGAAGAAGTGACTTAGAGGAGAAATGGTTCATAATCTCATCATTCCACTGTGGCAGGAAAATCAAGGCAGCCACAATGGGCCAGTCTGTGGAAGTGGGTGACTGGCTGGCTCTTCCCATGGCCTTAAGATGTTAAGAGCTCAAGACAGTCAAGTGGCCCAAATCACATTTCAAACCCATTTATGACAACCACTTAGTATGACTTACATTCACCTTCTGAAGTTTCCCAGCTTCCCAAAACAGTTGCTACCAGCTGAAGACAAACATTCAAAATATGAGCCTGTTGGGAGCATCACACATTCAAACCATAACAATACCCTTGAGGGAGAAACCTCATGGCAGAGTTATTTCTTAAAGGTTTTAAACTCTTACTGCTGTTCTAACGGCAGCTGTATTGTGACGTGAGGTTTGGGCAATGGCTCCTTATAAGCTGTGTTAGTTAGCCTGGTTCCCCACTGTAACAAAACACTAGAGAAAACCAGCTTAAAGGAGGAGAGTTTAATTTGGGTCTTCATTATAAACATTTTCAGCCATGGCTTCCTGGCCCTCTGTTTCTGGTGCTGTGGTGAGGCAGAACATAGTGCAGAGGGATGTGGTAGAAGAAAGTTGGCAACTCCCTGTCAGCCAGGGAAAGTAAGAGGAGGATGCAGGTGGCTTTCGGGGGTCTGGAGGCAAACACACCTTCCAAAGGCGTGTGCCAGTAACTTATGTCTCCTTTCCTCACATTGGCCTTCAGACTCATTAGTCAACCAGTCACTGACAGGGTTCATGCACTCATCACCAAATGAGCTCCCAAGGGTCCACCTCCGAATGCTGCTGAATTAGGGGCCACGCCCAACATATGAATCTGTGAAGAGTATTCCTTGTCCTACCTTGAGAAATTCCTTTGTCGGAAGTTAACCAGACAAGATTGAACTGGGGCCCCAGGAGGAAAAACGGAAGTCTACCAATAACCAGAGAACAAATTCCTCGTATAATATTGTTGCCTTTTATGGTTTAATTCATTAGGACATACTCAACTATTTGCAGATCATTGTGCAAGGAGAATATCTTTTGTTTCAATGGCTTGAGTCTTGAAAACCATTGGAGTCTCCTAAAATCACTCTATACCACTAATTACTGCTAATAGTTCTATTAGCCCCACCCCCTTTAAAAGGGTTACATAAGTTTCTGACTGGGTTGGCCTAATGCAAAGATTTTATTAAATGCTTGACTGTTTCATACAATTTATTTTGGTCGCAATCAGCCCGCTTCTGAACCCTTTCTAGATTCACCCCTCCCTTGCTTGCTCACCCAATGTCTTTTGTGTCCCATGCCCATGTCTTTTCTGCATTTCAACTATCTAGTGAACATCCATAAGGTGTGGAAGAAGATGGGCTCTGTTGAGTAATGGTTAATAAATAGAACTTCTAGTCTGACCAAGAGATTCATAAGGTGGAGGACAATGTCCAGGTATACCCTTGTATAAGCCAAGTTAAACATTTAGAGCAAAATCAACTAAATTCAGTAAAGTAGAGTCCCAATAAAATTGTTTCTTCTCTCATTAATATGGTATAAATAGTTCAATTTTAATAAATCTTGACATTGTGAAAAATATCTAGAAAATTATTTTGCCTCTAGATAGGGAACACAGTAATTCATATGTCTCTGAGAAGGGCAACCAGGTAACCTGTATGAATATTTCAAAGGCACCTGGCCTCTAGATTAATTACTTGACCTGTAGGAATTTTCTTCAAAGTAGCAAAATGTAAATAGATAAGCTTTATAGGTCATTTATCGTAACATACAGCAGTAACAATAGGAACACTCCCTACTAGACATTTTGGTATTTAGTAATAGGGATTATGTAATATATGAAATTATTTTTTAAGACGAAATATGTAACACTAAAGGTAGTTACCAAAAATACATAAATCAGAAGAAAACTGGGGATATGTATAGAGTATTCATTAATTAACCATATTTCTATTTATAATCCCATGTACTTTCATCCTTTTTAAAACAAAAACATAATGAAATTTATATAACTCATACTATTATGAAGTATTAGCACTTACCTTTGCTTGGGGGAGGCAGTACACTGATAAAATGACATGTGTTTGGAGGTCAGAAGACAACTTTGAGAAGTTGGTTTTCTCCTTCCAACATGTAGGCTTCTGAGAATTGTACTCAAATCATAAACCTTGATAGCAAGTGTCTTTATCCATTGAACCATCTTGCATGCCACACTAATCACTTGTTTAAGAATATATAATTTTCCATGATTATAAAACTCTAAAGATGTAGAATAACACATATTTCTATTCAAGATGTTCAAGTGTCATGAGAAGACATGTCTTATTACAGAGATGATATAAAGTACTTGTTTGGATGAATTCTTTATCTCAATGTTGCTACATTTAATAAGATTCCATTTTGGTGGACATAGCATCGTGTACATAATGAACTTCCTATCTCAAGTGTTTAACCAGATGGAATTTTAAATATTTCACATTTCTGGAAGAAAGGCGTTGTTCACTTTCTGCTTAGGTATTTAGTACTGGTAGAAATTAATTCTTTAGTCCATATTTGGATCCTTCACACTGTTCAGGAGATGGAGTGAGCAAAACCTCCACTCTTTCCTAGGCTTATAGACAGTGCATAGACTTTTCCATAACAGCACTTGCTTGGCTGCTTCTATCTACAGATAGCAATATACTGTAGAACAGCTACAGATAAGTCTAAGATTGATGCTACACATTTCCAGTACAGCAGCTCCTAAAATACAAGAGAAAAAAAATCCTAGAGAAAACCCACTGTTTATTAATGATTTGAATTCAAGTAAAGATAGTCTCTGAAGAAGGTAGACTTCCTACAGGCCATTTTCAGTATCATAATTGAGATGCTTGTGATTTGAACATTTTCTCAGTATCACTTGTTTCTGCAATTTAAAAATATTCTTTGGATGAAAAGGTACTTGCCTAGTCCAGACAGGCAGATGAAGCCATTTGTAGAATGTAAAAGCATCAGGACAGGCAGCTAATTAGGAATTTGTTCATTCAGACATGCAAGTCAGCTACTCTTTGGGACTCTATCCAAATAAACACAGAAAGCCTCAAAATGCATACACTGACAAATCTGTTAGCATGTAGATGGACATAATCCATCATGGTTTTTCACATGTATCTTTTGGGGATCATATTCACCTGTAAGATTTATTATTATTATTTGTATGTGCTTATGGTAGAAAAAAGTGTTTTAATGCTATTCCTGGGGAAAGGCACTGTTGTTTGGGGATTCCTAATTAGCTGTTTCCTGTTCATTTTACTTGCAAATGTGCTGCTTTTCTCTCTAGAAGTTTCCTAACAGCCCACATAACAAAACATTCAGTTTCATGAAGACTAAACAAGTGTTTAGATTTTAATTTAAAAGAAACCAAAGGAAGAACAACACATGGGTGGACAGTATAAGGTATAATGGGAGTTCTACTAAAAACCATGTCGTTGTCAAGAGTTGTCTTTTGTCCTTGATGAAACTGGGAAGTTTAACATTTTGAAGTGCAGGGTACTTCAAGACATCACTTGTGAGGACTATCTGTGATGAGATGTTAGGTTGCTCTCATTTGATTATTAACCAACCATTTTTGGATGTGTGTCTGGCTCCGTATGAGGTTCTGGGCTCCAAGGGAACAATGTGTAGCAGTGAGCACTGTCTGTGAATGATGGGAATGCTCCTCAGCACAGACTAGTACACGATGGTAAGACACTGGCCTTGCTTCTGCAAGTCAGTGAGTGAGGGATTGGAATGCATACTGTTTCTGCACTTTTTCATTATCTGCAGTATAGTCATCCTCTTACTTATGGTAGCTTTAGTTCTCCACATCTTACTCTAGATGTCTGTTCCATGGACTTTCTACCTGTCTCAAAAACCATAAAACACCTGCCAGAGTCCCTCTACAGACTCCAGGATTGACACTGCATAATGACTCCAATCCGCAAAGATTGCCTTCCTTGTTTCCAGATGTGTTCAGCTCCAGGCTTCAGTACACCTTTCATTGCTCCTGGTGGGTCAGAGGAGGCTACACATTGGTGAGATTCCTCTTCAGTTTCCTCAGCTTTCAACCACAACACACTTTCATCTTGTGTCCTTCATTCCCTTTCATCCGAAGTACTACTTCAACAATCTGTTGAGTAAGCATATAGCTATGGCATAAGGGGTATGGCTCTTATGTTACCAAGGGATTTTCTGGGATCTGCAGAGCAAGTAGAGGCTAGAGAGAGTGGAAGTATTCCATAAGGAGAAAACACTAGCTACACTGAAGAGGACAGCTGCTCCAAGGGCAAGAGTTGCACTAAAAGAATAAAATGCTTGTGCCCCATGGGACATACTTGGAATTTTGAGGGCTGGTTCTAAGCAAAGGAGAAATGAAGCCAGAAAGGCTAAAACATTTCTATCTTGACTAATCTACAGACCAGCACCTATATTTTATATTATACAAAAATCAGGTGATAACTAAACTAATGTGTTTGAGACACTTCTGAATCATATTCTAAAATTGAACCTTTAGAGTACTCTGCTGAAAACTTTTGCTTGCATGGGTTTCTTCCACATTGTCTGCTTGTCCACCATCATCACGACTGTAGCCATAAATATTAAGGATGTAAAAAGCCTACAATAGACCGTGTCCCCAGCCCAATGAATTTCTTATTCTTTATTCCAAACACAGTCTCACAAATACAATATGAAGAGTGTGGTGTAAGCCTGTAAGATATACTTATTCATAGATATGAAGCATGCATATAGCATATCATTTTAAACAATTTATTGCAATACAAGTTTTAAGTACTTCTGGCAGTAACTTAGGAGGGTGAGTCTTTAAAGATGTGAACTTAGTTGCTATGTATATTATTAAACACATATGTATATCATAGCTTTAGAGAAACTACTTCCAAAAAGCCATATAAAATGAAGAAAATTATGCATTACATCTGACTGCCAAACACAGAACTAAATTAAGGGTTACTTTTGTAAAGGCAATACTTCTCTACCATTTGGGTTGTAACTAATGTTGCCTTTCTAGTTGTTGGGAATGCAAATTGCCATAATTTGTGATTCCTCAGAAGTACATCGATCTATAAATATATGCAGAAGTTAAAAGTAGCATTCCCTCCCTCTTATAGTAGACAGGTATCTCCATTACCTCCTTTCTTCTCTGCTGCAGCCCTCTGTTCTCATCCCCTACTCCCTGGGGGTTGTAATGGCAGGTCTGTCCCTCTACACAACATCTTTCTGGCAAATTATTTCCCCACACAGGTGATTATTATTTAAGAAATCAATAATGCAATTCAGTGCTTCTAAGTTGCTTCACAGTAGGAAGGATTTTCTACCCCCAGACCTGTCTTTCTGCTGTTACCCACACACCTTCAGTCCAAGCACATCAAATACCCTCTCAGAACTCTGTAGTTTGGAGCAATCATTTCAGCGTTGAAATTTTATCTTCCATGTGCTTTTTAAAAGCAAGGTTTGAGTAACTGGCCATTTCCTTCTCTTGGACCTCTTACACGAGGTACAGACTTTTGGGATGGCTTTAATCTACCCACGCCCTTGTTCAGATGCCTGTCTCTTTCGTGAGTTTACTTGTCATTGAGAGTCTCAGTGAGATGTCAGGCTTGTGGAGAAAAGCAATGCTAAGGCTATACGTGGTGAGAATACTCCATGTGATAAACATTATTTCTAAGATGGAGCAGGAAGTGGGAGCTGCCTATAAAATTTCTGTGACTCTGGCTCATCAAGTCAAAAGACCACTTAAGGCCTGAGGGGAGAGCCTACTCATTAATACAGGGTTATATCTAATTAAATGGAGTACATTACTGTTAGCTGAAGCCTAGTCATAGCTAAGTGCTCTCTGTCACAACTTTACAACAGCATACTAAGATGTTATTAGGACTGCAGTTTCAGAAAAATAAATGGAGATACCAAGTTATTAACTGGAGATCCTGTTGGGTCAGTGAGAACAGAAAGGGAATTTGAGGGGAGGTTGAGGGAGAGAGAAGAGATTTCACTTTGGAATTCAGGTAATTCCTTTTGCTAGTAGAGAATCAGGAATCCTGCACTATTAAAAACTCTCTGGGCCTTCCTCTCGTCTCAGTCATACACTTGAAGTTTCCTAGGACTCTCATTAGAAAGCCCCATTACAAAGAAAGGCCGTACACTAAACTCCCCTTATGCTATCCTAGGAGCTTCTGGTCTTGTCTCTGCAGGCTCTTATTCTACCTAAGGAATATGTGGAACCATGTTATTTATCTCTCTAGATGATGATAGGGGAAAATGTTTTCAAAGAAACCTTTTGAGATACAATCTGAGTGCCACAAAGAATATATATATATATATATATTTATACTCTGGTTCTCCCTTAAGGGTGCTTGACACACACTTGGATATAAAGCTGAGCAAAAATAGCATTTCATCCAAGCTCCCTGAAGGTTATCTAATGCTCCCCAGATTCTGAAGATTATCAAGTGCTCCCCAGATTCTGAACATTCTGAATCTGGAGCAGTCTTCTACACATTCTCCTCACTCCATCACAGGGTCACAGAGCCTCGAGTGCAAGGCCTTCATACATGATTTCCAAGAGGATATGAGAAGCACAATGCCTTCCGGTTCTGAACTGCCCTATGTTGGATAGTCAGCCTGGAGCTTCAGTACTTTTACAACTTTTATAATGGTGTAGTTATTCTTACTCTCGAGTTGGGGTTCGCTCATCTAACCTTGCTTTCCAGTTTAGAAGGGTGCCTGAGAAGCTGTTGAAACAAAGCCTGTGCCATTTAATGACCATATACTTCTCTTCCATGATTAAAAGAGGAGTTAAGGGCTTTTAACACCAGACCAAGAAGTGTAAACTTGTGTGGGACCTTTCTCACTTTATTTATGAGGACTACGACTCCTAAGACTCCACCCTGTGCACACAATGATTGGGTGGTGTGGGGGTCAGTTCTGCCGGCTGAAGCCCATGCTTTTCAACAGTCCCAGGGCTTCATGCAGCACATAGCGGCCACCCTCAGGCCCCCTCCCCTCCCCCGTCCATAAGTGAAGGCTGCCTCAAAGGAGGATGTTTGAAGCTGGACCTTAAAAAAGTGACTGGACTCCTTCCTAGTCCTGGTGAAAAATAATCCAATTATCAATTCAGGTATTTTTTTTTTATCAAAATATATTGATGTTTTTGCTGAACAACGATAACTCATTTTAAGCAACTGACTTCACGAGCGGAATTAACGACTGCATGCATTTTTACAACAGGTAATTTCTTTAAAGTGAGATCCTTTCGAGTTCCTTCTGAAGCTCCCGGGCTGCTGCGGCTGTCAGCAGAGCTTTCCTCATTTTGTGTCTTGGGTTGCCATCCAGTGGTAACAGCCACATACTTCACTCATGTAACAAAACCCTCTGCTTACACTCCCGCTTCAGGACCCAATAATTGATGATAATTTTATACAACTGAGCTATAACAGTTGTAGCCAAGCTTCCCACTGAGCCCAATGAAGGTAAACGTTTGTCTAGATATTGGCAGGGGAAACCAGCAGATTCTGGCTACAGAGAAAAATATAGTTCTTTGATTTTTTTTCCCCCCTAGGAAAGTTATTATCCACATTTTCCCTTTCAGATAAACGAGACGCAAAGTGTGCAAGTTTCTACAGTGTCAGTAATTTTTAAATGCATACCTCAGCGATGAATGCACTCAGATCAAGTGTGCCCGCATTTGATGCTTTCCTCAGGTATGATGTCACCCGGGAGCAAAAGCACCATACATAACTATGAATTAAATTTAAGCAGAGCACTGAAAGCAGCTGAGTCCAGTTACATCATTTGTTCCCAGATGAACCAGATGCAGCACATCTGTAATTTAGAGGTTTTTTTCCCCCTTCTGTAACTTCTGTAGTCGTCTTAGAAGCTCATGCACAGTGATGAGGAGAATGCACTATCGTAACATAAACTGGAACCTACTTAGGCCACGTCAGCAAAGTATAACGTACACACAACCGTTAAGTCCAGTGTCTGTATGTATAAAATATAGCGTAATTTGGTTCGATGCTATCTTCCTGAGTTCGAAGGTGAAGAGTTTGGAGTAGTAAAATAGCTTCATCGAGATTAAAATCTGTCTTTTGATAGACATTACTTTCCTTCAGCTTGACTAAGCAGTTGTAGGTTGGAACTTGTTGCTGTAACACATATTGGCTATTCTTACTATTCCGAAAGAATGCCCGTAGGGACCTTTGGCATGGGGGTGGTTAGGTGACTGCCGGTAAAGCTCATTTTACTCCCACTTGGTCCCAAGTGAGGACTTGGGAAGAACTCATCACGAGAGCATGTGTTATTACTCCACCTGTGACTAGGAGGCAGAGGCAATGTTGGCCTCCTCCCTTTTGCTTTTTATGTTATCTAGGCTTCCAGAAAATGGGGCGGTGTCCTTCCCTCATTCAACCGTCTCCGGGAGCACCTGCCCACACTCACTGGCGTTTCTCATCTATCTTTCCAGTGACTCTAAACCTAACCAAGTTGACAATGAAGACTAATTATCACAAAACTACTCCTTGTTCACTTGATATTCAAAACACATCACTAAATTGTGGCATCCATCCTGAACCTTATGGAAGACTCATTTTTAACTCGTAATGCAAAATGTGTTCAGGTCAGTCTCAATAATGCCCATAGTATTCAGGGCATGTTAAGTGGTCCAGCTGTACGTCAGGCATCTGGGGCACATGGTGCCCAGATGTGGCATCAAGACTCCCCTATGGATTCTTTTAGGCTTATTTAATTCACTATATGCAGATTTCTTAAGCAGTCATTCCATGTCCCTGGCAATGTAGACTCTACCCGCACAGTTCACAGGTTAGTTTCCCTGATGCCCCTTTCGGGGCATCTGATCCTGTCATATGTGCCCGGTATAACAAGCTGTCCTCCACAGTCTTGATGAAAGTCTTCACAACTTTCTTACATTGTTGCATATGTGCATGTAGCGTCCTGTGGACCATGCCAAAGGCTGCAGCTGGCTCAAGCAGAAGGTGGGCCTCTTTGGGTAACAGCTGTAGCAGACACTATCTGCCTGGGTGAGTGAGCTGTGTGAAATACTGTCTTGGTGGTCCTGGGCGAGCAGGTCACTCAGTGGCTTGGCTCTCTCGTCAGTTCATGAGAGAACCTGAACTGCACAGGGTCTTCCCAACTGCTGAGATGTTCTCAAGGCACCTTCCTTACTGTCCCAGTGCCTGGGTTCTCCCTAGTGCTCATGGTCTCTTCACAAACCATACCTTCCTGGTCTCCAGGTTGCGGTCCTTCCACCGGTGACCGGACTGTATCTCTTTCAAATATTCAAAGTTCTTTGCTCCTAACCCTTACAAAATCTGACTAAAAGTAGCTATCCCTAGCCAAACCCATGTCATAATACTCTGCTGTACTGAATTGTTGTCTGCCAAATTATTTGCCTGGTTTTAAACTCAGCACCTCAGAAAGTTTCTGGATAAGTACAAAATGTAGACAATGTATCCGCCAGTATATAACACAAATGATTTCCAGACTGGTTTCCTATAGAGTCCTTATGACCTAATTAAGCTCATGTTTATAATAGTTACTTTTATTGCCACTGTTTAAAAAAAAAATACCCTACAGAACAGCTTAAGACAATGTGTCTTTTAACTCATTTATAGTGAGTTTGGTCCTTACTTAGCTGCTCCATACATATGGACAGAACCTGTGGCTGGCTCTCTAGGAAGTGTGTGTGTGTGTGTGTGTGTGTGTGTGTGTGTGTGTGTGTGTGTATGATTCCTAGTTCCGGATGCTTTCCCAGTCTCCCCGGGAAACACCTTCGCAGATAACACGCCAAGGGTCACCTTACCTGTAAATTAGTTGTTTCTGCATCCAGTCAACTTCTAAGTGATGATGCTACAGTGTTCCCCTCCTCCATTTCCTAATCCCTTGTCCTTTGATTTCCCCTTTAGTTTATGTGCAGTGTTTGCATTTGCATGTACACATTTGTATTTTGTGAGTGCTTATGCCCAGAGATGTCAGAAGGACATCAGAGCCCAGGCATTTGAGTTATAGCCCATTGTCAGGGGCTTGATGTGGATGCTTCGGTTCTCCCCAAGAGCTGTAAGTGCATCTAACCACTGAGGCTGGTTTCCAAACTCTTGGAATTTATTCCTAGAGGAGAACAAACACGTTTCAGGTTTGTCAACCACAGTGCCAGGATCACAGGTGCATACCTCCATTCCCTGCTTTCTGAGTAGGTTCTAGAGGTATGAGCATATGTCCATGTGCCTATACAAGACACGCTCTTCCGTGTGCCTGTACAACGCACACTCTACACACTGAGCCATCTCACCAACCCTCATTTTGGTTTGAATCTGTATTTCCCTGGTAACTGGTGACACACAAGGTTTATTATGGTTGCTATTCATTTTGTATATCTGCTGGCTGTCCGTGTTGCTTCCTTTGAGAAATGTCAATTAAATGCAACTTTCCTAAGGCCCAGAATCTTTGTTGTTGTTTTGTTTTCAATAACTTTATTTTGTCAGATTTCTTAAGTTAATGTTTATTTTTAAAAATTTTAAGTTTACTCTGGAAACATCATACATTTGATTTATTTTGATGATGCTCACCCTCATCACCTCCGAGAACCTCCCCTCTACTACGCGTCCTAATATTTAATCCATTGAGTCCAGTCGGTGCTGTTCACATGTGTATGTGTGGGGAGATGACCTGTGAACTCAATCCTTTTTCTCATATGACCATTCCAGGTAGAGCTTAATGATGTCTCTAGTATGGTTACTGCTAACTTGTGTATTTATCATAATTTTTAATTCAGCCATTTATTTAAGAAGATGTGTTTGTGTCACGCCCTCTAATTGCTGAAGGCTCAGATTTAATCAGGAAAAAGTTCCCACTCTTGAGCTACATGCTGGGTTATTATAGTGAAGTAATGTCAGTGATGATTTCTATGCTGTAAAATCAGAAATGTAAAAGGAAAAGAGGGATGTACCAATTAGAATATTATTTTAGTTGGGATATTACTCATTTCATAGTTATTTTAAAAATGAGATCCAATTTTTTTTTCTGTAACACATTCAGAACATTAAAAGTTCCCATATTAAGATAAATTAAAACTTTATAATTAGCTGTCCTCATTTTAAATATTTAATGTTATAGGAATTGGATACTCTTTTTTGGATATCAACTCCATTTTTGGATTCTTGGAATGAGTTCTATTTTTTTTTTCCTCTGTGCATTACCAATAATGAAATGGCAGGGTCAAAGGTGAAATAATTTTGAGACATTATGGGTAATATGGATGTTTCTCTCACCCACATTTCTTCCTGGTTTCTGTTGCTTTTACGGTCCTAAGTGCGTGAATGTTTTGTCAGATTTTATAAGGAATGATGACTCTTTAGCCAAAGCTGAAAGGAAGACCGTGTCGAGTTATTATTTCCTTGTTTCTTTCTCCTCAACACGCCACAAATGTGAGTGGAGCTTTTCTGTACCAGCCACTTGCTATCAAATAACCTGCACGGAGACTCAATACTAATTACAGACTCTCAGCTGACAGCTTTAGCTTGTTGCAAGATCTCATACTTAAATTAACCCATATTGTTTTTTATTTATGCTTTGCCATGTGGCTCACGGCTTGCTACCTCATTTTTTTTTTTTTTTTTTTTTTTTTTTTTTTTTTACATGTCCTGCTTCCTAGGTGTCTGGCTGGGAGCTCCAGACTTTGCCCTTCCTCACCCTAGCATTCTCTCTGTCTTAAACTGCCTGGCTCAATCTCTTCCTGCTCAGCTATTGGCCAATCAGCTTTTTATTAACAATGAGAGCAATACAAATTTACAGTGTACAAAGATTGTTCCACTGTACTCATACAAGCTGCCACTTAATGACTGAACTCCAGAATATGGCTTTCAGACCCAAGGCTCTTCCTACTGTCCTTTGTCAGTCATTCCTGTCATCACCTTGGTGAGATACTTGACCATAGCATCTTAAGGAATGATTTATTTGGCTCACATTTTGATGCAGTTTACCATGGCGAGGGCAGAATGGTATCTGGAAGGTAAGGCAGATTGTCACACTGCATCCTCAGTCAGGAATCCTATTGTATGGAATGGAGTCTAGAGACTCCAAGACAGAACCAGAGAAAGGTTTGTTTGTGGGGATTCTGTATCTGATTGGGTTTACAATCAAGATTACCCTAAACACATCCCAATACGGTTATTTGTATTTAATCGAAGAAGAGGGATAAAGACAGGAAGTACAATTTGCAGAGAACGTGGACCCTTTCCGGGAAGCTGAGTTTACAGCCAGCTCATGGTTCTAGGTAGAAGCAGGAAGGAGAGCAGAGGAAGGACTGAAACAATTAAGAAGTCACAGAAGTCACAACCACTTAAGAGTCGTCTTTGTCAGAAGAGAAAAATTGGTCTATCTTGACTTCTTACATACTTTACGACTCCTGTGTCTTCTCTCTGACTCTCAATGACAATGATTGCTATGAGCACCTGGAAACCATTTTTCAAGGAAGGTCATAAAATGAACCTTGAGGTATAGAGGGATAAGATCAAGTGAGAAGCCTGCTAAAAGGTTGTTAAGGCACAGCTCCTCCTCACTTTCTATCCACATTTAATTCCTGTACGGAAACTACAGTGGTGTGAGGAACTCTCCCTCACATCTTAGAAAGTCCTTTCATCGTTTCTGTAATAGGAGAGATCTGACTGGTGCCCCATCTTCCAACAGATACACGCCAGTGACCACTGTCTCTATCCAGGATGTTTATTTATGTTGGAAGTGATTTTCAGGTTTGAGGTCTAATAAACTATGTGTAGGATTGAGTAATATAAAATAGACTATCAAAAGGGAAAAGAAACCATTGCCTGAAATCATAACATACACACACACACACACACACACACACACACACACACACACACCTGGTTCTTGTTCCTATGGCTGATGACACAGTCATGCTTATCACTGTAATTTCCTCGTCTGTCATCTTTCCTTTGTATCTGGAATGACAGACTGCAGCCCAGATTAAAGGATCTTTCACTGTTTGGATGATTCACAACTTTATTCTCAAGGATTCATACTTGCACGGCATTGCTTTGCCATTTCATTTTCATTGATTATTAAAGATGGCAATCTCCAAATATGTCTGGTCACACGCAGTGATCGCTTGTAGACAAAATCAACCAGCCCTTCCAGCTTGCAACACATGCTGTCCCTGACTAACAAATCACTAAGTGATGGCGGGATGTCTTCTGTATGCACATTTGTCTTATTGGCTGAGAAACAAAGCAATGTTGGCCAATAAGGAAGCAAGATAGGTGGGACTAGAAGAGGAGGAGGATTCTGGGAAATGTAGGCAGAGGCAGTCAACATGAAGGACTATGGAGGAACAACACCATGCTGTGCATTACTGAGTAAGTCACGGCCTTGTGGCAATACATAGGTTGATAGAAATGGGTTAGTGATTAGGGCGGACATAGCCAATAAGAAGCCCAAGCCAACGTCCAACAGTATTATAATTAGTATAAGTCTCATGTGCTTCTTTGGGGCAAGAAGGCTGCAGAATTGGATGGGAAACACTGCAACAATTTAGCACTGGATAGGGTTGCAAAACAGTAAAACGAAAAGTCTCAACTTCCAGTTTGTTAAAAATCTCTGTGTTCTGGAAGGATGATTTTTCCCTTTGATGGTAGAGAACCCTTAATTAGCAAATCCCATGATTGTGCTGTTGAAAAGCAGATGTTCTAAGTTTGGATGGGTATCAGTTATATTAATGAGGCAGGCCACAGCCATTTCTACCCTTTGGTTTTGACTATCGGAAAAAAATCATATATTTTTAGGATATTAAAAGGTACATTTCCCTTCTATATTATCACATCCCAACCTAGGATAATGTTTATTGCCTATATAGAGCCACTCTGTCTTCTTTAGACACTGAATTATACTTTTACGTCAGCTGGTGTGTGTGTGTGTATATGTACATGTATGGGATTGTGTATGCACATACATGTTCAGATGTGCATGAACATATGTGCATATATATGTAAAGGCCAGATGTAAGCTGCTATTATTCCACAGGGTCCTTTCATTTAGTTTTCTTGATGCAGAGCCTCTCACAGGAACCTCGGGCTCACTGATTATTAGTCAGGCTGCCCAGTGATCCCCAAAGACCCATCTGTTTCTTGCACAGCTGTGCCAAGTTTACAGTCATACAGCACCATGTCTAGACTTTTCTGTGAGTGCTGGGATTGGACTCAGACCCTTGTGCTTGCATGGCAAACACTTTACCAATGGACATCTTTCAAACATCCCCTTTTAAAGCAATGTAGTTAACAACATCAGTTAATTTCTGAAAGGTAGGTTTATAGTAAGTTCTTTTGATTCAAAGAATTTGTTCAGCATCTCTATCCATGGAGTATACGCTGATGACGGCAGTGTCTGTCTGAGAAACAGCATGATGCCATAGACTCTGCTGTTGGCCAAGGGAGTCCTAGCAGTAGTGTTGTATAGAAATCCTTGCTTTAGTATCTTGACATTGCACATACATGCACATGTATGTATATATGTGTGTTTATATATGTGTATATGTGTGTTTATGTATGTGAGTATATGCATTTATGTATGTGTGTGTTTGTGTACACATATAATTGTGCTTATGGATATGTATATGTGTGTTTATGTGAGTACATGTGTTTAGGTATGTACATATGTGTGTTTATGTATGTGTATATGTGTGCTTATGTATGTGTATATGTGTGTTTATGTATATGTTTATGGATGAATGTGGGTTTACATATTGTATACATGTGTTTATGTATGTGCATATGTGCGTGTATGAATGTGTATATGTGTACAGACATATGTATGTATTTAGTATATATGTATATTTTATTAACAAATTTGGCAGATTTTTTTTTTCTTTCCACAATAAAGGTTTCCTTTTTGGTGTGTGTAACCTCACTGTAAACTCTTCCACAGTAAGTTCTGTAAGATTTATTGTATGGTAATACCACAGACCCTGTACTTATCATGTTACCCACTATATCCAGAATTCATGCACATCCCCAGCTGTTGTGTGCTCTGAACTAGTTTCTCCACAAGAATTTATTGTGTGACTATATCGAAGGTATCAGATTTATTTAACAAGAATTGTAACATGATGCCAGTTTTAGTATAATTCAGTTCTCTTGTATTTTGGATGGTGTTTTATTAAATGCACAATATGTAAATGATTACTACTGATCCAAAGTTTGTCAGCTTTTATTAGATAGGAAAGTGAGAAATGCAATCATCTCATCCATACTTGCATTAGCAATAAAATAAATCACTAATCCTGGGGAGTTTTTATTTCTTCTTAAACAACATAAATAATAAAGATCAGTTCACATTTTTCAAAACCAATTCCTCATATAATAGAGTCAAGTCTTAGAAAATCACACGTGTCTCATGCAATTCCAAGTTTAGTTTTCTTAAAGACACTGTCAGTAAGATGCCAGTTTTATGCTGATAAAAATTGTTGTATGTAGAAGTGTTTCACACCTTCTCAGTGACAGTATGGGTGAGGGAATAAATATGTAACATCTGTAAATGTATAATCCTGAAATTGAATGACATTTGTTTTGGCTCTACAGTGGAGCCAATTAGCCATGTGAGAAAAAACCCTTTAATTTGTCTCGGCTACCATGCATTCCCATTGTTTACTTTCTTTAAGCCAGCAAGCGGCCAAAGGTAAAAAGAGATTCATGCCACATGGCTGAGAATGAAGAAAAGAATTTATGGAGGTGCTGTAGATCACCCTGGCTCCAGCTTTTTCATTAGTGCAAAGCAATGCAAAGCAATAATTTCATGGACTGTATTTCTTATCTTGTAATCTAAAATATGACGATTTTTCCCTGTAGTGTTCAGAGTATGCTGAATCTCTTTTGTTAGTGAGTACTTCGAAAGGCCACTGGATCTGAACTGAAGAATAAGGGTATTAGTAAGCCAAAAGTCAAACATTCTGGCAAAAGAACTTTGTGATACAGGATTGGGTTTTAATATGGATTACAGCCATTCTTTTTCTTACTTATTTAAAAGAATGCATTACTAATTTTATTGTCTCTAATGGTTTGGGTTTGGCCTTGAGAATTTCTTACCCTGTCAGTCTCAAGTTATACTTTCATTCTTGCAATATATATGTCTCCCACGTTTCAAAATACTCGCCTTGATCTTTTCTCGATGTCTTTATAGGAAAAGATGTAGCGATGTTTTGAACCTTTTTAACCATAATTATAAGTTTTGTCATTTTTTAAAAAAAATTACATTGACTTTTCACATAACTATATTATTCAAGCCAAAGAAAATGTACATACTTGTTAGATTATAGTGTTCAGGCTGATTTTTTTTTCTGCCAGTTTCTCTTATCTGTGAAATACTCTCAAATTGAAATAATGCAGGGAGATTGTGATATCCTTGTAATTGAATCAACATGCAAGAGTGTTCATAGTTGGCAGTTGTTTAATTTCATTGCTACTCACATGGTTTTATCTAAATGGAGTCCAGATGCCAAGCAGACCAACTTCCATGAGCTCTGTCTCTCTATGTCTGCCGTGTGTGTGTGTGTGTGTGTGTGTGCCCACCCTTCAGAAGCCTTAGGGCTTTGTTCATTTGCTGATTTTGTGGTCAATTGTTTATTGGCCTGGATTAGAACAGCATTCATAAGTATCTTTGGCACAATTCTTTGTGTTCCTACATGTTTCCCCCCTGAACAAATTCTTTGACTGTCCCAAAGGAAATGTTTTTGAAATTATTGTTATTCCATAGTTGATGACAGAATCAAGTGAATGTGCCACCAACAGCGGGAACAGATGTAAAAGAATCAACTAGTATATATCCTCATGTAGCAATTACCAAGTATGACATGGCTGCGTCTCAGTGGAAGAGACTTTGACGGAATGGGCATTGTGATGGCAGACACTAATGTTACCATTATTTATAATCTGGACACGTGTGCAAAAATTACAAACCTAGCAATGTGTTACACCAAAACTTAACCATATACAATCCTTATCACCCTAATGCCCCAAGTCCTTGAATGCCACAGTGTCCCAGACCTGGGTACTTCATACCACATACTTGAAACAGCAATACTATCCTTAGGTGCATTTGTCTTGCAATACATGTCTATATATGTTCCTATGTTTGGGGACATGGAGGTTTGGAGCAACTGGTACACGTATCTTTCTCCATCGGAGGAAACCTTCAGTCAGGTATCTTACTGCACTACTCTCCACTTTACATACTAAGTCATGGTGTCCCACTGAACTGCGACCTTGTCACAGCCGTGTTCTCTGGGGAATTGCCTGTCCCTGCCTTTCACTCTCGGAGGCTGTCGGTGGGTTAGTACACCTCCCTGGCTTTTCCAAGTGTTCTGGGGATCTCAACACTAGCACTCACATTTAAATGACTAGGACTTTACCTGTGGGGTCATCTCCCCAACCTCTAGGTTGCAGTTTGGCGTTGGCCCCATAGGTATTAATCAATGATGACGTGAGTAAGCCTTAAGAACCTATGGGTCCAGTGAGGATGGTCTGTGAGTAAATGCCCTTGCTGCCAAGCTTAATGATCTGAGATTAGCCCCTAAAACCTACACAGTAGAGTTGAAAAGCGACTCCTGCATGATTGTCCTACATCTCTACATACTTATCTTGGCACACAAATGCCAATGCCCGCACATACACAAACATACACTAGACAAATGAATGGAAAAAAAATAGAATGGACATAAAAGTATTGTCAATTCAAACACAACGAAATTAAAAGAAAACATTCCAGGCCAGATCCCACTGAGTAATGTTTATGTCATCATAAATGAGTATATGATGGTTAATCTTCATCACCTAGAAGATATATCTAGAAGGCAGCACTTCATGGAACAGGGGCCCTAGACTGAATATACAGACCAACTAACTAAAAATAGGGGGCTAGCTGGCCAATGGTGTTCATCTCTCTGCCTCCCTGCTTTCCGATTGTGCATGAAACATGACCAGCCATTTCATGTTACAGTTGCAACAGCAAGGGCTACCCAGGCTGCCTTTCCTCCCTTCATAATGTGCCTTAAACCGAGAGTTTAGAGACTGTGTTGAGCTGCCATGTAGCAACTACGAGTAGAAACCAGGTCCTTTGGCAAAGCAGCAGATACTCTTAACCACTGAACCATCTCTCTAGAACTTCTATTATTTTCAAATATTGCATAAGACGTGTGTGGCCAGGCTAGTTTAACCTATCCACTATGGTCATTAAAGTCTTTAAAGATAATTCCGAAAATGACTTTCAAATCGTCAAACTGACCTTTTAGAGTATTGCCAAAATCAATGAAAACATGTATTCCTTCATTTAAAATTTACTTGTTTTTGTATGTGGTATGTTTATGTGTCTGTGTGCACATGCATGCATCGGCAAACGTGCATGCGTGTGTACACCGTGCATACATGTCCATGTCAACAAAAAACTCTGTGGAGTCCTTTCTTCCCCTCCACCTTACTGGCTTCTGGGAACTGAACTGCAGATTGGCAGGCCCCTCGAGTAAGCACTTTAAATGATGAACTATCTCATTAGCTGCACACCTATATAGTTTTTAATTAAAAAAAGAACATGGGATATAGTAATCACACATGATAGCTGTGTGAAAAGTTTTACTCAGTTTTACATAAACACACACGCACATTCAAGCTTCTCGGTCTTATTACTGTTTTACGTCAGTGTTTATATTTCAGTATTTTTTTTTTAATGTCACTCCTTTAAGAGTGCACTAGTATCCAAGAAGCCTGTGATTTATTTACTCATAAAGATGCAGGGATCATAACAGATATTATTTGTACTCCATCATGGTCCTTGCTTCCCTATTACCACTCCGAAGTGTCAACACATCCTTTGCAATTATGACATTGATTTTCTTGGTACTCTCCAACCTGCTATCATGACAAGGGATTCAGAGGAGTCTCTTGACATCTTTTGCTTAAGGCTAATGTTTTATTTAACCGATGTATGCTTTTTGTGACTAGTCACTCCTAGACATCAAAGGAGCTTGTAGAAGCAGAGAAAAACTAAAAGTGGGATGAGAAATTCTATTTCTCTGATGATCTGGTGCTGGTATTTCTTGCTAATTTTAATGATTTTCCAGACGTTAAAATGATCTTGTGAGAACAGTTTGGTAATTGACTGGTACAATAGGCTAACAAGCCATTATGTCATTTTGGATTTCTAAGACTGGAGGGGGTCGGGCAGGGCAAGGAAGACCTGCCAGTTACAGTGAGATTTTCATAGAGACACATGCCAGCAAACCTTCATTCAGACACAGGCCACTGAAGAAGCTAAAGGGATGCAGTCTTCATTCCAGGTATGGCAGGAAAGGCTGATGTAAGGCCACACGTTCCTATCACACACGTCAGGTAGAATGATGTAGAGAGTGCAAGCACACAGCTTAGTCCTGTTCACCATGGACTCTTGTGGGAAGGAGATGATACTTTTCTGAGAACGCGGCAGAGCTACCCCTATTTTCTGCTCTTACAAAAGTGGCCATCAGGATGGGGGTTTGAAAAACAAAACAACCACATAATCGAGCCCAATATAGTAGTGTACTTGACTTTTAACTTTTACTAACATTTTGGTAGTATGGCTTTATAAACTCCACCTATCCAAAATAGAATGGACAATAATTACAATAATTAAATCTAAAATTAAAGCTGAGATGGTGTGTGTGTGTGTGTGTGTGTGTGTGTGTGTGTGTGTGTGTGCTTATAAATATGACTGAAGAAGATTTGCTGTTTCTTGTAATCCATTGGTGGTTATTTTATTCATATCCTTAAGTGATATTTGAAAGGGAAGTAAAACATTTTGTTTTCCAAATTAAAGACTTGCGTTTTGCTTTCATTAAGGCACCCTAGGCTTTGCTTTATTGCCTCGTTAATTATCACGTGAACGGTCAAAGGGACTTATTTTGGAAGTGTGTATCTTGCAACACACTAGAGGCGTATATTAATGAAAGGTTGAAACACACCCAGGAGTCTCTTATTGCCATATTAAAACATTTATAAATGAGATTTTAATTTAAAGTGCTGCTAAAATGAAAATTAAATGTTGTATCGATTCTCAGGCCAGATGCTAGTAGGAAATGCAGTGGGTGTATTATTCCCTCTTCAAATCATTACTTCTGAACTAACATGGACATGTTCAAGTATGACTTCTCTGAAGCCCAAATGTAGCCCATAAGGCAATTAGGCAGCCTCAGAGAGCCTGCAGGATGGCTCCCTGGCACTAGGTGGCAGAGGTCTCCAAGAACAGTGCTCTGGTATCAAGGCTGAAGGATCATTCTGGTAAACTGCAAACCAGCACTCATCAAAGTGTTGCTTGTTAAAGCTAAGGTCCTTCATCTCAGTCACCCGTGGGGATGTTTTAGTAAAATATAGACTTCATATTTTATTTGGTGTGAATTCAGAAAAATCGGTAAATTCTGTCTTCAAGGAATTCATTTGCTGATACAGTGGCAAAAATACGGTTTTACTATTGTTCGTTTTAATTTAATTTTTTTCCTTTGATATATTCACGTTTATTTCAATTTTACTTTGTTACAGAATGGATAAAAGGATTTTTTAAGCAATGAGATTCAAATGGGTGGGGGGGGGAGGGGAGGAAAGACCATTTTCCCTGGAAGATGAAGATAGTCATGTTCTGTGTTGTGTTGTGTAATGGAAGTGACCAATTTCTGATAAGGTGAGCGTGGCCTCTAATAAGAGCAGCAAAGCGCTACCTTTTGGTAGTTTTTTTGAGGCAGGGTTTCTCTTTATAACAGTCCTGGCTGTCCTAGAACTTGCTCTGTAGACCAGGTTGACCTCAGACTCAGATCTCCATCTCTGTCCCAGGAGGGCTAGGATTAAACCCTGCATTATCACTTCCCAATTTAAAGTTCCTCATTTTCTATTCTTGATTTCAAGGAAGAAAACTTTCAAGGAAGTATCTTTCAACACTCAAATTTGTAAGCAAGCATGTTGGCACATGTCTATCATTCTAGCTTTAGTGAGAGTGAGGTTGTAGGACCCTGGGTTCAAGGCCAGTCTGTGTTATATATAGCAAGCATTTTCTTGTTTCCTTTTTAACTGAAATGTTTCTCAAAGCACTTAACAGGCTTATGCACAGTGACTATTTAGAGATAATTTTGTATTTCTCTATTTCCTGAACATGCTACATAACAAAAATTTCTGTGTAAGAAAATTTCTACACAGGTACCGTATAGAATAGTTGTTGGGAAAGCCTGAATTTTAGAGTAGACGGTATATATGAATAAACAGTTTGTTAGTTTTTGCTTCATTATGAACAAATGAATTATGGTTTATTTGCATATGTTGTTCATTATTGGAGATTGAAATCTTCCTTTTCCTCCTTAGCACAAAGCCTATGTGTTCTCTCTGAAACTTGCATGGATGTATAATCATCTAGGAGATGTATCTAAGCATGTCAGTGGGGGATGGGGGGCTCCCGACTTGTTTAACTGAGGAAGGAAAACCCATTCTGAAATGTGGGTGACACATGTGTTGGAATCCCAAATTAAAAACGAAAACAAAAACCAGGGCAGAGGAAAAGTGGAATCCATAAATTACATAAACAAGGCTAGTTACGAAAACTGCAAACTCTGTAAGTTAAAGGGCATCATCAGTGTTTAGTTTCTTCAGTTGCAAATGAAATGAGTATGGACTTTTCCATATGTCTGCAGCCTCATCAGTTCCTATACCTGCCTAATATACCTTGTGAATGAAGACTGACAAGATACTTCATTCATGGTTACTTGGTAGTTTTAGATCTATCACCTGGTTCAAGCCACTTCTGAACTAGTTTAGACCCCTGATGTTCAGCCACCACAGTTATCCTATCTGTAGATATCCTCTTGACGGAGACTGACAGCAATGGTGACTAAAGTTTCTCCCGACACTACGTTTGGCCAACACCTCACATTGTCTGTGCTTTCCCTTGACTCACGTCAAAACTGTAAGTAGCCTCCATACTGGCTGACATTGGACTTGATGAAATAGTGATTGTCTGCCTCTTTGTGACTGTGTTAGACACACAGACACATGTGCATGAGCTTACACATGTGTATGGACATGCACAGTAACGTGGGGGCATCGGTGCGTGCGCGCGTGCGCGCGCACACACACACACACACACACATGCAGATACATGGCAATGCATGGGCACACCCATGCACTCTTTTCAAACTTAGTGTGCATGTTACAGAATCACCTAAATACTGAATATCCCATCACTTGCCTTAGATTGTGTTGTGTTGCAATGATGTTCATTTGTGACACATGAAATCTTCCATTTGTTGACTTTTTTTTTTAAAAGAAGCAGCAGTTAGTACATACAGGATCCATAGATATAGTGAGACATCTACTGACTTGTCAAATAATTCAGTGAAATGTCCACGTATGCTCATGAAAGTTCTGCAAACACAAAAATGGCAAGGAAATTTCGATTATCAGTCTTACCTATATTGAGTGTCAAAAGCTAGAAAACTGTTACTACTGGATGTGAAACGTACATGCCAGAGAAGTTTTATGGAAGTATAGGTGTGAAACCCCAGATTTACAAATGCATATTTCAAACAATTTTTGCATTTAAAAATCAGTAGTTTTACTAAATGGATAGAGGCACATAATTGGCCTAAGTTGTTTTTTTTTTTTTCCCACAAAAGGAAAACACCTCTTCTCATGCCAAAATTGAGTATGTGGACAGATCTCAGAATATTAAAAAAAACAAAAACAACAACTAAATTTTGGGGACTTCAGTGTTGTTTTGGAAAAGATTTACACCTAGTGTTACTTTGGTCACCATGGTGGTGACGCCTTCTGGTGTAATTTTCTTCGTTATTATTATTATTTTAAGGCAGTATATAACATTGAGGGTTTGTTGTTTTCTAGAACTTCTGTTATGCATTTACTACCAACTTCATTTCTTAACAATTCAAAGAAGCGTATTCTAGCTCCTTTCTCACACTCGGGCATGCAGTTTTAAGATGCCGTCACAGTGTCTTAGAGAGAGGAATGGTGGGAGTCAGACTTGAATCCAAATCTGAGTGTAGAGCCAACATCCTTTCTATGTACTATGTAGTTACATACTGTGTTCTCTGTAATCAAACTCTCTTTTTCAGTGACAGGAACAATCCATTTGCTTCGTATAGTAAAATTTGCTTAGTTTAATTTCTTCAGCACTCTGACTGAACAGAAATATACAATAGAGAAAAAAATCATTTGGAATAATTATGATGGAGCCTCATGGTATAATAACATGACAGAGGGTAACATCCAAGCTTAACACTGATAACTAAACCTATGCTAAGCCATCTATAATATTACACATCTCATGAAGATGAGCATATTCTAGATGTCTATCTTCATTAAATTTCGAACCTGATAAATTTTCTTAGAAGTTCCTTTAGTCACTTATTTTAAACTTTTTAATGCATTTAGACTATCTGTAAGGTGTTTTTCTCATTTTTAATAATTCCCTATAATTATTCTTACATAGTAACTTAAGCTTATGTTTATTTAACTTTTTATGTTACGTGATAATTTTATTACTTATGGCCTAATAATATGAACAAAACAGTGGCTTGACTGGATAACGTTTGAGAGACATTTCAAGACATTTAATATTAGGTTTTAATTTTTATTTGTACAAATAACCTAGGGTACATCCTGGTAGGAAAAGAAGTCACCGCTGCACTGCATTCATGGAGGGTATATGTTAAATCATGTTGTTTCAAGTCAGAGACGCCAGGGAATCACTGTCGGTAAGCCTCTGCACCAAAACTAGCATGGTCTTCTCCTCCAGGTCACATCACCATCCGGTTTTCAGGGAACCATTTCACCCTAAGAAAGCGTTCCCAGTCCAACCACAGCGTGGCGCTGCACCTTAAAAGTCAACCACAGTGCAGCCAGGCAGTTTGCTGAGTCTGGTAGAACAGAGTATTTTAAACAGTTTGAAGTGCAGAGGCCACACAGGAAAGCTCTCTTAGGCTTTGGGGGTGGGGACCTGCACTTTCCGTGAAGGACGGTATTTACAAACGTGTTTCCTGCCTTGAATTTAGCTAGAGCAGCGTCAGGCTAGCAGGTGCAGATGCCCAGATGTTTTGCTTTTAAGTCCCTTAAGTCTTCCTGGTGTACTTCTTGGAACTGGTCTTGGGGCCTCTGAGAAACCACACGTTCTCCTTATTTTAAAACATGCACAAAAATGTGTGGAAGGCGGGAAGACTGCTATGAAATGGAACGCAATAGAGAAACCCGAGATACTTACAAAGCATTCCACGACTCTTGCAAACCTGCCTCTCCGCCTTCTAGATGTGGAAACAAGGAACGAGAGAACTCAAGTCAGTCGCCACTGGGATGTAACTGCACCCTAGACTTGCTCTTCACACCAAACATCTGGCTAATCCCAACATGTGTCCCTGTCTTTGTTGTTGCTCATTTGGTGCAGTAGGGCTTTTAAGTGTGAGGATGGTTAGTTAGGAGGAGAGAGGGAAGGGAAGTGAGGAAGAGTGATGCCCTTCTGTACCAGTTAAAAACACTAAAGGAAAAAAGTAAAGCAACCACGAAAAATAAACTTCATCCGACTTGGTGCATTCAGATAAATGAGGAAAAATGTTATCTAACCCCCCACGATTTCTGTTCTGTTTGCGTCCCCACTCCCTACCAGCAACAGTCAGGGTTGGGGCTTCCTCCCCTGCCTTCAGTCTTCTATCACGGACTGCAGAATTTGTCGAAGTTGCGTTGACCTCAGTAACAAAAATAAGGGATGGCTGAAAAGTCAGAGGTCTCACTTTTATTCTCACTTTATTCCTTGCCCCTAGCTTCCAGCAGTCAGTCACCAATAAGTAAGAAAATATTGACATTTTGAATTGCTATTAGAAACACAAAACCTCGATGAAGCATAAACTCACATTGGTCACATATGTTCTGTTAAAACTGCACGCGTCTAGCTAAACTACAGCATGCTATGGCTGTTGTCTTCCTGGAATTGAAGCGGCTATCCCACACAATTGAGGTACACATTTATTCTGTAGACCTGAAAACAAAACCAAGAAAATTTAAGGTCTCCTTAGGTTGATGGGGGTCATCTTTTTTTCTTTTAGTTACTTACTGAATATTAAAAGATTTTTATATTCATAAGAGAGGGTTTATAAATGCATGCTTGTTTTTATTACTGTGCTTTGCTGCTTCAAGATGCTTTCTCGCCCTTCCTTTAGACTAAGCTGATGTACCTGTTAGTGGCTGTCTGAAGCAGCCTTCTCAGGGGCTCTGAGAGGAGCGTAATACCTTTGAAATTTTCATTAGCGCTTGACTGGCTGCCAGAATTTGGGCTGTGGTGTTGCAGTTCTGAATCATCTGTGTGTCTGGTTGCCCAGTCCAAAGGCTTTTCTAGAGTTACAGCAGGAACCTCGACCTCTCACAGAAACAAAGCACATTCTCTGAACAGAGACAGATTATTTGAACATGTGGCTGGTGCCAGCTTTTAGTTAGTTTTCTACAGAGCATGTGCCTTGCAGGTCGCAAGGGTGTGGTTTGTAGGTAGGGGTGTGGTTTGAAGGTCTGGGTGTGGTTTGCAGGTAGGGGTGTGGTTTGTAGGTAGGAGTGTGGCTTGTAGGTCACAAGGGTGTGGTTTGCAGGTGGGTGTGTGTTTTATAGGTAGGGGGTATGGTTTGCAGGTCTGGGTGTGGTTTGCAGGTGGGTTGTGGTTTATAGGCAGGGGGTGTGGTTTATAGGCAGGGGGTGTGGTTTGCAGGTGAGATGGTTTACAGGTGTGGGGGATGGGTTTTACAGGTTCTGGAGTAGGGCAGGGCTTGCAGGTGGGGTTCAGGGTGTTGCTAGTTAAAGATAGGGGTGAGATTTGAAGGTCAGGTCTGGGTGATAGCAAACTAGGTTTGCCAAGTGTTGGCTCTAGTGGAAGATGTTTTTGAAAAGACGCCAAGTACTGATCTTTTTCAAGTTTCCCCCACTATCTGAACTTTTGGTGAAAATAAGAAAGTTTGGATTATAAATTCACACTCTATTTAGAAAATTAATAAATATAAAAAGTAGAGTTTTGTAAAAGATCCAAGCAAGCCAGCATTGAAAGTATATTCTCCCCCATATTTGATTTCTATTTATATGTGTGAAAATTTGAATGAGACAATAATATTTAGCTCGGGGCTTGTGGATTTCTGTTAGGTGTGTTTGTAAATTGAAATCTTAATCTACCATATAATCTATGTTTACATAAATGTCTCATTATGTCCTTCTTTATGTTGTTCCATACTGATATGCAGATATGCACCTCATATTTACCTAGTTCATAAACCCAATGGTGTATGGGCAGCAAAGAATAGTCCTTACTCTATAAAATGAAGGAATTTTGGAGCAGTACATTGCAATTCGCCATGAAGCTCAGTGGTCAATGCTTTTTTGATCGTATGTATGAGTACCTTGCCAGCCCTAAATAACACACACACAGAGACTCTGTATTTGATATAATTTTGTTGGCCAGTTACTAGTTTTTTATTGGCTAGCTCTGTCTTAAATATTAACCCATTTCTATTAATCTAAGTATTTCCATGTGGTCTCCTCTTACCAGAGAGAGGAGCTGGTGTTCTACCCTGTAGGTTCTCCATCTTGGATCTCCCCCCAGTAACCTGTCCTTAGACTTAAATTTTGGAGTCAACGTATTTTTAAAATATATAAATTGAATTAATCCAGTAACATTTCTTTTAACAGTTGTTATTTCCTCAGCAGTCAAACAATTTAAAGATAACAGTACAGCATATAATAACACACACACAATCGTATCTTCCCAACCACTTGTTATTATGACGTACATCAGAGTGTCATTCTTATTAGGAAACAGGCTTCTAAAAGAAAAAAAAATAAGAAAAGGATAATATACAATAAAAAAAGTCTGAATAGGAAAAAAGAACACACAGGAAAACAAAGAGCTAGAGAAAACGCACAAGAAACACATATAGAAGCAGAGACATGCACATTGGTAAACATAGAAATTCCATCAAAACACAAAACCAGAGAAAATAATATATAAGCAAAAGGCCTATTATACAAAAAAACTGCCCAGACAAAGCATCACAAGACAAAAACCCCATTGAGTTTGTTCTGTGCTGACCATCTACTGCTGGGTATGGCCTTAAGAGACATTTTTATACCCAGTGAGAGTCCATTGGAGGAAACTAATTTTTCATTTGAGTGTTTATCAATCGGAGATAGCTTCTAGTTTAAAAATGTAAGCTTGTCTCCACCTCCATTCCCAGCATTGGAATTTCATCTACTCCAGACCTATGCAGACCATGTGTATGCTGCCACAGTCTCTGTGAGTTCACATGTACATTGGTTCTGCTGTGTTCAGAAGACCTTGTTTACATGCTGCTCATCCTCTCTGGGTCTTACAATCTTTCCATGTCTTCTGCCACGTTCCTTGGGCCCAGTGGGGAGGGAGTTGATGGACACATCCCATTTAGTATCAAGTGTTCTAAGGTCTCTCACTCTCTGAAGATTGCCCTGCTACAGGTCTCTGTATTGCTTCCCATTTACTACTGGAGGAAGCTTCTTCGATGACTGTTGAGAGAGACACTGATCTATGAGTATAGCAGAATTTAATGAGTCATTTTATTGCTAGCTTCCGTTAGAAGAATGGTATTTGGTTTTACCCTAGGTCCCTAGCCTATCTACTCTCAGGTTCTCAGCTACCTGAGTAGTGCTGGGTATGGGTTCCACATCATGGGGTGGGTATTAATCCGGTCAGATAGAGGTTGGTTACACCCACGAGCTTTGTGCCAATATAATACATGCTAACCCATGTTGCGTGTAGGTCACCATTGTAATTGAAGGGTGTGTAGCTGGATTGGTTTTAACCTTTCCTCTTTGGCAGCCTTCCAGTGCCATGAATGGTGGTTGTTGGAAGCAACAATGAAGTTTCTAGATAGACACCAGCTTGACTTCTCCATGTTCAATGAGTTCTGTAGGTATTGTCTTAACCAGTAGAGCCTCGTCATCAATTTATGGAGAATAACCAAAGCGCTTGTCAATAGCATGGGTTGTTGGGGAGTTCCCATGAGATTCCTTTGGCCAACAACTCGAAGAGAGATAACTCATTCCTAGAACTGGAGTCTTCATTTGGCAATGAGAGATGTTCAACTGTGTTTACATTTCCCCTGTTATTAGTAGATTATATCCACGTACACAATATTAATATGTCTATAATTTAGGAGGCTTCTACTGCGTTAGGTTTCATACAACCCATCAAAAGGCCTTCTTCAGCTTCAGCTGTTCCTCCTCATGCTCTCTTCCTCTTCCCTATTTGATCATTTTGTTCCAGTTCTAGACCACCCACCCTTAACAATCTACCCCTCCTTCACAGGATGATCCAATCATCTCCCTAGTTCCTTCCTTTGTACTTACCATTTTACATAGATTGTAGTTTGCTTATCACAGACATTACAGCTAACACCCAGAAACAAAGAAATTATTTATGGATTAAAATATTAGTCTTTTTAGATCTGTGTTATTACACTCATGAACTCATGATACTTTTTATTATTTTTTTTCTTTTAGGTTCATCCATTTATCTGTGAATTCCATGATTCCATTTTTTAAGAGCTGGGTAATATTCCATTGTGTGGAACATACCCCATTTTCTTTTTCCATTCTTCCATTGATAGACATATAGTCCATTTTCAGTTTCTGGTGATTTGGAATAGAGTAGCAAATGAACATTGTTAAGAAAGCGCCTCTGCAATAATATGGGAAGACCTCTGGGTATACTCTGGAGAGTGGTATAGCTGGATCTTGAGGAAGATCTAGTCCTAATTTCATGATGAACTGATTTTCATAGTGGGAATACACGTTTGCAGTCCCACCAGCAATGGATGAGTGATTAACTTAGTCTGCATCTTCCCAGGCGTAAGGTGACCTTTATATTATTGATCTTGGTTCAAGATAAAAATCCCAAAGTAGTTTTATTTTCATTTCCTTGGAAACAAAGAATGCTGACCACTTCTTTAGGTGATTCTCAGCCATTTGAGTTTCTTTTGATATCGATAATACTGTTTCATTCTGTATCCCATTGTTTAATTGGGTTGTTTTCATGATGCTCAGATTTTGAATTCTTTGTAAATTTTGGATATTAGCCCTCTGTCAGATGTGTGTTTAGAAAAATCTTTTTCTGTTGCATAGCCTGCCACTTTGTCCAAATGATGGTGTCCTTTGACTAAGCTCTTCAGTTCCTGAGGTCCCATTAGTTGTTTCTCTTACTGCCTGCACTAATGGTGTTCCCGTCAGGAAGTTTTCTCCAGTGCTAATGAGTTAGATTATTTCCCAATTGCTTCTTCCATCAGATCCAGTGTATCTGGCCTTATGCTGAGGTTTTTTGATCCACTGCAGTTGAAATTTACTGGATAATAAGTATGGAATATTTTAATTCTTTTATATGAGGGCCTCCCAATTTGACCAGTTGCTTCTGTTGAAGATGCTGTCTTTCCCCCAGTGTATTTCTGATTTGTTTATTTAAAAAATCAGGTGTCCACAGGTGTGTAGATTTATGCATGAATTAGGAATCTTTAATTTAATTAACTTTATTAACAGTGTTCCTGGTTGGTGTGTTTATGGATGAATTATGAACCTTTAATTTGATTCTATTAACAATGTTTCTGGTTGTTTTTGTTGGTGTGTGTTTGTGTGTGTGTGAATGTGTGCGTGTGTGTGTGTGTGTGTGTGTGTGTGTGTGTGTATGTGTATACCCAGCTATTTTTGTTATATACTTCCATAGTACCATTTTAGATAGGGACAATGATACCTTCAGTAGCTCTTCTTTATTCATATTGTGTTAGCTACTCTGACTCAATATGTACCTAAAAATTGTTCTTTCAAGTTTTGTGAAGAATTGTGTTGGGATTTTGATGGGGATTTCATTGAATCTGCAGATTGTTTTGGTGGGATGGCCATTTTTACTATATTGATTCTACTGAATGGTGAGCGTGGGAGATATACTTCTATCTTCTGATATCTTCAATTTCTTTCTTCTATTTCTTGAAAATTTTATCATGTAAGTTTTTAACCTGCTTGATTAGAGTTACCCCAAGATATTTTGTGTTTTTTTTTTGAGGCTATTGTGAAAGATATTGTGTTCCTGATTTCTTTCTCAGTTCATTTGTAATTTGTATATGAGAGGACTCATGATTTTTGTGTTAATTTTGTTCAGCAAGATTTCAAGAATAATGCAAAATGGACTTATCTTTAGCTTTTTCTACCTCAGCTTTCTTTTTCATTAATTTACTTCTCTCTTCCACTTCCTCTACTTTTTTAACATGTAATAATTAATGCATTTGTTGAATACTTACATTGTTATGTCAAGATAAGAAGTAATATAACACCTTACACCTTTCTGGGGAGGGTTACCTAGTTAAATAATCTCATAAAAATATGAGTCTTTTTCATCCTCAGAGTTCAGGGAAGTGATCGGTGAAGCCTAAGTCAGGCTTCATTTAATAAATATTTAATGATAATTTGCTGCATGTACTTTACTTGCCTATTGATAGTACTGTTCCCCAGCATGCACCCTTCCGCTACAGTAAGCTCTTCATGTGCAAGGACTGTTTTTCTTCTTTAAATATATACATATGCTTCAAGTATCTAAATATGCTTCACATTGGACACTTTGTGGGCATTGGGTATAATTAGTGCATGAATGCATTGATGAAGGTCTGCAAGAGAACTGTAGGTCCAACTTCTTTCTTTCAGATGAACAAAACTCTAACAGAAGGCCTCATACTGAAAGAGTGAAGACCGAGGCTTCTTGTTGGAAGACGTTCAGTCTACTGGAATCACTCATTGCTCTTCCCATTCTGTCTGCTTTAATAAAGGACAGATTCCACAGCACTGAACTCAAGGGGAGGAAAACTAACTATTTAGTTATTTGTCTTTCTTCATCTCAGCTGCCAGCTGTTTTCTGGATCATATGTTATTACAATTTTTATTTATAGTGTGTCTTTGTGAGGAAAAATATCAGAACTGGGTAGTTGGTGTGTAACAATGGGTATTTTAGAGGGATGTAGAAGATATCTTCTGGAAGTAGACACCTGGAAATGTGAGCCCCAGAACTCCAACTCTTGAAGCTAAAGAACATGCATCCCCAAAATTCCCCAATTTGGCAAAATTGAAAGGTATTAGCCTTGAGATTAGAGAACATAGCTCTGTATTTCCACTTGCTGATAGTGTAGCAATTGTAAATAAGGTATTCAAGGTGGGTTTCTGTGAAACAAATTGCCTCCCTATGTGACATGGTATAAGAATTAAAGGGAGGCAAATTGTTTAATATCTATATGGTGAAAAAACACTCCCAACTCTGCACTATTAGCAAGTTTTGTCCTAACTCTTTCATAATATTTATATTGAAATTCAGATTGAATTATTTTATGGTTATTAATTTTGAATTTTAATTTGACACACTGATAGGAAACTCTGCCTCATATTTATATGCAATTTTATTTTGTATTTCCTCCAAATACAGTGTATAATAACAGTTATGAATACGTCATTCTGTCTTAGGGCAAATACATAAACTTTTCAAATGTTAAGTAAGTAAATTGCAATAAATATTTTCATGCAATCTCACAGGAATGTTCCCTACACACTGTCACAAAACTCAAAGTATTAGATAAGAACGGTATCTTTTGGAATACTTACAGATTTGCTTTTTACTCTCAAAGATTGGCAGAAATGTGCCATTACGCCTGTAGATGGCAGCCTTGCACCAGATGGAGTGTTCAATAATTATGCAAAGTCTTTCCCAGTGAGTCAAGCTACTCAGTGTCAAGTGCATGCTTAAGAATCGAGGATATTGATTTTTTGGAACTGGGAACTGATAACCTATTTTTTTTAGAGAAAAAATCTGGAAAATTAAGTATCACCCAATGGCTTGCTTCTACAGTGATTGTGTCTGCTTATAATACAACACTTTAGAGGAGAAAAAGAAAAGGCAAAGTATTAGTAATTTATCTAGTCATGTCTTACAAGTTCGCATTATCTGACTACATCATCTATATTACCTATGGAAGCTGTTTGTTTTTATTTCTAAATTGTAGTTCCTGGGGAGGGGGTGTCCCTGGAGGCAGACCATGAAGTCTTTCCTCATCAGAACTCTGAGTTGTTTGTTCACTGCCATGAAAACGCCTATGGTGCAAATGATGGCCCATACAGGGCACATCCACGTTCATTGGGCAGTGAAGTTGCCTCCCCTGCTAATAACAAATACCACTGAACCCTGATCCCCTTCTACTTACCACAAGCAATAACACAATATGTCTGGCATTATTGAAATATCTTGAAAATATAATTATGACACAAATTTGAACAAAGATACTGTTCCTTCTCAAATTATTTAAATTTAGCTTTTGAATAAAGAAACCATGTCATGTTCTCTCCATTCCCCCCCTCCCCATTTTTGGTTTGGTATTATACTAGTTAACTTTTCTTTATTATAACAAAGTAACTGAGATCACTGACTTGGAGAAATTATTTGGCTCCAAATTTTAAAGATTCCAGTCCACAACAGCCTGCTCTGGGCAATGACAAAGCATCATGATGGAAGGTGTGGTGGAGTTAAACTTCTTACTTCAGGACCATGAAGTGAATAAGTGAAGGAGACAGGAAGCCAGCCACCTCCTTCAAAGGCATAAAGAGCCGAGGGACCTTCTACAAGGCCTTGTTAGATGAAGGGCCAACCATTTCCTTGCATTTCCATTCTGGGGGTTAACTTTTTAACATGTGACCTCTTAGTGAATATTTAGCATCTGACTTTGGGAAGTTGTACAATGCAACAGAAACTAAAATACAGTGTCCATCTGGCTTACATAGCTGAAGTAAGGAAAAGTATGAACTAAAACCATTAGCATTTTAGCAGTGGCAAGAGCAAAGATTAGGCCTGGAAAAGGTGTAAACTCTACCCTTGGTAGGGGAATAGAAATGTGAAATTCATAATAAGACAAAGCAGCAAGCATCAAAGTTATCCATACCTATATCTATACCGATATGCATGTCAACAATATGGCTCACAGATAAATAAAAAACCAAGATGAACTGAGTCAGGCCTTAAGTCTTGATGACAGCCACTGAAAGATTTTCAGTTCACTTACATTTCACAGTTAATAAAAGTGGTGTGTACCTTCAGTTTAGTGAATGTATACAAAGCAAACATCCAATATCACTATAGGCTAGAAGTTAAGCTATTGAAACATCCATGTCTAGAAGCACAGACCACATGTTGGCTATTACAGAGTAAAGACCATCATGGCGGGAACATGAGACAGACTTTACATCTGCAGTCAGGAAAAAAAAATGATGGAAGCTGCTTAATATCTTGCTTTCTTCTTTTTATTTAGTCAAGAATCTCAGTTCTTGGGGAGACTGGGGACCTTTAGAGTGAATGTTCCCACCTCAAATGACTGTAGAAGTCCCCTCATAGATATGCTTTTAAGTAATTTGAGAGCCTATCAAATTGAAATCAGTTAATTAGCCATTACACTTAGTAAGTATGCAGTTGTATCTTCTAATTTACTGTCTACTTTTTGCTAATTTAATTGTTCTACAAACTTCTGTTTTTCAGTGTTTGAATATTTTGTTGTTTTCAGTGGTAGAGTTTGTGTTGTGCCAATCCCTATTTAGTCAAACTTTGAAGTGTCTTTTCTCATGTTATGGTTTAGTGTTTCATTAATTTTGTGTTGTTTTTTGTTACACAGATTTTTCTCAGTATCAAGGAGAATTTGTAATTTACTTTATTAGTCTTCTCTTGGGGTTTAAAAAGTAGATATCGATAAGGATATCCTTCTGTATGCTGTGAATATACGTTGCTTTTATTGGTCGATGAGCTAAGCTGCTTTGACCAATGACTAATCAGAGCAAAGCTAGATAGGAAATCCTAACAAAGAAAAGAGATAAGGTATAGTCAAAGAGATGCCATGTAGCCACAGGAGGCAAGATGCCAGGGCTATATGGTGACACAAAGATTAATAGAAATGGGTTAATTTATAAGACAGAGAGCTAGCCAGTAATACGCCTAAGCTGTTCCCCAAACAATTATAAATATATATTAAATCTTTGAGTGGTTTGTTTTATAAGTGTCTGTGGGGACCGAGTGGGTGGAGAGAAACTTTTCCAGGTGGACCGGGAAGAATGCATAAAAGCCTCCAACTACAAGATTGTACCATAGAAAATATTGTTATGATCTTAATATTTCAAATTATTATGGGTGTGACTTTCAAACAGTAGTCACAAGAAAAAGAAAATTTTCTTGTTGGAAAAAAAAAATTACCTCAAAACTAGAAGGGTCCTATATTTAACCCATGTCGTCTGAATCTTGAATTCAAGGCTTGGTAGCTGTCTGTTTTTCTGTAACGAAGTTTTTAAAGTTTTATATTAGGGCTCATTTATTATGCCAACGATCCATTTCAAGTTAATTTACACCATTGGCTTAAGGTTGCAGAGTTTCATTAATATCTACAGTAGCTTAAGTAGTTCAGAATTATCTATTTAAATTGAAGTTAAATATGCTGAACATTTATGTTCAGACATCTACTAAACAATGGAGAGACTTGGGTCAGTATGGTAGGGAAATGAAGGAGAAACCTAAGGTGGGAAATAAATCATTAGACTGTGTTGATGGTAGAAGACCATGGTGCTTATCTCAGGCTTTACATTGTGGAACTGTGAAGAAAACTAAGAGCTATGAAAATTTCTCTCACTCTTTCCTCTCAGTGTACATAGCTGAAAGTTTTGTATTTTGTATGGATATAAGAAAAATAATCTGTCAATCGCGATGAGAACCTGTAGATCTGCAGTTGTTACCTCAGTTCATTTCTGCACTTCTAGAGCATCACCACAATTAATAACCCTTAACTAATAGCCCCAATATAATTTAGCTGTTTGAGGCAGATTAAAAATCCATTCCTTAAAAATTATGACTCTACCTGTACAAAGTAATATGAATCCTACATGCCAATTTCTACTAAAAACAAGTACTTTTTAGGACTGTTATACACAATCAAATGTTGCTAACACTCTTTATCAACTATCATTCCATATAATGTGGTAAGTAAGGATCTTGGAAACAATAGGCTGGTAGATGTTTATTCATGGAGAAATCACTTACACCAGAAAACAGATGACCACCACAGGTTACCATCTCAAGGATGCTTCCAGATGTTCTCTGTCTCCGACCAGGAAGCAAGAGAGCAAGCTGGGATCTGGAACCCCAGACCTAGTTCCCCCTGGTCATGCCCTCACCTGTCCCCACGCCTCAATGGGCATGGCTAGTGAAACAGTTGCAGGCAGGGTGGATATCTCGCTACAAATGCCGTGCATGGGTGTCTCCACCCACTTATGTAACTGCCAATACATTTCGAGTTCATAGTCCTTCCCTGTGCCTAGAAAGGATGCTTAGTATCTTACATATAATGCCTGACAATTGTAGTGCTTTATTTAATGACTGAACCAACCAGTTTTAAATATTAGTATTATTGGGGTTGTTTGTTCTGCAAAGTGTTCTAATGGAGACCATTTAATAGCCTTACTTAGATTCACAGGCTTCCATGAAATGCATTCCCTGGGTGGAGCAGTGAGTAGCCATGTATTATTTAATAAAACAAAACAAGTAAAGCTTTCTAGGCATAGAGGAGACTATATTAGTCTCATTGACTCTTTTCATCGCCTTAAGCAGCATAGTGTGTGATTATATGCCATGTAAAAGGATTGAACATAATAAAATTAAATTTGGGTGCCAATCCAATAAAAGTGAAATAAGCAGATAAAGACAATGACGGAAAGATTGGGCTGTAATCAGATTATGTTGACATTAGATTTGAAGGAAGACATTAGGACACCAAACTGAAGGGGTGGGGAATGAGAGACTGAGAAAAAAGGGCAGGATGTGTTTGCACCTCAGACAGTGTTGAAAATTAGATTTTTTAATGGCTCTGCATTCACTGTAGAGCAATAGAAATCCATTTTTCTAAATGGAAAAGTAAAAATGTGCTAGGCCAATTAAGGTTCTAATGCTGATGGGAAAGTTATTGCATTCTGATATTGGATAACATGTGTTCAGTATTTTATGACCAACTCTCTTCATCAGAGAAGACAGAATTGGTATTTACTCTCTTGTGAAAATAAAGTATAATCACAGTCAAAATGCTTGATTTAGTATATAGTACATTTACAATAAATGCCTATTCCCTTTCCTATCTCACAATATTGGGATGGCTTTCCCTGTTGTGATAAATGATATAAAAATATTAACAAAACAATGTTCTTAATTCTTTTCAAGGATACTAAAATTTTATATAATATTATAATGTAACTATTTAATGGTCATTGCGAAATCTAATGCTGAGCACTCTCTGTATGGACCAGAGATGATGTTGAGATAGCACATTTAATTCTCTCCACAATTTTCTAGGTCATTTGCTTTTGTAGAACTGATCAGTTACATATGGGTGCTTTGTGATAATCTATGACAACTAAGAAAGTCTCACTCTGAAGCCTATGTCTTTAAGTATCGAATCATGATATTGTTGGTACTCATCAGTGGTGCTCACATTTGCACATTTTTTTTAACCATTCCACTTTTATTTCAGTCAGAAATTTTGTTATACCAACAGAAAGCACTCTTTTGTGATTTTTGTATTTTCAATGATGTCTAAGACATGAAATCAGTTTGTAGGTGTTAAAACTTTGAGACCCAAGATAAAGGTGTCTGTTGAGGCTGAGATTTCTCACACCTTTGGTGCATGAAAGAGATTTTTCTCCTTGGGTATCTAAGACTTATTTCTCTCTCTTTTTTTCATTTATTTATTTATTTATTGATCCCAGTTCACTCTCCCACCCTCCTGCCCTTCTTCCTACCCTCCCTCATCCCTCACATGCACCCTGTCCACCCTCCCTCCCATGCCCCCCACCCCAATTTCACATGTAGGGGAATGCCATCCAGTTGGAGTCATGTAGGTCTGACAGGTCATGTGAAGTAGGGACTAGGACTTCTCTCCTGTCTCTAAGTTAAGGCAGTATCCCTCCATGGGGGATGTGTCCGCAAGGTCCTTTTGTGTACCAGGAATATATTCTGGTTCCACTGTCTGAGGTCCCTTAGACTTCTCAGTCCTTCTGGCTGAGAACCATATTCAGGGGGTCTGAGTCTGTCCCATGCTGCATTCCCAGCAATCAGTCTGGGGGCCCTTTAGCTCCACCTTGTTTGGGCCAGCTGTCTCTATGTGTTTCTGCAACCTGGCAACCTGGCAACCTGGTCTTGTCCTCTCCCTCTGCATCTGGATTCTAGTTTAATTCAGTGTTTAGTTATGGGTGTTTGCTTCTGTTTCCAACAGGTACTAGATGAGGGCTCTGTGATGGTGGATACGTTAGTTGTTGATCTCACTATCGGGGAAGAACATTTATTGTAGCCTTTCCACAGATGCTCAAATTGTTAGTTGGTGGCAGTCTTATAGTTCTCTAGACTTTTCTTTAGGTTCAGTTTTCTCTTCAAACCAATAATGGCTCCCTCTTTTATGTTCCCTCTCTCTCTCTCTCTCTCATCTTCTATTCCTACCCTGGCTCAATCTCCCTAGTCGCACGTGCTTTCCTCTCCTCCCCTTCTCTTTCTCCTACTTCTCTCTCCATTCACTGCCCCCCCCACTTCCCCTGTGCTCTGGGGTACTTGTCCCTTCCCCCTTCTGTGAGGGACCTTATATGAAACTCTTAGATTACTCTAAAATCCTTATCTCTTTTTGTGACTGGGATACCTCATTCGGGTTTCTTCTAGTGCCATCCACTTGCCTGCGAATTTCAAGATTCCATTACTTTTTTTTTTTCTGCAGAGTAGTATTCCACTGTGTAGATGTGCCACATCTTCTTTATTCATTCTTCAATTGAGGGGCATCTAGGTTGCTTCCAGGTTCTTGCTATTACCAATAGTGCTGCTATGAACATAGTTGAGCACATGTCTTTGTTGCATGGGTGTGGATCATTTGCACATTTGCAGATTTGAAAGGGGGGTGTATAACAATAGAGGGCGGTATGGCTAGTGAGGATTTTTAACTCCTTTTCTACCTTTGAACTTTTCCAGGCAGCAGAGTTTCAGTCTTCCCCTTGCAGTGTGGAGTCAGATAATACAAATATGCCTGTCCACAATGCTGCTCTCCGTATTAAATACAGCCCTTGTGGGTGGTGTCTAATCACATCTATGTGTATGAGGTAGAGCATGAAATATTCTTGGTGGAGTCAGAATATGAGCTGTCAGGTTTTGTAGGTAGAAAATACTTGAATCATAATGCTCATGATGACTGGAATAAAATAAATGAAAGTACTTTTTTTTTTTTTCTGGTTCCAGTAAATGCATCAGAGTTGGAACTAAGAGTTACAAACTCTGAGAAAAATTTACAAAAGCAGCTAACGTAAGGCATGAGAGAATGACCAAAAAGAGCAGAAAAAAATTGAGCATATTGCAGAGTAAGGTAGCTGGTGAGCTCTCTATTGGGTTTGGGTAAAAAAAAAAAATTGAGATCACATGATTCCAGTTAACTAGAATTTAATACAAAAGCCACAGAGTGTGACTTCAGGATCCAGGTGATGAAGTTTGAACTTTCTAAACAGGTTTGGCAGTGTGAGAGAAATTAATGAGAAAAAGACAGAGAGAGGAGACCAGGAGACCACAGTTCTACACATGTCTTCTTGGTCCTTTGAATAACTCTGTGGAGTTAGGGTGTTTCCAAGTATCATAGAACAGCATGACAGCTGAGAGGGTGTGAGAAATTCCTGCTGAGCTCAGTACAGGTTCATCATGTCACCGGAGCCCAGATAACTGACAAAAAAAAAAAAAACAAAAAAAACAAAAAAAAAACAAACAAAAAACAAACAAACAAACAAACAAACAAAAAAAAAAAACTGGAAAGTTCCAGAAGGAAATACCATTATCCTTAAAACACAATTCAATCTAAACTTAAAACAATAATTTCTTGTGGGAACAGTTATGGGCACTAAGATTTAGAGTCCAGGGAAAGCAACTTAGTGCTCAGGCATCACACATCTGAGGCTCGAAGACAGCAGTTAGCTGGTCAGCTGTGTTAGGTATACTTCGGTACTTGAAGGAACTCATGTTTATACAGAGAGAGCAATTGTAGAATCTGTGCCACTGCTGACCTATCTATGGAAAGAGCACCAGAATCCCAGAAATCAAGAATATTAAGCTTTTGTAGCGAGATACCTAAAGAGTAAGTTTGTGTAAATGCAAATGCATTGGCATTATCCTAACCAAGGGAAAGAAGAAATGGTCTTAAAAACAAAACAAAACCAAAAAACAGAAACTCATGAGCCAATGGGATCATAAGACACACTTAGACACAGGTATACCTAGGGATATTGAAAGAGGGAAACAATGGGACATAAAACATTTAGAGAGCAGATAAAGATTCCATAATTCACTGAATGCAAAGATGCTAAACACTAAGCCAGATGAACCAACTCAAAGCAAGATGCCTAGAGAGAACAAATGAAAGGAATATGTAAAACGATGAAGGCCACACAATTTAGAAAGTTGCAGCAGATACTGGATGGAAATAGCTTACTTTGCAGACAGTCAGTGGGAAGAAAAAGTATCTTAGCTTTCTCGCTTGATGATTATATAACAAATTAGATAGTTGAAAGATAGAAGACATAAAAATATGTGCATATTGAAAATCTCAATGTCATCTTACAGGCAATGATGAAATGATTCTGAAATCTATATGGAAATATAAAAAAGACACAGGGTAGCTAAAAGGAGCTTTAAGTTTGTATAAGGTAAGGAGATTTATGCTATGGGACAATTAAATTGAGATAGAATCAGCATCCACTACAGTATAGAGCACCAATAACTCATCAAGACAAAAGAGTTGAGTTAAATTATTGTTGTTATCACAATTGGAATATCAACTGAATTGGTAAAGCTGAATATGAGTATTCAAATGAATATATAGTTGTGTTGTATCTTTAATATGTCTGTCACAAGATATAAAAATCATTTCATTATGGACCATAAAGTAAATATTAATATATTGATACAACTTTTCAGAAGTACATCTTGAAAAGTAGGCTCATCAAAAGATATGCTATGTGAGAACAAAGGCCCAACATAGAATAAACATGAAAAAAATCTGTATTGGGCAGTTTTGTCTCAAGTTTATGACAAATGCCAACATCTTGAAAAGTTCAGAAGACAACCTAGTAGAAAAACAAAAGACTCAAATAGAAACTTAGATCATAAAGACACGTGTGAGCTGGTTTTGGAGCTTATTCAAACTTCAGATGGAGGGCGAAGTTGGAAAGAAGCATTTAATAGACTCAACGGAGCTGGTATGACATACATCTTTTCCCATTTGCTAGGGAGGCTGCAAAACAGGGCTGTGTATGTGGCTGAACGCCACAGCACTTACATAACACCACAACTCTTAGAACTGCTTCAAGCAAAGGAATTGGAGGGGGATGGGAGGGACGGGAACAGGGAAGCAGGGAAGAGGCATTGGATTTGATTTTTTGCCAATTGACTAATGGATATGTATGTATGTTGAAGAATCAGAAAAATGATGATGTACACAAATTGGGTAAAGCATAAGCAACTGATGCATCTTGATGAAGGTATTCAAGAATCCTTGCAAATTTTTGTATTTATAATATTGAAACCTGACAGTTAAAAAATGTGCAACATTTTCCCTTGAATAAATATTTACCTATGGTAGGCTGTGTTTCTCTGGAATCCTGAGACTTATTTCCAATTAAGACATGTGTCACATTAGAAGAGAAACTGTAACAAGTTAATTAAATAAATGTCACTGCTCATAACCATATAAACACAAACTTTAATTGTAAATGTTCTATAAAAGGTTATGATCTCTTTTGCCTACAACATTTTACTCGGGTCATAACCTGCTGTATTTCCAATACTTTACAGTTAACCTTGAAGATTTCTCTATGTATTTGAAGTCACGTGACGGGGGGTGGGTGGAGGAAGTAAGTGACTGGGAAAGCCATACAAGGGACCAGGAAGATTGAGTAGGGGGAGGAATGGAGGAGAGAGAGAGAAGAGATACCATAACACAGGGAGCCATTATAGGTTTGAAGAGAAAACTTGCACTAGGGAAATGTCCAGAGACCTACAGGGATGAAACCTTCTAACAGTCTAAGCAGTAGTGGAGAGGCTGCCTTAAGTGCCCTTCTCCAATAATCAGGTTGACAACTACCTTATATGCCATCTAGTAGTTGATGGGACCAGAAGCAGATAGCCACAGCTAAACACTGTCAAGAACTCTTGGAATCTAGTTGCAGAGAGGGAGGTGTGATAAGAAAAGGGGTCAAGACCAGGCTGGAGAAACCCACAGAAACAGCTGACCTGAACAAGGGGGAGCTCATGGACCCCCAGACTGATAGCTGGGAAATCAGCATTGGACCGACCCAGAACCCCTGAATGTGGGCCCCAGTTAGAAGGCCTGGGCAGTCTAAGGGACCTCTGACAGTGGAACCAGGATGTATCACTGGTGCACAATGGACTTCGGGAACACATTCCCCATGGAGGGATACCCTTAGCCTAGAGACACGAGGGAGGGCCTAGGACCTACCCCGAATTACTTGATAGATTTTGATAAACCCTCCTGGAAGGCCTCACCCTCTCTGTGGAGTAGGTGGGGAAGGGGACTCAGGAGGTGTCGATGAGGGGGGTTGGAAGAATAGGAGAGAGAGGGAACTGGGATCGACCTGTAATAAAAATAATGTAAATACGGAATACTACTATGTGCTCATCAGAAATATATTGACAGTAAATACCTCAAGTGTTACAATTAAATAGTGATGGCATAGGAGAATGTAATTATCATTAGCCCAACACCCAAGTATATTTTTTTCAGAAAATCATGCATTTTTTTAATACTTTTGACCTCTGCTCATTTACAGATGCATGAGTCTTCTTTAATCCTGATTTTCTCCCCACATAAATGCTAATAGTAAGATAAGTTTCAGTATGTTTTTGAATACTTAATTTATATTTAAAAATAATTTTCTGTTTGTACATGCTTCCACATTTGCACCTACATTTTTTAAATAGAATTATCTGGCCAAAATTTGACACAAATATATATATATATATATATATATATATATATATATATATATATATCTTATATTTTTCTTCTGAGAAAAATATTTTCCTTCTTTATGTATTTTTGTATACCTTTCCTAAAAATTAAGTGAATGTCTAATTTACTATTTATTAAAAATCTTAGTTTTCTTAAGATTTTTTTGAAAAGCTTATTTTCAAAGGACTTCTGAAGATCTTTTATATTGAAAAATAAAAAACCACACACAGCTATTGGCCTGGTTGCCTTTCCTTTGTGGGCTTGATTACAGCTCTGTTACTGGGAGTCAAGGATCTATTCCCTGAGTGACAGTGTGGGTCACGGTCACCTTTATGCTTGTTAGAGAAGATGCCATCCAAGACTTTCAGTTTAATGACCCAGCATCTTCTGCATAAGTTATGATGTGGGACCATGGCAGGAACTTTTGAAGCTTCATTAGCTCTTTTGGCCATAGGGGTATCATTAAATTAACAAAAAAAAGGCAAGAAAGAAACAAAATTTGAAGTGAGCAATTTTTTAGCCCTGATAATGTTGGCTTTCTGGCATGTTTTAGCCAGGAAACAGTTTTCAGTTGCCTTTTGAAAACTTTTGTATAACTTTCACTATCATTTGACTTTTACAACTTTCTAAATTTGCTAACCTTTATTCCACTGTAATTTCCTTTCAGTTAAACCACTATTATATCATGCACATTGAAATGAGCTGGAAATACCTTCAGCGCAAGCTTGAAGTTGGGTCTAATATGGCTACAGAGATGGATGAGAATTAAGAACGTTTTTTGTTTGTTATAATTGAAAATTATATATAATATATTCTGACCACAGTTTCCCCTCCCTCCCCAACCTTACCTCTTTCCCTCGTCCCCAGATCGGCTTCTTTTGTTTCCCTTTAGGAAAGTGCATGCCTCCCAGAGATAACCAAATGTAACAGAACAAGACACAATAAGGCAAGGCAAACACCCTCAGATCAAGGCTGGACAAGGCAACCCCATAGGAGGGAAAGAGTCCCAAGGTGGCCAAAAGAGTCGGAGATGCACCTGCTGCCCCAGAACAGCTATAAACGCATATGCAGAGAACTTGGTGCAGACCCATGCAGACCCCTTGCTCTCTGCTTCTGCCTCTGTGAGCGTATATGCCTCTGCTTAGTTGATTCATTGGGCCATATTCTATCGGTGGGTCTGTTCTAGATGTCCCCCTATTTGAAGCCCATGCATAGACAAGAGCTTTGAGTGTTGATGCTAAAACATTTAGTTTCATAAATGTGTGAAGACACAATTGCTTCAAACTCTTAGGGAGACCTTATTATTCAAACGGTTTTATAAGTATAAGTAAGCATAAGAAGGATCTTGGTGGCTCCTTTTGATATAGTCTGCACACGGTTTTCAGTGTTTCCAGGTCTTAGAATTCTGCACCTGCTTCAGTGAGAAGGAAAAAGTTGAAGACAGAGACAGTAGTTATGATACCCTTACACCATGGTTAGGCCCTTAATTTCTACAGTCACCATCTTTCTTCTTGCTTCTGTTTTCTTTGTTGACAGGAGCAAATTGTTCTCCACCCTTGACGCCTATCATATTTGCATATACCTTTATGAAATAGTGCCAGCCATAGGGTTGAGTTAGAATGCATTTTCTCCATTTTTGCCTAGGGGAGTCCTATTCCACAGCAGGAATCTGCTCAGCTGCAATTTCTTCCTACTGCATTTCTAAACTTTTGTTTAATCTTACCACTTTCAATTAGGTGTGTATTCTTTTAAGTATCATTATTCATATAATCATTAGTACATATCATTAACATATACCATTAACACACATCTCCAGATGAGGACTCTTCCCTCCTCATCTTTACATTCATCATCCCTTTGTTTTATTTGGAACCATCCATAATGGTTCACACAGAACTAGCAGTTGGAACAAAATGTGTAGATGATGGAGTAGGCTAGCTAAGTCAGGCTAGAGAATGTACAGCTGTTGATGGCCTTCACAGGCTATATATAAATCCTGAGAATATTATGTTGAAAGCTAAAGGATATAATGAAGGTTTGTATACTCTTAAAAAAAAAACCTACTTGTCTTAATTAGAGTGGTTTCTATTGCTGTGAAGAGACACCTTGACCAACAACAACTCTTTATATTTAATTAACACTGGCTTACAGTTTCAGAGGTTTAGTTTATTATTGTCATGGCAGGACCATGGCATGCAGACAGACATGGTGCTTAACAAGGAGCTGAGAGTCTTATGTCTTGATCTACAGGCAGCAGAAGGAGACTGGGTATAACACTAGGTGTGTCTTGAGCATATGAGACCATAAAGTATGCCTCCATAGTGACACATTTTCTCTATCAAGGCCACATCTCCTCCAACGGGGCCAGACCTCCTAATAGTGACACTCATTATGGGTCAAACATTCAAACACCTGAGTTTATGGAGACCATATCTACTCAAACTACCTCACCTAGGGGGAGAACCCTCCAATAGATTGCCTAAGCAAAATAGCAAAATTTCAGGGAGAACTGGCTTTGTTTGTATTAATCTCTTGAAAGTTAGAAAATTTGAGCATGTGGTTTCATATTTATGTTTGCTATACATGATATCACTATTTATAGCTTCGAAATTCTACTCAGCTTTTTGAGTTTCCAATACTAAAGTACACTGATTCCTAAATTTTAATTTTTGTATTTTGAAAATGCATTTAAATACACTTCAGCATTGTATAATATTCAAATGCCAGTTTAAAAGACTTGCACTTTATTGCTAATTATGACTATTCTATTGATCAAAATAGTATATTGGTAATACACTTTGTGATTGCAGAACAAGATTGTCAGTTCCAAGTTTCTGGTAGTGCATTCTATTTTAAAAATGCTTTCATTTCATAACTGTGTCTATATTCCTGGGAGCCAAAAAAAGAGTGTGGTCATAATATTTCAAGTAGATTATTATCTACTACCTCTGGGACTGTGAAATAAGTGCATTTTTATTTTTACAGAGCTGTGAATATCAGTCTCCCTACAGATAATAATAAACACAGAATAATCCATACCTGAGTTTTGAAGGAGCCAGGAGTGAAGAGATTTTTCATATAGACAGATGGGTTAGGACACTTACCTGACATGGTCATCACTACATTTCTTATCAGGAAAATGGATTTCCATCACAGGGGCTAGAGAATGCAAAAAAAAAAAAAAACAAAACCCTAAAGTAGACTGTATAGTCAGGGGAGATAACATTCAGGGAAGACTCTCTATCCAGCGAAGACTCTATTCAGTCAAAAGAGTACATTCAGTGAATATGGTACTTATAGCTCCTACTGTATATTCAGCAAAGACTGTACATTTTGGCAAATTGTACATTCAGCAAAGAAGACTGTAGCCCAGGAAAGACAACTTTAATCCAGAAAACATGGCTGAAATCCACCACAAATCTTTAATATAAATGAGGATTTTTTTGAATTGTGGGAAATTAAGTGCAGCAAAATCTGTAGATCCAGTGAACATTCTATCTAGTGAAGACTCACTATCTAGACAAGATTCTATATCTAGACGAGACTGTCTATCCTGTAAGGAATTTATATTCTGCAAGGTATGCACATTCAGCAAGGAATACATCTATTGAAAACTAGATATCCTGGGACCACTGGCCATCCAGGAGGGATGCGCAGTCACTGAAGGATGTATATTAGAGCCAAAACTATACATTAATGGAAGTCTAGACTCAGAAAGTAGTGTATGTTCAGTAAAGACTATACATTCATTGAAGACTGCATATTTAGAAAAGAGTGGGATTCCAGAGAAGACTGGATATTCTGTGAGGACTATAAGTTCACTGAAGACTGCTCATTCTGAGAAGACTCTACTGAGAAGTTTACTTCAGTGAGATTCATACATTCAGTGAGTTGTGTACTATCCATTCAGGGAAGATTGTTCATTCAGGAAGTTTGTGCCTTCAGCTAAGATTATATCCCTAAGACTATATTCAATTAAGACTACATTCACTGGATACTCAGTGAAGACTGTTTACTCAATGAAGACTAAACATGATAGTACTATATTCTGTGAGCATTGCACGTTCATTAAGGAATGCATATTCAGTTAATGTTGTACATTCATAGAGATTGTACATTAGCAAAACTGTAGACTCAGCAAAGATTGTACATTGACATGAGTCTAAATACACAACAGGGAGTATATATTCTGTGAGGACTTTATATTCATTGCAGACTATACATTTAATGAGGTCTGGACATTAAGATAGGGATGTGTATCCAAGACTGCATATTCACTGAAGAATGTACATTCAGTTAGGATGGAATATTCAGCAAGGACTGTATATTCCATGAAGCCTGTACATTCAGCGAGGATTATAAACTCTGAGGATTTTCATTTAGGAAAGACTTAGTTGACAAAGAAAATGTAGACCATGATAAGAGAAGACTATATATTTAGTGAGGAATTTACTTTCACCATTCATCATCTGGGCATGAACAGAAGAGCAGTCATCAGAAGAGGAGTGTACATTCACTGAAGTCTGTACATTCCTTGAAGACCATGCAGTCATCGGAGCCTGCTTATCCAGTGAGGACTGCATGCCCAACAAAGACACAATCCAGTTAAAAAAAAGTGTTAACTCAGCAAGGATTTATCATTCAGGGAAATGTAAGTCCAGCAATTCTCTACCTCCAATGAAGACTCTCCAGTCAGCCAAGACTAAAAGAATGTGCATTCATTAGGAAAGTAAGTCCAGCAAGGAAAGTTTGACCTGCATGAAGTATATGTCCTGCAAGGAATTTACATCCTACAGTAAGATTAGTGATTTCTGAACAGTCATGTTATACTGTACATTTAGCCAACTCTCGGCACTCCACAAGCACCTTGCATTCTGTGAGCTCTCAGTATTCATCGAGGACTCTGCATCCAGGGAGAATTCTCCATTCAGAGAAGGCTATATGCAGAGAATTCTATGCACTCAGGAAAGACTATACATTCTGGAAAGATACTCAAGGGTACTGCACACCCGGGTAAAACTGTACATTGAATAAGGACTCTACATATGGTGATGCCTGTGTATTAAGCGAAAACTGTGTTTTCAGAAAAGGCCATACAGAGAGGATTGTGCGTTCGTAGTGGATTGTGCATCTATAGTGAATTGTACATTCACAATGATTGTACATTCAACTATGACCGTACATTCAACCAAGACTCTGAATTCAGTGAGCATCAGACATTTAGTGAAGTGTATACATTTGGGGAATACTGTGCACTCAATGGGTAATATACAGTTGGTAATGACTGTACATCTAGTGAAGACTAAACAGTCAGAAGAGACTCTACACTCAGCAGAGACAGTATGACCAGGGAAGGCTGTAATTCAGTGAGGAATGTACATCTAGGGTAGATGGTATATCTATCAATGAGTCTATATTCAACAAAGACAGCACATTCAGTGAGGGCTGTATATTCAGTGAAGATCTTACTTAAGTGAGGATTGTATATCTGGTGAGGATTGTGTATTCAGCAAAGACTATACTAAGCAAAACTTGGAACCCTTCCGAGACATCTATTGTAGACCCCACATCCATTGAAGACTGGACACTCAGTGGAGATTTCTATCTTCGTTAAGGATTGTACATCCAGCAAGGCCTGGACCGCACATTCAGCGAGGACTCTCCGTTCAGGGAAGACTGACTAGTCTATGAATTTTGCCATTATTTTTGTGTGTGTGTGTGTGTGTGAGAAAAGAATCTGAATATGGAGTGAAAAATGGTTGTGCTATATCAGGCATGCTAGATAAAGAAAAAAAAAATGCCCACTGCCCTCAGAGAGTTCCCTGGCATGAAGTAGAAAATTGAATGGTTATTTTCCTATGAGTGCTTGCATAACATTTTAAGTAAAAAGATTCATCCATTTTTCAAAGTAATATACTTCACTAAATGCTGCTTATATCTTCTAAATCATTTTGTTCCACCTACTGAGTATGGGTATACATTCAGTCACTGTGGAAGTCACGTGTTTTTACAATGTGGCCAGTGAATATTACTAAGAAGTTTAGTCTTCATATAAACAGCTTAAAGAGTACTAGTTTAAAATAGATTATAGAGATATTTTAAAGAAACTGAAATGAAGAGAAAGAAGGACATCAGGAAGATCAGTGGGCTACACTGAAGGTAAGGCAAATGCTAAATTGACAGTGTTTTGAGTCATTTAGGACCTTCACAAATTGAGGTCACATTTAATTGTTCCAGGCATGCTGAACTATCAGCAAGATTTAACAAACCATTCTGTGTATAATAAGAAAAGATACAGTTTGTGGGCTTAGTTTTAAGTCATTATTTTAGTTTCTTTTTTTCCCTATCATATCTGGGTTGCACAGCCTTATTGCACTGTAAGAATCTTGATATTCCTTTGTCCAGTGTATGCACCCTAAGCTTGTGAAGTATGAGACCATATTTTACACTTCAGAAAGTTTCTTTCAGGTTCATTATCACCTGGACTGATCATAAAACAATGATGGTACAGTAACAAATAATCAACAAACACAGCTTTTATGTGGTTGCTGGCTTCAAGGAAATTAAGTTAAAGTACTTGCTGGAAGAATGAACTATTTTTAAAGCATTTTATTTCAAAATTTTATCAAAGGAAAACAGTATTTTAATTTTCAAAACTCTGCAATCTGAAATGCTCTGTTTTCAACACAGAATACTATTTACTTTCAAGGAAACTTAGGGGCAACCTGATTTATGAGACTATTTATTTTGCATGAATAAATGGTATATGATTTTCCAAACATCTGGACCAAGTGTTCTATTAAAAACAGTGTGAAATCACTCTTTCAAAGTTCAGCTACCTTCTAGGGATTTTTTTCTCCTCTAGATAAATGGACTACTTCTAATTCCTTAGATTGAAAAGTAGATTAACATAATACAAGTTTATAATCTTACATTATGTATTATAGTTGCAGATACTTAGTTTAGCAATATTTCAGTGTCTTATTTTTCACATCTAATTGTTTCTTTTGTTTCTATGTTATTTTATTCAAAAACACAAGTCTCATTGTCATGTTTTCTCACTGGCTGGGCAATTGTAATAATAGAATTAAGACTCTGAAACGTTTATTTAGCATCTTTCTAAAGCTATTTTATTCCACACAAGAAAAAAAATGTGATCTCTTATTGGTATGTATATAGTCAACATTCTAAGAAGGCCAACACTCAGACAAAATTGTAAATGTGGCTAAATTAAAAAAAAAAAAAGCCTATAGTTTAAATTTGAGCACCTATTAAGGATTCACAGTGAGAGAAAATTTTTAAAATTATTGCAATAGGATAAGCTGTTAGATTTTTGGATATTAAAACTGGTGAGTAGGTTAAAGGGCCCAGGGCAATATAGGAGGAGAAATATGAGCCCT